>NC_135880.1:184258198-184775914 GCF_964194155.1 Cetorhinus maximus
GGAAGAACAGTTCCAAAGAAAAGTCATCCGGACTCGAAACATTAACTCTGCTTCTCTCCCCACAGATGCTGCCAGATCTGCTGTATTTTTCCAGAATTTTCTGTTTTTATTCCAGTACAGCTGCAACACTGGCATATACCTGACAATGTGGAAAAAAAGTTGGACAAATTCAATCTGACCAATTAATTCCCCATTAGTCTACTCTCACTCACCAGCAAAGTGATAGAATGTGTTGGTGACAGGGCTATCAAGGGCACTTACCAATAATCTGCTCACCGATGCTGAGTATGGGTTCTGCCAGGGCCAGTATGCTCCAGGTCTCATTACAGCCTTGGTTCAAATGTGAACAAGAGGCTTGAAATCCAGTGGCATGGTGAGAGTGACTGCCTTCGACATCAACACAGCATTTTACCGAGTGTAACACTGAGGAGCCCTGGCAAAATTGAATCAATGGGAATCAGGGGAAAACCCTCCACTGGTTGGAGTCATGCTAACACAATGGAAGTGGGTTGGTGTTATTGGAGGCCAATCACCTAAGTCCCAGGACGTCACTGCAGGAGTTCCTCAGGGTACTGTCCTCAGCCCAACCATCTTCAGCTACTTCATCAATGACCTTCCTTGATCATAAGGTCAGAAGTGGGGATGTTCGCTGATGATTGCACAATGTTCAGCACCATTCGCGACTCCTCAGATACTGAAGCAGTCCATGTCCAAATGCAGCAAGACCTAGACAATATCCAGGCTTGGACTGACAAGTGGCAATTAACATTCATGCCACACAAGTGACAGGCAATGAACATTTGCAACAAGAGAGAATCCAACCATCACCTCTTGACATTCAATGGCATTACCATCACTGAATTCCCCACTATCAACATCCTGGGGGTTACCGTTGATCAAAAACTGAACTGGACTAGCCATATAAATACTGTGGATACAAGAGCAAGTCAGAAGCTAGGAATCCTGCGGCGAGTAACTCATTTCCTGACTCCCCAAAGCCAGTCCACCATCTACAAGGCACAAGTCAGGAGTGTGATAGAATAGTCTCCACTTACCTGGATAAATGCAGCTCCCACAACACTCAAGAAGCTCGACACCATCCAGGACAAAGCTGTTTGTTGTACCATGGCTGCAGTGTTTTCTAACTTCAAGATTCATTGTTGCATCCGGACAAGATTTATTCATCAGCTCCTCCCAAATCCGTTATTTGCACCATTGAGAAGGATACCTTAACATGGAAATACATCATATCACCATTCCTTCATTGTTTTTGAGTTAAAATCCTTCAATTCACAGCCAAACAACAGGACTGTAAGAATACCTTGACCACAAGGACTTCGGCAAGGAGGACAGTTCACCACCACCTTCCCAGGCAACCAGGGATGGGTGGTAAATGCTGGCCTTGCCAGCGACACCCACATGCTGAAAATGAATATAAAATTTTAAAAATCGCTCAGTCTAACTTAAACTGTTGTCTAATTCTGTTAATCATTGACTAAAGCAGTGAGTGCAGTCAGAAACAAATCCCATGCCCTGTTTGGGATCTCAACATAACATCATTTGGGAGAAACAGCATGAGTTCAATTCTCAGGCTGTTCCCTGTACCAGAACTGGAATGAATGTTTTGAATTTTGTATAATTGAAGGAGAGGCATTATGCAGACACTAAAAGTGGGCAGAACAAGAGCTCACATCACATTAGCATGTGATAGGTTCCATGGGCTAAGCAGTAAAGAAAAACTTTTGTGATTTAAGCAGGCAGTAATATCACATTATTCAGCATCAGGAAAATTGTAACTGAATAAAAAGTTTACATATTTCATTATAAACAGAGTTCTACTGAATTTATATTCACTATGTGAGCTTCACTATATTGGGACATATAAACTGAGTTCCAGGCCATGGTCAACTGCTTCTCTGAAGAATATGAGGAAATGCGATTTTTAACTAAACACCTGGAAAACTAAGACCTTGTTCCAACCCACTCCCACAGCACAACACTTCCCTCCATTGATTAAGATCAATGGCAAGATCCTGGAAAATGTGGACCTTTTTCCATATTTTGGGAGACTCCTCTCAATACAGGAAGACATAGACAACAAAATTCATCATCGCCTCCAATTTTTTTACTCAGCCTTCCTCAGCCAATTGAGGAAAAGAGTATTTGAGGAACAGGATCTCAAATCCAAGAGTAAGATCATGGCTTACCCGGCAGCAGTGATCCCTGTGCTCCAATATGCTTCGGAAACTTGGACAACCCATAGCAGATGCTCAAAGCACTGGAGCAGTGCCACCAGCAGTGCCTTGGCAAGATCCTCCAAATCCAATGACAAAAAAGACGTACCAACTGCAGCGTCCTCTCCCAAGCTAACGTGCCCAGCATCGAAGCACTAATCACTCAAAACCAGCTCTGCTGGGTGGGACATGTCGTTCGTATGCCTGACACCAGACTCCCAAAGCAGCTGTTCCACTCAGAACTCGGACGCAGCAGGAGACGTCCTGGAGCACTTTAGAAACACTTTGCGGACGTCCTCAAAGGATCCATGAAGAGATCAAGCACTCCCGCCGACTCATGGGAGACTCTTGCTTTTGGCCTATCAAATGGAGAAGGTTCATTCGGGAAGGCACCGAACACATCAAGGGACTTTGTCGGGAATGTGCAGAGGCAACGTGGGGGTGCCAGAGGGAGCGCACAAACCTCCAAACACTCATCTGCCTGACCCTTCAAGCACCACCTGCCCCACATGTGGCAGAGCCTGCAGATCACACATTGGACTTATCAGTCACCTCAGAACTCATCAAACCAGAACAGAAGCTAGACACCCTCAATCCCAAAGGACTGCCCAAGAAGGACCAGAACAAATAAATAGGTCTAATTAGATCTTATAAATGAGAAAACTGTAAGTTCCATAATCTTGTTAAATGCAATTTTTGAATCTTTCTACAAGTGAAATATGATACAGATGCCCGGACTTGCAACTTTTTTGGATATTATTCACACACTGTCTGGATTTGAGCAGATAATCTTGATTGATTGAGGACAATCTGCCCACTTATAGATGAAAAGCGGCGATTGCCTTTTGCATTATATTTTCAGCCTTGATCTCCTTTTCCTTTTTTGGTAAACTCAAAGGTAATGGAAAAGGATCATTTATCAAATTGAGGTCCTCAAAATAAAATACAGATGAGCTGGGGCAAACTTCAGGAAAATCAAAACAGTGAGATAATTGCAGCACATTTCTGATGGTGAGAACATCTAGTCCACCTAGAATTCTTTTTCTCCTACTTAACTGATTATTTGTTCAAAAAAAAATGTAGAATTTGAAAGAGTGTTCTTCAATGCACTGAGGAATTTGCATGATAAGAATGTTCCTGTCCTGTTTACTATCCTCTGGAGATTCTCCCAATAATATTTTGGTCCACTACAATTTGTATTTCTATAACAATATGTATTTATATAGTACCATTAACATTGTCAAATTTTCCAAGGTGTTTCACAGGGATCTAAGCAGACGAGCAAAAACTGTCACTGAACCAAAGAAGGAGAAATTAACACAGATGATTAAAAGTTTGAGAGAGGTGGAGAGGTTTAATAAGGGAATTACAGAGATTAGGGTCTGGGCAGCTGAAGTTTCAATTGAATCAAAATTCAGAATACAGGAGGACTCAGATGAGTGAGTGAAAAGTGAAGCATCTTTCCAGAAGAGGTAGATTTAATTGAAGAGGAAGAGTTAATTTTATAATCCTAATTGGTCGATTATTTTGCCTTACGGCCTGTTTGTTGCATGCCAGGGTACCAGCTGACATCTGCTGAATGCTACGACCTGCGAAGTGGGCGTGTGGTGTTGGATCAGTACTGTCACTACTACCCTGAAAACATCAAGCCCAAACCCAAACTGCAGGAATGTGGCATGGATCCCTGTCCAGCCAGGTGAGTGCAACACAATCAGTTACCGTAAGCAACTTAGGGCAGGATTTTCCACTCAGTGTGCGGGCGCGTGCCCGAATTGCCCGATTGTAAAATAGCGTGCGATATTTCGGTCAGCAGGCACGCACAAGAGTCAGTAGCGCGCCCCTCCCCGACAATTAAGAGGCCTATTAAGGCCGTTAAAGTATTAATTAATTGCCATTTTATGCTGCCCGTCCAACCTTACGGTTGGCAGGTGGGTGAATCAGCCATGGTTGGGATGAGGTTTCCGACATTAATTTTTTAAAAATAAAAATGTTTTTGACTTAATTTTTATTATGTTTCTGTTCATGTGAGTGAGTCCTATGTGGGGACATTTTTTCCGATTTTCCAAGTCTTTATTTTTGATTTTAAAATTCTTCAGCTCCCTGAGGCAACTCCCTGCCTTCAGGGAGCTTTCACTGTGCGCGCTCCCCCCGACACATGCGCAGACTTTTGCGCTCACCCTCCTCCCGCCCTCACCCCAGCAGTGCTGAGCTTCTCAACGCGCCCTACGCACTGGCTGCCCGCTAATTGGCTGGCCAGTGTGATGTCGGGGTCGGGGGCTGATTGGGGGGGGGCGGTGGGCCGTTTCCCGGCTGCTCCCGGGCCCGCCTGCTGCGTTCGTCCCAACGACCCAAAAATCCTGCCCCTACATCACCAGACAGTCACTGTTTCTCTCATAGCGATACTCCAATTCTCTACAAGTGCCTGGTATGCTTCTGTCTAGATAGGTGAGATGGTGGTATGGTGCTAATGTTGCTGGTTAGTAATTCCGAGGTCCAGGCTATGCCCTGGGGACGTGGATTCGAAACCCTTTAAAAATGGTGTGTGGGAACCGGATGCCCATTCCTGACAGATGCAATTTTTGCCGGAAGGGAGAGGGGCGTGATTCACACGGGGAGGGAAACCCAAATTCAAGAAGACCATTTGAACTCAGAACTCTCAAAAAATATAGGCTTTGAAACCATTTAATCAAAACATTCAGAGATCATTGCGTTTACTGGGTGAAAACAAAATTGCCCATTCTCTTCACATGTCAGATTCACTCTACATAATATAAAAGCAAAAAACTGCGGGTGCTGGAAATCCAAAACAAAAACAAAAATACCTGGAAAAACTCAGCAGGTCTGACAGCATCTGCGGAGAGGAACACAGTTAACGTTTCGAGTCCGTATGACTCTTCAACAGAACTAAGTAAAAATAGAAAAGAGGTGAAATATAAGCTGGTTTAAGGGGAGGTGGGACAAGTAGAGCTGGATAGAGGGTCAGTGATAGGTGGAGATAACCAAAAGATGTCACAGACAAAAGGACAAAGAGGTGTTAAAGGTGGTGATATTATCTAAGGAATGTGCTAATTAAGGGTAGAAAGCAGGTTGAGCAAGGTACAGATAGCCCTAGTGGGGGTGGGGTGGGGTGAAGGAATCGAAATGGGCTAAAAGGTAGAGATAAAACAATGGATGGAAATACATTTAAAAATAATGGAAATGGGTGGGAAAAGAAAAATCTATATAAATTATTGGAAAAAAAGGGGGGATCGGAAAGGGGGTGGGGATGGATGAGAGAGTTCATGATCTAAAATTGTTGAAAATTGTCACTCTACATAATGTTACAGCCATAAAAAACTCTCTAATTTCAAACCATAATTATTACCCCAAACTATACTTACTGTTACTCCTCTCTCTTTTCCTCTTCACTCCTCCTGTGCCCTCCCTTCTCTCCTCTCCTCCTCCCTGTTGATTTTCACATTAGCCAAGTCAGGGACTCAACAGTTCAAGAAAAATGGCGAAATTAAATACAAGGAAATGTGTAGGCACTTTTAGGAAAATATAATTTGGCTTAACGAGCTCATCCCTATTCTGGTTGATCCAAACTCCATTTGTCCCTTTTCCTACCATCCACTCATCTGGCTTTCCCTGCAGAGTCCACTAAGTTGCTTCTCGTACCTATATCCACTATCTGATTCAGTTGCCTTCTTTGATATTTTCCTCTACAACTTTACACTGAATGTTCCCCTCCTTCTCATGTTAAGGATTTAAACTTTTTGACATTCACATACCGGTATTTGTAATTAGTATGTCTAGAGAGGATAATTGATGGATTATTGATGTTCAACCCTCCTGACCTTTGAGTGAGAACTGTTAAGAGATGCTAAGAAGCAGTTGTTTCTCTAGTTGCACCGGTTTGTGTGAGTACAACCTGTTACTTGATATGAGTGACACCCATTCCACATAGGGAGGAAATGATGAACAGAAATAATAATTAATCTCGAATAGCAGGGTGTACTTTGTTAGTACTGTTGGTGGGTTCCAATGTGATGTTTATACAGCACCAAGCAGCTCAGTTTAGATCAAGCAGCACAAATGTACAGTTCATTTTTATGAGGCATTTTAATGAGTGTGTGTTGGCAGATGGTTTGTGTTTTTCTTCATAAATTAAAATTGAAAGTATCTTTTTGCCTATGATATTTTGTAGCATTTTAATACTATGTTAATTTTCATATGTTTCTTCAAATGAGTGTTTTTGTTTCATAGCAGTTTAGCTTATTGCTGTTTTAAAAATAATTGTTCTGGTAAATATAGTTCTAAGATAAAAACAGAAACTCCTATATGGCTTGAATAGATTTTGCAAGTAGAGAGAGGGTGAAGATATCCAGAGTAGAATTGAAAGGTCCTGGCTTTCTCCAGCTTGGGGAGAAACACCTTAACTGCATAGGAACCAAAGGAAGCCATTCAGCTCTACATGTCTTTTCCACTGTTCAATTAGATCATGGCTGATCTGTGCCTTAACTCCATTAACCAGCAGGAAATGATAATGTAATAGGATTCATTAAGCGGATCAATAGTCATGTCCAATCACTGTTTCAACCCTTCCACCTCTATCCTTTCTTCCTGAGACAGTTGCTTTCTAGAAATACAGCAGCCATTGAGATTATGATTACATTGCATGTTCAAATGTAGCTGTGAGGATGTGGGTGTCACTGGAAAGGGCAGTCTTTATTGCCTGTCCCTAATTCCCCTGAGAAGGTGTTGGTGGGTGATCTTATTAGTTTGGTTCACTAGGCTACATCAGAGGGCAGTTATATCTTTACCGTGTTGGTGTGGTCTAGAATCATGGATAAACTGGAATGGGTAAGGTCTGCTGGATTTTTATAACATTTCAACAGCATCAAGGTCCTTTACTGATGCCAGCATTTCCTTCTAGATTTTATAAACTGAATCCAAATTCTCAAACTGCCCTGGTCGGATTCAAACTCCTGTTGCCTGAATAATTGGCCCAGGTCTCTGGATTACTCGCCCTGGATCATTACCCATCCTGTATCAACACTAATCCTGTATCGTTACCAATCCTGGATCGTTACCAATCCTGGATCATTACCAATCCTGTATCAACACCAATCCTGTATCGTTACCAACCCTGGATCGTTACCAATCCTGGATCAACACCAATCCTGGATCGTCACCAATCCTGGATCGTCACCAATCCTGGATCGTTACCAATCCTGGATCAACACCAATCCTGGATCATTACCAATCCTGGATCGTTACCAATCCTGGATCATTACCAATTCTGGATTGTTGCCAATCCTGGATCATTAGCAACCCTCTATCATTAGCGATCCTTTATCATTACAAACCCTGTATCATTACCAATCCTTGATCTTTGCCAATCCTTGATCTTTGCCAACCCTGTAACATTACCAATCCAGTATCATTATTAACCCTGGATCATTGCCATTCCTGGATCATTACCACTCCTGGATCTCTAGGCTCATAGACGTCTACAGCACAGGAGGAGGCCATTCGGCCCATTGTGTCTACGCCATTAGATCTGACTACACTAATCTAATTTTCCAACACTTGGCCCATAGCCCTGGAGGCTATGGCAATGCAAGTGAATATCTAAATACTTCTTAAATGTTATGAGAGTTTCTGACTCAACCACCCTTTCAGGCAGTGAGTTCCAGACTCCCACCACCCTCTGGGTAAAAAAATTTCTCCTCAACTCCCCTCTTAGCCTTCTACCTCTTACCTTAAATCTATGCCCCCTGGTTATTGACCCCTCTACTAATGGAAAAAGTGCCTTCCTATCCACCCTATCTATTCCCCTCATAATCTTATACACCTCTATCAGGTTCCCTCTTAACCTTCGCTGCTCCAAGGAAAACAACCCCAGCCTTTCCAATCTTTCCTCATAGCTCAGACCCTCCAGCCCAGGCAACATCCTGGTAAATCTCCTCTGCACCCTCTCCAGTGCAATCACATCCTTCCTATAATGTGGTGACCAGAACTACACACAGTACTCCAGTTGTGGCCTAACCAGCATTTTATACAGTTCCAGCATAACCTCCCTGCTCTTGTATTCTATGTCTCAGCTAATAAAGCCAAATATCCCATATCCCTTCTTAACCATTTTATCTAACTGCCCTGCTACCTTCAGGGATCTGTGGATATGCACACCAAGGTCCCTCTGATCTTCAGTACTTTCCAGGATCCTACCATTCATAATGTAATCCCTTGCCTTGTTAGCCCTCCCCAAGTGCATTACCTCATACTTTTCCGGGTTGAATTCCATTTGCCACTGCTCTACCCACCTGACCAATCCATTGATATCCCCCTGCGGTTTACGGCTATCCTCCTCACTATTTACCACCCTAACAATATTCGTGTCATCCACAAACTTCTTGATCATACCCCCTACATTTAAGTCCAAATCATTTATGCACACCACAAACAGCAAGGGTCCCAGCACTGAGCCCTGTGGCACCCCACTAGAAACAGACTTCCATCACCCTCTGCTTCCTGCCTCTCAGCCAATTTTGGATCCAATGTGCCACTTTGACTTGGATCCCATGGGCATTTACTTTCTTGACCAGTCTGCCATGAGGGACCTTATCAAAAGCCTTGCTAAAGTCCATGTAGACCACATCAAATGCATTACCCTCATCAACATTCCTGGTTACCTCCTCAAAAAATTCAATCAAATTTGTCAAACACGACCTTCCCTTAACAAATCCATGCTGACTATCCCTGATTAATCCGTGTCTCTCCAAGAGCAGGTATATTCTGTCCCTCAGAATTATTTCTAGCAACTTCCCCACCATCGAGGTCAGACTGACTGGCCTGTAATTTCCTGGTCTATCCCTTCCTCCCTTTTTTAATAATGGGACAACGTTATCAGTCCTCCAGTCCTCTGGCACCTCACCTGTGGCCAGAGAGGATTTGAAAATTACTGCCAAGGCCCCTGATATCTTTTCCCTTGCCTCCCTCAACAGCCTGGGATACATCTCATCCAGGCTTGGGGATTTATCCACTTTTAAGGCCACTAAACTTACTAGTACCTCCTCTCTCTCTACGCTAATTTCCTCTCATATTTCACAGTCCTCCACCCTGATGTCTATGCCTGCATTGTCCTTTTCCATTGTGAAGACAAACACAAAGTATTCATTGAGGACTGTACCCATGTCTTCCGGGTCCACACACAAGTTACCCCTATGGTCCCTAATTGGCCCTTTTCTTTCCCTAGTTATTCGTTTGCTCTTTTTATATTTAAAAAAACCTTTTGGGTTTTCCTTTATTCTACCCACCAATGCTTTCTCATGCACTCTCTTAGCTTTCCTAATTTCCTTTCTAAGTTCCTCCTCCAGCCCAGGCAGAATCCTGGTAAATCTCCTCTGCACCCTCTCCAGTGCAATCACATCCTTTCTATAATGTGGTGACCAGAACTGCACACAATACTCCAGTTGTGACCTAACCAGCGTTTTATACAGTTCCAGCATAACCTCCCTGTTCTTGTATTCTATGCCTCGGCTAATAAAGGCAAGTATCCCATATGCTTTCTTAACCACTTTATCTACCTGCCCTGCTACCTTCAGGGATTACAGGTATCTCCGGGACATACGACGCTCCTCGGACTGCTGTTCTCATCGCATCCTGAGATCTACACTCAGTGCCATGCGCTGCTATATGAACACACTCGACTTCTCCCTCCAGCAGCACCGACTCACCCTATCTCAAAGCTGTCCTTGCCCCCAGTTTCATTTTATTCTTCGTCTCATCCGACGCCTCAACAAGAAACTTTGTCTCTTTCTTTCAGGTGCTAAGGAACGCAAGCTCCAACAACTCATTGATACTAACGCCCATCCAGGACCCTCCACCTCTTCCCGTCCCTCTGACCCCATCCCGCCTTCTAATCCTCTGATGCTGAATGTCCTGTACTCAGCAAAGGACTCAGTTTCATACCCTTACGCCCTCACCTCGATGAATTTCGGGCTCGGCACGATGCTGAACTCTTCTTTTGCCGTCTTTGTCTCCGTGCTCACTTCTTTGGGCAGGAGTCCTCTCCCCGTTCAACGGATCCTTTTACTCACCTCCAATATTCTCCTTCCACCTGGACCCCTCCCTCTGGATTCTTACCTTCTCTTGATCTTTTCATTGAGAACTGTCGGTGTGACATTAGTTGTCTCAATTTCTCTGCTCCTCTCACCCACTCTAACCTGTCTCTCTCTGAACTCACTGCACTCCGTTCTCTCAGGTCCAACCCTGACATTGTCATCAAACCCGCTGACAAGGGTGGTACTGTTGTTGTCTGGCGCATTGACTTCTACCTCGCAGAGGCTGAGCGTCAACTCGCAGACACTTCCTCCTACCTCCCCCTGGATCATGACCCCACCACTGAACATTAAGCCATTGTTTCAAGGCTGTTACTGACCTCATCTCCTCTGGAGATCTTCCTTCCACAGCTTCCAACCTCACAGTCTCCCAACCCCGGACGGCCCCCTTCTACCTCCTACACAAAATCCACAAACAGGACTGTCCCGGCAGTCCGATCGTGTCAGCCTGTTCCTGCCCCACGGAACTCATTTCTTCCTATCTTGTCCAATCTCTCCCCACCTACTTCCGTGGTTCCTCTGATGCCCCACGTCATAACAATTTCCAGTTCTCTGGCCCCAACTGCCTCCTCTTCACCACGGACGTCTAATCCCTCTACACCTCTATCCCCCACCGGGATGGTCTGAGTGCTCTCCACTTCTTCCTTGAACAGAGGCCCGAACAATCCCCATCCACCACCACTCTCCTCCATCTGGCTGAACTTGTTCTCTCACTGAACAATTTCTCCTTAAATTCGTCTCACTTCCTCCAAATAAAAGGTGTGGCTATGGGTACCTGCATGAGCCTCAGTTATTCCTGTCTCTTTATGGGGTATGTGGAACTTTCCCTGTTCCAGTCCTACTCAGGCCCCCTCCCACAACTCTTTTCTCGGTACATCGATGACTGTTTCGGTGCTGCTTCATGCTCTCGTCTGGACCTGGAAAAATTTATCAATTTTGCTTCCAATTTCCACCCCTCCATCACCTTCACATGGTCCATATCCGACATTTCCCTCCCGTTCCTTGACCTCTCTGTTTCAATTTCTGGTGATAGACTGTCCACCAATATTCACTACAAGCCCACTGACTCCCACAGTTACCTTGACTACAGCTCCTCACACCCCGCTTCCTGTAAGGACTCCATCCCATTCTCTCAGTTCCTTCACCTCTGCCGCACCTGCTCCAATGCAGCCACTTTCCAAAACAGCGCTTCTGACAGGTCTTCCTTCTTCCTTAACCAAAGTTTCCCACCCACGGTGGTTGACGGGGCCCTCAAACGTGTCCCACCCATCTCCCGCGCCTCTGCTCTCACACCTTCCTCTCCCTCCCAGAACCATGATAGGGTCCCCCTTGTCCTCACTTTTCACCTCAAAGACCTCCTCATTCAAAGGATCATCCTCTGCCATTTCCGCCAACTCCAGCATGATGCCACTACCAAACACATCCTCCCCTCACCTCCCCTGGCGGCATTCCGCAGGGACCGTCCCCTCCGGGACACCCTGGTCCACTCCTCCATCACCCCCTACACCTCAACCCCCTCCCACGGCACCTTCCCATGCAATCGCAGAAGGTGTAACACCTGCCCCTTTATTTCCCCTCTCCTCACCGTCCAAGGGCCCAAACACTCCTTTCAGGTGAAGCAGTGCTTCACTTGCACTTCCCTCAATTTAGTCTACTGCATTCGCTGTTCCCAATGCGGTTTCCTCTACGTTGGAGAGACCAAACGCAGACTGGGTGACCGCTTTGTGGAACACCTTCGGTCTGTCCGCAAGCATGACCCAGACCTCCCTGTCGCTTGCCATTTCAACACTCCACCCTGCTCTCATGCCCACATGTCCGTCCTTGCCCTGCTGCAATGTTCCAGTGAAGCTCAACGCAAATTGGAGGAACAGCACCTCATCTGCCGACTGGGCACTTTACAGCCTTCCGGACTTAACATTGAGTTCAACAACTTCAGACCATGAACTTGCTCCTCTATCCTCAACTCTGTTTTACCCCTTTTTCAATGTTTATTTTTTATTTTTTATTTTTTATCCAGCTATTTTTATTTATTTTCATTTTTGTTCATTTATTCATTGTTTTATCCTCACCTTTTATCCAATTTTTGATTTTTTTCCCCACCCCACTATGGCCATTTGTTGCTTGATCACGTTGTTCTTTCCAGAGTGCTTACCCTTGTCCTATTATCATATTCTGCTTTCTTACCTTAATGCCACTATCGGCACCTCCTTTAGCCCTTACCACTACCATTAATACCCCTTTGACAAAGATATCATGAACAAAAGGGCAATCTCTCCTTAGCCCCCACCTATCACTGGCCTTCTATCCAGCTTCACCTGTCCCACCCCTCTTAAACAGTATAAATTTCATCGCATTTTTACTACTATTTAGCTCTGAAGAAGTCATACGAACTCAAAACGTTAACTCTGTTTTTCTCTCCACAGCTGCTGTTAGACCTGCTGAGCTTTTCCAGCATTTTCTGGTTTTATTGCCAATCCAATATCATTACCAATCCCATGTCACCACCAATTTCAGAAGCACAGGTCAATTTTCCATTAAGCTGTCTGTGGAACTTGGAACAGGAATATCACAATTCCCAAATGGTAAAGATCAGGGTAGGATTGTATCCTCCAACTGACCTTTTAAGGATCTAGTTAGTCCCTGTTCTCCCTCCGTTGGTGCTATGCGAAATGGCTATTATTTTATACAGGCATCTTCTTGCCGTACAAATTGTGTGCATTTGTATATACATTATTAGTTACCATTTTACAATGGAGCATTCTACCAAAACGATGTGTGGGGCCACAAATCAGATTAATGGGTTTTAATGAACTATCTGATATTATAAACGGAAGGCATCCACTCTGATTACTTTCTATCTACCTTGAATGGTGACGATAGATATTTCTAGAGTCTATTGGACCTCAAGGTTCATTTGTTTCAAAGCAAGTGTCACACCATTTTGAGAATGTCTGTATTATTTCAGTAAGTTTAGGAAAATAATACATTCCACTGTTCCTCAATTTTACCAACGCTCAAACACTTCTCCGCATGAAATAAACTTTAAGCACCAAAATTGCCATTAGATTCTGGGTTCAACTGATGTCTTTTACATTCAATGATTGAAATAACTCTCTTGATTTCAAAATTCATTTTCTAACCAGAGAATAGCAATTGAAGTTTTGAATGAACCGATGTTTTACATTGAATCATTTGGTGCCTGTTTTGTTGTGTACACCCTTCACTCAGACAGTTGGCATTATTGTTCCTCACAGTGATGGCTACAAGCAGATCATCCCTTTCGACCACTTTCATCCCCTTCCTCGGTACGTAACACAGCTGATTTAACGTGACTGTTACTGATGCAGTTGATGAGACAACTTCAGTCTGAACAGAATGAGAGAGAGTGAGAAAATATAAGAGCTAAATGAGGATGACAGATTGTGTGAGACAGGGAACAAATGAAAAAGTAAGAGACTGCTTTAAAATCAGTTGAAATATTCAATCCTTGTCTCTTCAAAGCTCTTTCAAATTTAAAATGATGAAACAATACTTTAGAAAATCTCTGGGGCAGTCCTTTATATTGAGCACAATTTCCATGGAGATTTTTTCAAGTGTTTTTTTGTTTGTGCATTGTACTGATTGTTCAGTAATTGGTTAATGACCTACCAAATTTATGTATGTACTTAGTAATTAGTCAAAGCACAATGAGATCATCTCATGAAACCCATTGCTTTGTGGAACTGCACTTCTCCGAACAAGCAGTGATGTTGCTGTGGAGGAAGCAAATTACTGCAAAGTAACGAGCCACTGAGCTTATCGACAAATAAGTGGAATGGCTCATTCACCGATTCAAACTGTCGGCTGTTCTTATTGTTAATTATGCTCTGGGCTGTTGCTCGTTGCTGGTGTTTTGGCGCAAGCTTTGCACAATCTATCAAAATGTGAGTGATTCAGCGCTGCTTTCCCCATCTGTCCGCTGTTTTAGTTACCACTATATAATCATCATTCTGTTTTTCATTTTCCCATCAGCTGATGCATGATGCTGCTCACAGCTTTGTATAGCATTGCTGTGCTTGGTCACTATGTGTCTGGGGAACTGTGCCTTTCCGCTGTCTTGAATTCTGTGTTACTTTGTCCACTTCCTGTCCAGTTTGTGGAGTTTTGCATCTCCACTCTAGTGCTTGTAGCAATGAAGATACAAAATGAGTTACTGTTGATTACGCTCTTACAAAGTTAACGGCCCTGATCTATCGGTCTCCGAATGGTTGGAGACCAGACATATGACCCAAGATGCACATCAGGACCCTGCAGAAGTCTTGATGCTCTAACCTCCATGGGAATTGCCCAGGAAGTTTGAACTTCCGATGGGCAATTTCCCTGCTCCGGGCACCCTCCGAAAAAGTGTCTGGCACTGAGTTAGAGTCTGAGACTTTGGACAGTTCTGAGGGAACTGAATAGTTACCCAGAAAATGTTAGACAAAAGAATCCTAGTCTAACTTCTGAGCAACTACAGAACTAACCGCCCCCCACGGCTCCCCCCTTGACAACCCGACTACCCCAACCTGACTATCCTCCTGCCACCTCACTCAACTGTCACCTCACCCACCTGACACCCTACCCATCTACCACTCCATCCAGCATTTTTAAATTCATTCATGAGATGTGGGTGTCACTGGCTGGGCCAGCATTTATTGTCCATCTCTAATTGCCCTTGAGAAGATGGTGCTGAGCTGCCCTCTTGAACCGCTGCAGTCCATGTGGTGTAGATACACCCACAGTGCTGTTAGGGAGAGAGTTCCAGGATTTTGACCCAGCAACAGTGAAGGAACGGCGATATATTTCCAAGTCAGGATGGTGAGTGGCTTGGAGGGGAACTTCCAGTTGCCACTCTACTCATCTACCACCCATCCACATACCTACTCACCTAAGCCACCTACCCATTCACTCATTGATCTATTCACCCTTTCACTAATATTCACACTGGACAATTAAACTTGCCATATGGCAGCTAGCGCCATATGTCTTCCCCTGACACTACAATGCTGTGATGGAGTTCTCTGATGAACTGTTAGCTCTGCATTTCTGGAGAAGCCGGGCTCAGAGAACCTGGTAAGAAATGTGGTACAGCGTATAGGCATGGCAAGGTTCGAGTCGAGCAGCAATCTGACAATGATTGCTGCTTTGTGGAAGATCCAGGCCAATGTAAAACCTTTGAATGCCAGATTTTCAGGAGAGAATTATAATTTTCACAAATTATACATGTTCCTCTTTGTCTCCTCCCCCCTCGAATCTCTGTCTCCCAAATTCAATACATCAAATCCTCAGCAGTGGGAACAGTGATCAGTTTCCTCAATGATTCTTACAGTGTCTCTCTGGAATCGGTTAATACTTCACCTGGCACATTCCCCAGGTGAATCAGAAAGATATTTAGAAAAAGGCTGTTACCTCGACAGGCCATTGCATTTTGCGATAGATCTTAATTTCCCCCCCACCCCATATGATTTCACCGATTCTCATTACCATCCCAAAACCAGCAGAAAGCAGTTCTGCCAGGTTTCTGGCCTGACCTTTAGATCGAGCTCAGGATGGCTTTTGAAAGCTCCTGTGTTTGAGGTGATGCTGATTGAGACATCTGTACCCTCTCTGCTCAGAATAAGAGGTGAAGACTTGTCTAACTCTTATGCTCGAAGGTCGTTTAGGAGCATCCCAACCGTTGCTTTTCATACCTTTACAATGCAGCATGAAAAGAGACAATGATGAGTTATCAAAGAAACCAGGGTTCCCTGTGTGGCTGCAGTTGCCAAGATGACACCAGCCATTTCTCTGGACCTAGGAAGAGCAGCCTGGGGATGACTATGAGAGTCTGAACGTCCTTGGAGGTTTCACACACAGCACCAGCTCAAGGATGCCAAGTGTCGGACTGTACAGTCACTGTGCTGAAGACTCCCCATTGTCCTTGTTTCCTTGTTCTTCTGGCCTGCCATTTCTCAATCCCATGCACCCTCTGCCCTGATTGCTGATTGGTTGAGCTGCCTTTTAACGTTCTCTGGAAACATTCTAAATTTTTGTACCTTTTTTTTTGTGACATTTTCTTTAATTGTTCCCATACCTTTAAATTTGACTCACATGAGATTGTCATCTCCTACAAGGGAGGGGATCCCTGGCCAGGCCCAGCACAGTTTGCAGCTGTGGTTATGAAACATTATGCTAATAAGGTTAAACACTAAAATTAAGTGCAATTCACATTAGGGATTCTGGTGAATCTTAAATAATGCAATCTCCAACAGGACAGCTTTGCACCTGAAAATGAAAATCACCCCCATATGTCCACTTCATTACCATATGCTTATATAGGATTACATAGGACATACGGCATAGTAACAGGTCATTCGGCCCAACCAGTCCATGCTGGTGTTTATACTGCACTTGAGCCTCTTCCCAACTTTCCTCATCTAAATCTATTATTGCAATCCTCTATTTCCTTCTCCCTCATAAACTTATCTAGCTTCCCCTTAAATGTTTCTATACTATAGACTCCAATCACTCCCTGTGGTAGTGAGTTCCAATTCTCACCACTCTTTGGGTGAAGAAATGTCTTCAGAATTCCCTATTGGATGTCTTGGTAACCAGTAGGTTGCTTCTGACATCATCTATCTCCATGTAATAAAATTCCACCTGACTTCCTTACTTTTAACTTGAGTCCCCGGTATTCAAACCTTGGCTAAAATGAACAATTTACACAAATTGACTGCAAATTCCCAAATTTGGAGAACTTCAATTGGTTCACCTCAGAGTCTTCATTTCTAAATGAAAGCACATTCCTGAAATCATCCCAGATCATCCCCATCTCCCTTTAAGAATGGAACAATGACCCATTTAAAAACTGATTATTTCTATCTGATTATTGAATCCCGTAAGAATCTTTAAAGATGTTTTTAAAGAAGTTCGGTAGAATTCCACACTAAGTTCTGATGAAGTTTTTGCCTTGTGTGTGACTGTGAACAAACTGCCTTCCAAACTGGGTGTTCCAGCCTGTCCTCCTCTGAGCTGAGCAAATGAGTGATTGGTTCATGTTTTTGGTTAATTTAAATAAAGGTTTTTAAAGTGGATTACAGATTTGAAAGCTAACAATTTTGAATAGAAACTGTAAGATTTAAACTTTGGAACTGTGGCCCCAGAGAATGTAAAATCGGGTCCAATTTTGCCCCATGCAACAGTAGGAACACAGAAACATACCTGGACTTGCGCACACAACCATTTTCTTTTATTTATTCCTTGGTAGATTTCTGTGTGGTACAAACAATATATGTAAATTACTCCAAAATCTGATGAAATCGCATTTAAGGGTGCCAAAAACAGCTTTAATTGACACATTTGAAAATATCCCATCTCATTTGGTTCGCCGAATAGAAAAGCCGTCCATTATAGGATTGAACCACACAGATCAAGAAGATGCAGTTTTATCTGCTGGTTTTTGTTAAGCTAGCTGATCTCGAACGCACCTGTGGAGTGAGCACTGCACTGCCAATATGTGTTTGTGCCTCTGGGAAGGAAGGTTGACCTCTTGCAGTTTAATGTCTTGTCAATGTGTACAATTGGCTAGAATCCCATAACTTTCCCATATTGACCAGTAAATACATAAATATTTACAACCGACAATCGGTCAAAGCCCGAAGAAATTGCTTTGATTAATATTGCACATATGGGCTGAATGGCCTCCTTCTGTGCAACAATAACTCTATGTTTGGTTCAAAGTTTGATTTTATCCCCAACAATTTAATATAATAATTGCAAAAGTGGCAAGATCACATTTTATGTAAAATCATGGTTATCAGCAAGCTAGCAATGTGCTCTTAGCTGGATTTACCCAAAGTCTAAATTAAGCTTTCATTTCCAGGATTCCCTACGTTCATTGTTAGTAAGATTGAGACACCAGGCTTATTGTTGCAGTCACTAAATAGCTCAGGACACACAAACAGGCGTACACACACAGAGGCAGACAGACACAGATACACCTCTCCACACAGACACACACAACTCTCCACATTCACCTCTCCAAACAGACACACACACACCTCTCCACACAGACACACACACACCACTCCACACAGACACACACACACCTCTCCACAAAGACACACACACACCTCTCCACACAGGCACACACACACCTCTCCACACAGACACACACACACCTCTCCACACAGACACACACACACCTCTCCACACTCACCTCTCCACAGAGACACACACACACCTCTCCACACAGACACACACACCTCTCCACACACAGCTCTCCACACAGACACATGCTCACCTCTCCACACAGACACACACTCACCTCTCCACACTCACCTCTCCACACAGACACACACTCACCTCTCCACACTCACCTCTCCACAAAGACACACACACACCTCTCCACACACACCTCTCCACACAGACACACACTCACCTCTCCACACAGACACACACTCACCTATCCACACAGACACACACACACCTCTCCACACAGACACACACACACCTCTCCACACACACCTCTCCACACAGACACACACACACCTCTCCACACACACCTCTCCACACAGACACACACACCTCTCCACACACAGCTCTCCACACAGACACATGCTCACCTCTCCACACAGACACACACTCACCTCTCCACACTCACCTCTCCACACAGACACACACTCACCTCTCCACACTCACCTCTCCACAAAGACACACACACACCTCTCCACACACACCTCTCCACACAGACACACACTCACCTCTCCACACAGACACACACTCACCTCTCCACACAGACACACACACACCTCTCCACACAGACACACACACACCTCTCCACACACACCTCTCCACACAGACACACACACACCTCTCCACACTCACCTCTCCACACAGACACACACACACACCTCTCCACACAGACACACACTCACCTCTCCACACAGACACACACACAGCTCTCCACACAGACACACACACACCTCTCCACACACACCTCTCCACACAGACACACACACACCTCTCCACACACAACTCTCCACACACACCTCTCCACACAGACACACACACACCTCTCCACACAGACACACACACAACTCTGCACACAGACACACACACACCTCTCCACACAGACACACACACACCTCTCCACACAGGCACACACACACCTCTCCACACACACCTCTCCACACAGACACACACACACCTCTCCACACACACCTCTCCACACAGACACACACTCACCTCTCCACACAGACACTCACGCACCTCTCCACACCCACCTCTCCACACAGACACACACTCACCTCTCCACATAGACACACATACACCTCTCCACACACACCTCTCCACACAGACACACACACACCTCTCCACACAGACACACTCACACCTCTCCACCCACACCTCTCCACACAGACACACACACACCTCTCCACACAGACACACATACACCTCTACACACAGACACACACACACCTCTCCACACACACCTCTTCACACAGACACACACACACCTCTCCACACAGACACACACACACCTCTCCACACACACCTCTCCACACAGACACACACACACCTCTCCACACAGACACACACACAACTCTCCACACAGACACACACACACCTCTCCACATAGACACACACACATCTCTCCACACAGACACACACTCACCTCTCCGCACAGACACACACACAACTCTCCACACTCACCTCTCCACACAGACACACACACACCTCTCCACACAGACACACACACACCTCTCCACACAGACACACACACAACTCTCCACACACAACTCTCCACACAGACACACACACACCTCTCCTCACAGACACACACACAACTCTCCACACACACCTCTCCACACAGACACACACACACAGCTCTCCACACAGACACACACACAACTCTACACACACACCTCTCCACACAGACACACACACACCTCTCCACACAGACACACACACACATCTCCACACACACTTCTCCACACAGACACACACACACCTCTCCACACTCACCTCTCCAGATAGACACACACTCACCTATCCACACTCACCTCTCCACACAGACACACACTCACCTCTCCACACTCACCTCTCCACACAGACACACACACACCTCTCCACACTCACCTCTCCACACAGACACACACACACCTCTCCACACAGACACACACACAACTCTCCACCCTCACCTCTCCACACAGACACACACACACCTCTCCACACAGACACACACACACATCTCCACACTCACCTCTCCACACAGACACACACACACCTCTCCTCACGGGCACACACAGACCTCTCCACACAGACACACACACACTTCGCCACACAGACACACACACACCTCTCCACACTCACCTCTCCACACTCATCTCTCCACACATCTCCACACACACCTCTCCACACAGACACACACACACCGCTCCACACACACCTCTCCACACACACCTCTCCACACAGACACACACTCACCTCTCCACACTCACCTCTCCAGATAGACACCCACTCACCTATCCACACTCACCTCTCCACACAGACACACACTCACCTCTCCACACTCACCTCTCCACACAGACACACACACACCTCTCCACACTCACCTCTCCACACAGACACACACACACCTCTCCACACAGACACACACACAACTCTCCACACTCACCTCTCCACACAGACACACACACATCTCTCCACACAGACACACACGCACCTCTCCACACAGACACACACACAACTCTCCACACACACCTCTCCACACTCACCTCTCCACACAGACACACACACACCTCTCCACACAGACACACACACAACTCTCCACACTCACCTCTCCACACAGACGCACACACACCTCTCCACACAGACACACACACAACTCTCCACACACACCTCTCCACACAGACACACACACACCTCTCCACACAAACACACACACAACTCTCCACACACACCTCTCCACACTGACGCACACACACCTCTCCACACAGACGCGCACACAACTCTCCACACTCACCTCTCCACACAGACACACACACTCCTCTCCACACAGACACACACACACCTCTCCACATAGACACACACACACCTCTCCACACAGACATTCACACAACTCTCCACACAGACACACACACACCTCTCCACACTCACCTCTCCACACAGACACACACACACCTCTCCACACAGACACACACACACATCTCCACACTCACCTCTCCACACAGACACACACACACCTCTCCTCACGGGCACACACAGACCTCTCCACACAGACACACACACACTTCTCCACACAGACACACACACACCTATCCACACTCACCTCTCCACACTCACCTCTCCACACCTCTCCACACACACCTCTCCACACAGACACACACACACCTCTCCACACACACCTCTCCACACAGACACAAACACAACTCTCCACACAGACACACACACACCTCTCCACACACACCTCTCCACACAGACACACACTCACCTCTCCACACTCACCTCTCCAGATAGACACACACACACCTCTCCACACTCACCTCTCCACACAGACACACACACACCTCTCCACACAGACACACACACAATTCTCCACACTCACCTCTCCACACAGACACACACACATCTCTCCACACAGACACACACACACCTCTCCACACAGACACACACACAACTCTCCACACACACCTCTCCACACTCACCTCTACACACAGACACACACACACCTCTCCACACAGACACACACACAACTCTCCACACTCACCTCTCCACACAGACGCACACACACCTCTGCACACAGACACACACACACCTCTTCACACACATCTCTCCACACAGACACACACACACCTCTCCACTCAGACACACACACAACTCTCCACACACACCTCCCCACACTGACGCACACACACCTCTCCACACAAACGCGCACACAACTCTCCACACAGACACACACACACCTCTACACACAGACACACACACAACTCTCCACACAGACACACACACACCTCTCCACATAGACACACACACACCTCTCCACACAGTCACACACACAACTCTCCACACAGACACACACACACCTCTCCACACAGACACACACACACCTCTCCACACAGTCACACACACACCTCTCCACACACACCTCTCCACACAGACACACACTCACCTCTCCGCACACACCTCTCCACACAGACACACACTCACCTCTCCACACAGACACACACTCACCTCTCCACACTCACTCTCCACACAGACACACACTCACCTCTCCACACTCACCTCTCCACAAAGACACACACACAATTCTCCACACACACCTCTCCACACAGACACACACACACCTCTCCACACAGACACACACACGCCTCTCCACACACACCTCTCCACACAGACACACACACACCTCTCCACACTCACCTCTCCACACAGACACACACACACACCTCTCCACACAGACACACACTCACCTCTCCACACAGACACACACACAGCTCTCCACACAGACACACACACACCTCTCCACACACACCTCTCCACACAGACACACACACACCTCTCCACACACAACTCTCCACACACACCTCTCCACACAGACACACACACACCTCTCCACACAGACACACACACAACTCTGCACACAGACACACACACACCTCTCCACACAGACACACACACACCTCTCCACACAGACACACACACACCTCTCCACACACACCTCTCCACACAGACACACACACACCTCTCCACACACACCTCTCCACACAGACACACACTCACCTCTCCACACAGACACTCACGCACCTCTCCACACCCACCTCTCCACACAGACACACACTCACCTCTCCACATAGACACACATACACCTCTCCACACACACCTCTCCACACAGACACACACACACCTCTCCACACAGACACACTCACACCTCTCCACCCACACCTCTCCACACAGACACACACACACCTCTCCACACAGACACACATACACCTCTACACACAGACACACACACACCTCTCCACACACACCTCTTCACACAGACACACACACACCTCTCCACACAGACACACACACACCTCTCCACACACACCTCTCCACAGAGACACACACACACCTCTCCACACAGACACACACACAACTCTCCACACAGACACACACACACCTCTCCACATAGACACACACACATCTCTCCACACAGACACACACTCACCTCTCCGCACAGACACACACACAACTCTCCACACTCACCTCTCCACACAGACACACACACACCTCTCCACACAGACACACACACACCTCTCCACACAGACACACACACAACTCTCCACACACAACTCTCCACACAGACACACACACACCTCTCCTCACAGACACACACACAACTCTCCACACACACCTCTCCACACAGACACACACACAGCTCTCCACACAGACACACACACAACTCTACACACACACCTCTCCACACAGACACACACACACCTCTCCACACAGACACACACACACATCTCCACACACACTTCTCCACACAGACACACACACACCTCTCCACACTCACCTCTCCAGATAGACACACACTCACCTATCCACACTCACCTCTCCACACAGACACACACTCACCTCTCCACACTCACCTCTCCACACAGACACACACACACCTCTCCACACTCACCTCTCCACACAGACACACACACACCTCTCCACACAGACACACACACAACTCTCCACCCTCACCTCTCCACACAGACACACACACACCTCTCCACACAGACACACACACACATCTCCACACTCACCTCTCCACACAGACACACACACACCTCTCCTCACGGGCACACACAGACCTCTCCACACAGACACACACACACTTCGCCACACAGACACACACACACCTCTCCACACTCACCTCTCCACACTCATCTCTCCACACATCTCCACACACACCTCTCCACACAGACACACACACACCGCTCCACACACACCTCTCCACACACACCTCTCCACACAGACACACACTCACCTCTCCACACTCACCTCTCCAGATAGACACCCACTCACCTATCCACACTCACCTCTCCACACAGACACACACTCACCTCTCCACACTCACCTCTCCACACAGACACACACACACCTCTCCACACTCACCTCTCCACACAGACACACACACACCTCTCCACACAGACACACACACAACTCTCCACACTCACCTCTCCACACAGACACACACACATCTCTCCACACAGACACACACGCACCTCTCCACACAGACACACACACAACTCTCCACACACACCTCTCCACACTCACCTCTCCACACAGACACACACACACCTCTCCACACAGACACACACACACCTCTCCACACTCACCTCTCCACACAGACGCACACACACCTCTCCACACAGACACACACACAACTCTCCACACACACCTCTCCACACAGACACACACACACCTCTCCACACAAACACACACACAACTCTCCACACACACCTCTCCACACTGACGCACACACACCTCTCCACACAGACGCGCACACAACTCTCCACACTCACCTCTCCACACAGACACACACACACCTCTCCACACAAACACACACACAACTCTCCACACACACCTCTCCACACTGACGCACACACACCTCTCCACACAGACGCGCACACAACTCTCCACACTCACCTCTCCACACAGACACACACACACCTCTCCACATAGACACACACACACCTCTCCACACAGACATTCACACAACTCTCCACACAGACACACACACACCTCTCCACACTCACCTCTCCACACAGACACACACACACCTCTCCACACAGACACACACACACATCTCCACACTCACCTCTCCACACAGACACACACACACCTCTCCTCACGGGCACACACAGACCTCTCCACACAGACACACACACACTTCTCCACACAGACACACACACACCTATCCACACTCACCTCTCCACACTCACCTCTCCACACCTCTCCACACACACCTCTCCACACAGACACACACACACCTCTCCACACACACCTCTCCACACAGACACAAACACACCTCTCGACACAGACACACACACACCTCTCCACACACACCTCTCCACACAGACACACACTCACCTCTCCACACTCACCTCTCCAGATAGACACACACTCACCTATCCACACTCACCTGTCCACACAGACACACACTCACCTCTCCACACTCACCTCTCCACACAGACACACACACACCTCTCCACACTCACCTCTCCACACAGACACACACACACCTCTCCACACAGACACACACACAATTCTCCACACTCACCTCTCCACACAGACACACACACATCTCTCCACACAGACACACACACACCTCTCCACACTGACACACACACAACTCTCCACACACACCTCTCCACACTCACCTCTACACACAAACACACACACACCTCTCCACACAGACACACACACACCTCTCCACACAGACACACACACAATTCTCCACACTCACCTCTCCACACAGACACACACACATCTCTCCACACAGACACACACACACCTCTCCACACAGACACACACACAACTCTCCACACTCACCTCTCCACACAGACGCACACATACCTCTCCACACAGACACACACACACCTCTCCACACACACCTGTCCACACTGACGCACACATACCTCTCCACACAGACGCGCACACAACTCTCCACACAGACACACACACACCTCTCCACACAGACACACACACAACTCTCCACACAGACACACACACACCTCTCCACATAGACACACACACACCTCTCCACACAGACACACACACAACTCTTCACACAGACACACACACACCTCTCCACACATACACACACACACCTCTCCACACAGACACACACACACCTCTCCACACACACCTCTCCACACAGACACACACTCACCTCTCCGCACACACCTCTCCACACAGACACACACTCACCTCTCCACACAGACACACACTCACCTCTCCACACTCACCTCTCCACAAAGACACACACACAATTCTCCACACACACCTCTCCACACAGACACACACACACCTCTCCACACAGAGACACACACACCTCTCCACACACACCTCTCCACACAGACACACACACACCTCTCCACACTCACCTCTCCACGCAGACACACACACACACCTCTCCACACAGACACACACACACACACACCTCTCCACGCACACCTCTCCACACAGACACACACACACCTCTCCACACACACCTCTCCACACAGACACACACACACCTCTCCACACAGACACACACACACCTCTCCACACTCACCTCTCCACACAGACACACACACACACCTCTCCACACAGACACACACACACCTCTCCACACACACCTCTCCACACAGACACACACACACCTCTCCACACAGACACACACACACCTCTCCACACAGACACACACACACCTCTCCACACAGACACACACACACCTCTCCACACAGACACACACTCACCTCTCCACACAGACACACACACAGCTCTCCACACAGACACACATACACCTCTCCACACACACCTCTCCACACAGACACACACTCACCTCTCCACACAGACACACACACACCTCTCCACACAGACACACACACACCTCTCCACACACACCTCTCCACACAGACACACACTCACCTCTCCACACAGACACTCACACACCTCTCCACACACACCTCTCCACACAGACACACACTAACCTCCCCACACAGACACACATACACCTCTCCACACACACCTATCCACACAGACACACACACACCTCTCCACACAGACACACACACGCCTCTCCACACAGACACACACACACCTCTCTACACAGACACACATACACCTCTCCACACAGACACACACACACCTCTCCACACACACCTCTCCACACAGACACACACACACCTCTCCACACAGACACACACACACCTCTCCACACACACCTCTCCACACAGACACACACACCTCTCCACACACACCTCTCCACACAGATACACATACACCTCTCCACACAGGAACACACACACCTCTCCACACAGACACACACACACCTCTCCACACTCACCTCTCCACACAGACACACACACACCTCTCCACACAGACACACACACACCACTCCACACTCACCTCTCCACACAGAAACACACCCACCTCTCCACACTCACCTCTCCACACAGACACACACACACACCTCTCCACACAGACACACACACACACACACCTCTCCACGCACACCTCTCCACACAGACATACACACTCCTTTCCACACACAGCTCTCCACACAGACACACACACACACCTCTCCACACAGACACACACACACCTCTCCACACTCACCTCTCCACACAGACACACACACACCTCTCCACACAGACACACACACACCTCTCCACACACACCTCTCCACACAGACACACACACACCTCTCCACACAGACACATACACACCTCTCCACACAGACACACACACACCTCTCCACACAGACACACACACACCTCTCCACACAGACACACACTCACCTCTCCACACAGACACACACACACCTCTCCACACAGACACACATACACCTCTCCACACACACCTCTCCACACTGACACACACTCACCTCTCCACACAGACACACACACACCTCTCCACACAGACACACACTCACCTCTCCAAACACACACACACACACCTCTCCACACAGACACACATACACCTCTCCACACACACCTCTCCACACAGACACACACTCACATCTCCACACAGACACACACACAACTCTCCACACAGACACACACACACCTCTCCGCACACACCTCTCCACACACACCTCTCCACACAGACACACACACACCTCTCCACACAGACACACACACACCTCTCCACACAGACACACACACACCTCTCCAGTAGGCACACACTCACCTCTCCACACAGACACACACACACCTCTCCACACGGACACACATACACCTCTCCACACACACCTCTCCACACAGACACACACTCACCTCTCCACACAGACATACACACGCCTCTCCCCACACACCGCTCCACACAGACACACACACACCTCTCCACACAGACACACATACACCTCTCCACACAGACACACACACACCTCTCCACACACACCTCTCCACACAGACACACACACACCTCTCCACATAGACACACACACACCTCTCCACACACACCTCTCCACACAGACACACACACACCTCTCCACGCAGACACACACACAACTCTCCACACAGACACACACACACCTCTCCACATAGACACACACACACCTCTCCACACAGACACACACTCACCTCTCCACACAGACACACACACAACTCTCCACACTCACTTCTCCACACAGACACACACACACCTCTCCACACAGACACACACACACCTCTCCACACAGACACACACACAACTCTCCACACACACCTCTCCACACTCACCTCTACACACAGACACACACACACCTCTACACACAGACACACACACAACTCTCCACACAGACACACACACACCTCTCCACATAGACACACACACACCTCTCCACACAGTCACACACACAACTCTCCACACAGACACACACACACCTCTCCACACAGACACACACACACCTCTCCACACAGTCACACACACACCTCTCCACACACACCTCTCCACACAGACACACACTCACCTCTCCGCACACACCTCTCCACACAGACACACACTCACCTCTCCACACAGACACACACTCACCTCTCCACACTCACTCTCCACACAGACACACACTCACCTCTCCACACTCACCTCTCCACAAAGACACACACACAATTCTCCACACACACCTCTCCACACAGACACACACACACCTCTCCACACAGACACACACACACCTCTCCACACACACCTCTCCACACAGACACACACACACCTCTCCACACTCACCTCTCCACACAGACACACACACACACCTCTCCACACAGACACACACACACACACACCTCTCCACGCACACCTCTCCACACAGACACACACACTCCTCTCCACACACACCTCTCCACACACACCTCTCCACACAGACACACACACACCTCTCCACACTCACCACTCCACACAGACACACACACACCTCTCCACACAGACACACACACACCTCTCCACACACACCTCTCCACACAGACACACACACACCTCTCCACACAGACACACACACACCTGTCCACACAGACACACACACACCTCTCCACACAGACACACACACACCTCTCCACACAGACACACACTCACCTCTCCACACAGACACACACACACCTCTCCACACAGACACACATACACCTCTCCACACACACCTTTCCACACAGACACACACTCACCTCTCCACACAGACACACACACACCTCTCCACACAGACACACACACACCTCTCCACACACACCTCTCCACACAGACACAAACTCACCTCTCCACACAGACACTCACACACCTCTCCACACACACCTCTCCACACAGACACACACTCACCTCCCCACACAGACACACATACACCTCTCCACACACAGCTATCCACACAGACACACACACACCTCTCCACACAGACACACACACTCCTCTCCACACAGACACACACACACCTCTCTACACAGACACACATACACCTCTCCACACAGACACACACACACCTCTCCACACTCACCTCTCCACACAGACACACACACACACCTCTCCACACAGACACACACACACACACACCTCTCCACGCACACCTCTCCACACAGACACACACACTCCTTTCCACACACAGCTCTCCACACAGACACACACACACACCTCTCCACACAGACACACACACACCTCTCCACACTCACCTCTCCACACAGACACACACACACCTCTCCACACAGACACACACACACCTCTCCACACACACCTCTCCACACAGACACACACACACCTCTCCACACAGACACACACACACCTCTCCACACAGACACACACACACCTCTCCACACAGACACACACACACCTCTCCACACAGACACACACTCACCTCTCCACACAGACACACACACACCTCTCCACACAGACACACATACACCTCTCCACACACACCTCTCCACACAGACACACACTCACCTCGCCACACAGACACACACACACCTCTCCACACAGACACACACTCACCTCTCCACACAGATACACACACACCTCTCCACACAGACACACATACACCTCTCCACACACACCTCTCCACACAGACACACACTCACCTCTCCACACAGACACACACACACCTCTCCACACAGACACACACACACCTCTCCACACACACCTCTCCACACAGACACACACACACCTCTCCACACAGACACACACACAACTCTCCACACAGACACACACACACCTCTCCACACAGACACACACACACCTCTCCACACAGACACACACACACCTCTCCACACGACACACACACACCTCTCCACACAGACACACACTCACCTCTCCACACAGACACACACACACCTCTCCACACAGACACACATACACCTCTCCACACACACCTCTCCACACAGACACACACTCACCTCTCCACACAGACATACACACGCCTCTCCCCACACACCTCTCGACACAGACACACACACAACTCTCCACACAGACACACATACACCTCTCCACACAGACACACACACACCTCTCCACACACACCTCTCCACACAGACACACACACACCTCTCCACATAGACACACACACACCTCTCCACACACACCTCTCCACACAGACACACACACACCTCTCCACACAGACACACACACAACTCTCCACACAGACACACACACACCTCTCCACATAGACACACACACACCTCTCCACACAGACACACACTCACCTCTCCACACAGACACACACACAACTCTCCACACTCACTTCTCCACACAGACACACACACACCTCTCCACACAGACACACACACACCTCTCCACACAGACACACACACAACTCTCGACACACAACTCTCCACACAGACACACACACACCTCTCCTCACAGACACACACACACTGCTCTCCACACACACCTCTCCACACAGACACACACACAGCTCTCCACACAGACACACACACAACTCTCCACACACACCTCTCCACACAGACACACACACACATCTCCACACTCACCTCTCCACACAGACACACACACACCTCTCCTCACGGGGACACACACACCTCTCCACACAGACACACACACACTTCTCCACACAGACACACACACACCTCTCCACACACACCTCTCCACACAGGCACAAACACACCTCTCCACACACACCTCTCCACATTGACACACACTCACCTCTCCACACTCACCTCTCCACACAGACACACACTCACCTATCCACACTCACCTCTCCACACAGACACACACTCACCTCTGCACACTCACCTCTCCACACAGACACACACACACCTCTCCACACTCACCTCTCCACACAGACACACACACACCTCTCCACACAGACACACACACAACTCTCCACACTCACCTCTCCACACAGACACACACACATCTCTCCACACAGACACACACACACCTCTCCACAAAGACACACACACAACTCTCCACACACACCTCTCCACACTCTTCTCTCCACACAGACACACAGACAGCTCTCCACACAGACACACAGACAACTCTCCACACTCACCTCTCCACACAGACCCACACACACCTCTCCACACAGACACACACACACCTCTCCACACACACCTCTCCACACAGACACACACACACCTCTCCACACAGACACACACACAACTCTCCACACACACCTCTCCACACTCACCTCTCCACACAGACACACACACACCTCTCCACACAGACACACACCCACCTCTCCACACAGACACAGACACACCTATCCACACTCACCTCTCCACACAGACACACACTCACCTCTCCACACTCACCTCTCCACACTCACCTCTCCACACAGACGCACACACACCTCTCCACACAGACACGCACACACCTCTCCACACAGACACACACACACCTCTCCACACAGACACACACTCACCTCGCCACACTGACCTCTCCACACAGACACACACACACATCTCCACACAGAAACACGCACACCTCTCCACATAGACACACACTCACCTCTCCACACTGACCTCTCCACACAGACACACACTCACCTCTCCACACTCACCTCTCCACACAGACACACGCACACCTCTCCACACAGACACACACACACCTCTCCACACAGACACTCACACAACTCTCCAAACTCACCTCTCCACACTCACCTCTCCACACAGACACACATACACCTCTCCACGCAGACACACACACACCTCTCCACACAGACACGCTCACCTCTCCACACAGGCACACACACACCTCTCCACACTCAACTCTCCACACAGACACACACACACCTCTCCACACAGACACACACACACCTCTCCACACAGACACACACACAGCTCTCCAAACAGACACACACACACCTCTCCACACAGACACACACTCACCTCCCCACACAGACACACACTCACCTCTCCACACAGACACACACACAACTCTCCACACAGACACACACACACCTCTCCACACTCAACTCTCCACACAGACACACACACACCTCTCCACACAGACACACACACACCTCTCCACACAGACACACACACACCTCACCACACAGACACACACTCACCTCTCCACACAGACACACACACACCTCTCCACACCGACACACACGCAACTCTCCACACAGACACACACACACCTCTCCACACAGACACACACACACCTCTCCACACAGACACACACACACCTCTCCACACTGACACACACACACCTCTCCACACAGACACACACACACCTCTCCACATAGACACACACACAACTCTCCACACAGACACACACACACCTCTCCACACAGACACACACACACCTCTCCACACAGACACACACACACCTCTCCAAACACACCTCTCCACACAGACACACACACACCTCTCCACTCAGACACACACACACCTCTCCACACTCAACTCTCCACACAGACACACACTCACCTCTCCACACAGACACACACTCAACTCTCCACACAGACACACACACACCTCTCCACACAGACACACACACAACTCTCCACACAAACACACACACACCTCTCCACACAAACACTCACACACCTCTCCACACAGACACACACACACCTCTCCACACAGACATACACACACCTCCCCACACACACCTCTCCACACAGTCACACACTCACCTCTCCACACAGACACTCACACACCTCTCCACACACACCTCTCCACACAGACACACACTCACCTCCCCACACAGACACACATACACCTCTCCACACACACCAATCCACACAGACACACACACACCTCTCCACACAGACACACAAACACCTCTCCACACAGACACACACACACCTCTCTACACAGACACACATACACCTCTCCACACAGACACACACACACCTCTCCACACACACCTCTTCACACAGACACACACACACCTCTCCACACAGACACACACACACCTCTCCACACACACCTCTCCACACAGACACACACACCTCTCCACACACACCTCTCCACACAGATACACATACACCTCTCCACACAGGAACACACACACCTCTCCACACAGACACACACACACCTCTCCACACTCACCTCTCCACAAAGACACACACACACCTCTCCACACAGACACACACACACCTCTCCACACTCACCTCTCCACACAGAAACACACCCACCTCTCCACACTCACCTCTCCACACGGACACACACACACACCTCTCCACACAGACACACACACACACACACACCTCTCCACGCACACCTCTCCACACAGACACACACACTCCTTTCCACACACAGCTCTCCACACAGACACACACACACACCTCTCCACACAGACACACACACACCTCTCCACACTCACCTCTCCACACAGACACACACACACCTCTCCACACAGACACACACACACCTCTCCACACACACCTCTCCACACAGACACACACACACCTCTCCACACAGACACACACACACCTCTCCACACAGACACACACACACCTCTCCACACAGACACACACACACCTCTCCACACAGACACACACTCACCTCTCCACACAGACACACACACACCTCTCCACACAGACACACATACACCTCTCCACACACACCTCTCCACACAGACACACACTCACCTCTCCACACAGACACACACACACCTCTCCACACAGACACACACTCACCTCTCCACACAGACACACACACACCTCTCCACACAGACACACATACACCTCTCCACACACACCTCTCCACACAGCCACACACTCACATCTCCACACAGACACACACACACCTCTCCACACAGACACACACACACCTCTCCACACACACCTCTCCACACACACCTCTCCACACAGACACACACACACCTCTCCACACAGACACACACACACCTCTCCACACAGACACACACACACCTCTCCACACAGACACACACTCATCTCTCCACACAGACACACACACACCTCTCCACACAGACACACATACACCTCTCCACACACACCTCTCCACACAGACACACACTCACCTCTCCACACAGACATACACACGCCTCTCCCCACACACCTCTCCACACAGACACACACACACCTCTCCACACAGACACACATACACCTCTCCACACAGACACAAACACACCTCTCCACACACACCTCTCCACACAGACACACACACACCTCTCCACATAGACACACACACACCTCTCCACACACACCTCTCCACACAGACACACACACACCTCTCCACACAGACACACACACAACTCTCCACACAGACACACACACACCTCTCCACATATACACACACACACCTCTCCACACAGACACACACTCACCTCTCCACACAGACACACACACAACTCTCCACACTCACTTCTCCACACAGACACACACACACCTCTCCACACAGACACACACACACCTCTCCACACAGACACACACACAACTCTCCACACACACCTCTCCACACAGACACACACACACCTCTCCTCACAGACACACACACAGCTCTCCACACACACCTCTCCACACAGACATACACACAGCTCTCCACACAGACACACACACAACTCTCCACACACACCTCTCCACACAGACACACACACACATCTCCACACTCACCTCTCCACACAGACACACACACACCTCTCCTCACGGGGACACACACACCTCTCCACACAGACACACATACACTTCTCCACACAGACACACACACACCTCTCCACACAGACCTCTCCACACAGGCACAAACACACCTCTCCACACACACCTCTCCACATAGACACACACTCACCTCTCCACACTCACCTCTCCACACAGACACACACTCACCTATCCAAACTCACCTCTCCACACAGACACACACTCACCTCTGCACACTCACCGCTCCACACAGACACACACACACCTCTCCACACTCACCTCTCCACACAGACACACACACACCTCTCCACACAGACACACACACAACTCTCCACACTCACCTCTCCACACAGACACACACACATCTCTCCACACAGACACACACACACCTCTCCACAAAGACACACACACAACTCTCCACACACACCTCTCCACACTCACCTCTCCACACAGACACACAGACAGCTCTCCACACAGACACACACACAACTCTCCACACTCACCTCTCCACACAGACCCACACACACCTCTCCACACAGACACACACACACCTCTCCACACACACCTCTCCACACAGACACACACACACCTCTCCACACAGACACACACACAACTCTCCACACACACCTATCCGCACAGACGCGCACACAACTCCCCACACAGACACACACACACCTCTCCACACAGACACACACACACCTATCCACACAGACACACACACACCTATCCACACTCACCTCTCCAAACAGACACACACTCACCTCTCCACACTCACCTCTCCACACAGACGCACACACACCTCTCCACACAGACACGCACAAACCTCTCCACACAGACACACACACACCTCTCCACACAGACACACACTCACCTCTCCACACTGACCTCTCCACACAGACACACACACACCTCTCCACACAGACACACACACACCTCTCCACACAGACACACACTCACCTCTCCACACAGACACACACTCACCTCTCCACACTGACCTCTCCACACAGACACACACTCACCTCTCCACACTCACCTCTCCACACAGACACACACTCACCTCTTCACACAGACACACACACACCTCTCCACACAGACACACACACAACTCTCCACACTCACCTCTCCACACTCACCTCTCTACACAGACACGCACACACCTCTCCACTCAGACACACACACCTCTCCACACACACCTCTCCACACAGGCACACATACACCTCTCCACACAGACACACACACACCTCTCCACACAGACACACTCACCTCTCCACACAGGCACACACACACCTCTCCACACTCAACTCTCCACACAGACACACACACACCTCTCCACACAGACACACACACACCTCTCCACACAGACACACACACCTCTCCACACAGACACACACACACCTCTCCACACAGACACACACACACCTCTCCACCCAGACACACACACAGCTCTCCACACAGACACACACACCTCTCCACACAGACGCACACACACCTCTCCACAAAGACACACACACACCTCTCCACACAGACACACACTCACCTCGCCACACAGACACACACTCACCTCTCCACACAGACACACACACAACTCTCCACACAGACACACACACAGCTCTCCACACTCAACTCTCCACACAGACACACTCACACCTCTCCACACAGACACACACACACCTCTCCACACAGACACACACACACCTCACCACACAGACACACTCTCACCTCTCCACACAGACACACACACACCTCTCCACACAGACACACACGCAATTCTCCACACTGACACACACACACCTCTCCACACAGACACACACACACCTCTCCACACAGACACACACACACCTCTCCACACTGACACACACACACCTCTCCACACAGACACACACACACCTCTCCACACAGACACACACACAACTCTCCACACAGACACACACACACCTCTCCACACAGACACACACACACCTCTCCACACAGACACACACACACCTCTCCACACAGACACACACACACCTCTCCAAACACACCTCTCCACACAGACATACACACACCTCTCCACACAGACACACACATACCTCTCCACACTCAACTCTCCACACAGACACACACTCACCTCTCCACACAGACACACACTCAACTCTCCTCACAGACACACACACACCTCTCCACACAGACACACACACAACTCTCCACACAAACACACACACACCTCTCCACACAAACACTCACACACCTCTCCACACAGACACACACACAACTCTCCACACAGACACACACACACCTCTCCACACTCACCTCTCCACACAGACACACACACATCTCTCCCCACAGACACACACACACCTCTCCACACTCTCCTCTCCACACAGACACACACACACCTCTCCACACAGACACACACACACCTCTCCACACTCACCTCACCACACAGACACACACACATCTCTCCCCACAGACACACACACACCTCTCCACACTCACCTCTCCACATAGACACACACACACCTCTCCACACAGACACACACACCTCTCCACACACACCTCTCCACATAGACAGACACACACCTCTCCACACAGACACACACACACCTCTCCACACTCACCTCTCCACATCGACACACACACACCTCTCCACCCACACCTCTCCACACTCACCTCTCCACACTCACCTCTCCAAACCTTTCCACACATTCCTCTCCACACAGACACACACACACCTCTCCACACACACCTCTCCACACAGACACACACACACCTCTCCACACACACCTCTCCACACAGACACACACACACCTCTCCACACAGACACACACACGACTCTCCACACTCACCTCTCCACACAGACACACACACAACTCTCCACACTCAGCTCTCCACACAGACACACACACATCTCTCCACACAGACACACACTCCCCTCTCCACAACGACACACACACAACTCTCCACACACACCTCTCCACACTCACCTCTCCACACAGACACACAGACAGCTCTCCACACAGACACACACACAACTCTCCACACACACCTATCCGCACAGACGCGCACACAACTCTCCACACGGACACAGACACACCTCTCCACACAGACACACACACACCTCTCCACACAGACACACACACACCTCTCCACACAGACACACACACATTTCTCCACACAGACACACACGCAATTCTCCACACAGACACACACACACCTCTCCACACAGACACACACACACCTCTCCACACAGACACACACACACCTCTCCACACTGACACACACACACCTCTCCACACAGACACACACACACCTCTCCACACAGACACACACACAACTCTCCACACAGACACACACACACCTCTCCACACAGACACACACACACCTCTCCACACAGACACACACACACCTCTCCAAACACGCCTCTCCACACAGACACACACACACCTCTCCACACAGACACACACACACCTCTCCACACTCAACTCTCCACACGGACACACACTCACCTCTCCACACAGACACACACTCAACTCTCCACACAGACACGCACACACCTCTCCACACAGACACACACACAACTCTCCACACAAACACACACACACCTCTCCACACAAACACTCACACACCTCTCCACACAGACACACACACAACTCTCCACACAGACACACACACACCTCTCCACACTCACCTCTCCACACAGACACACACACACCTCTCCACACTCACCTCTCCACATAGACACACACACACCTCTCCACACAGACACACACACACCTCTCCACACACACCTCTCCACAAAGACAGACACACACCTCTCCACACAGACACACACACACCTCTCCACACTCACCTCTCCACATAGACACACACACACCTCTCCACCCACACCTCTCCACACTCACCTCTCCACACTCACCTCTCCAAACCTCTCCACACACTCCTCTCCACACAGACACACACACACCTCTCCACACACACCTCTCCACACAGACACACACACACCTCTCCACACACACCTCTCCACACAGACACACACACACCTCTCCACACAGACACACACACGACTCTCCACACTCACCTCTCCACACAGACACACACTCAACTCTCCACACTCAGCTCTCCACACAGACAAACACACATCTCTCCACACAGACACACACACACCTCTCCACACAGATTCACACACAACTCTCCACACAGACACACACACACCTCTCCACATAGACACAAACTCAGCTCTCCACACTCACCTCTCCACACAGACACACACACACCTCTCCACACAGACACACACACAACCCTCCACACTCACCTCTCCACACAGACACACACTCACCTCGCCACACAGGCACACACTCACCTCTCCACACAGACACACACACAACTCTCCACACAGACACACACTCACCTCTCCACACAGACACACACACACCTCTCCACACAGACACACACACACCTCTCCACACAGACACACACACACCTCTCCACACAGACACACACTCACCTCTCCACACAGACACACACACACCTCTCCACACTCACCTCTCCACACAGACACACACACACCTCTCCACACAGACACACACACACCTCTCCACACTCACCTCTCCACACAGACACACACACACCTCTCCACACAGACACACACGCACCTCTCCACACAGGCACACACACACCTCTCCACACTCAACTCTCCACACAGACACACACACACCTCTCCACACAGACACACTCACCTCTCCACACAGGCACACACACACCTCTCCACACTCAACTCTCCACACAGACACACACACACCTCTCCACACAGACACACACACACCTCTCCACACAGACACACACACCTCTCCACACAGACACACACACACCTCTCCACCCAGACACACACACAGCTCTCCACACAGACACACACACCTCTCCACACAGACGCACACACACCTCTCCACAAAGACACACACACACCTCTCCACACAGACACACACTCACCTCGCCACACAGACACACACTCACCTCTCCACACAGACACACACACAACTCTCCACACAAACACACACACACCTCTCCACACAAACACTCACACACCTCTCCACACAGACACACACACAACTCTCCACACAGACACACACACACCTCTCCACACTCACCTCTCCACACAGACACACACACATCTCTCCCCACAGACACACACACACCTCTCCACACTCTCCTCTCCACACAGACACACACACACCTCTCCACACAGACACACACACACCTCTCCACACTCACCTCACCACACAGACACACACACATCTCTCCCCACAGACACACACACACCTCTCCACACTCACCTCTCCACATAGACACACACACACCTCTCCACACAGACACACACACCTCTCCACACACACCTCTCCACATAGACAGACACACACCTCTCCACACAGACACACACACACCTCTCCACACTCACCTCTCCACATCGACACACACACACCTCTCCACCCACACCTCTCCACACTCACCTCTCCACACTCACCTCTCCAAACCTCTCCACACATTCCTCTCCACACAGACACACACACACCTCTCCACACACACCTCTCCACACAGACACACACACACCTCTCCACACACACCTCTCCACACAGACACACACACACCTCTCCACACAGACACACACACGACTCTCCACACTCACCTCTCCACACAGACACACACACAACTCTCCACACTCAGCTCTCCACACAGACACACACACATCTCTCCACACAGACACACACTCCCCTCTCCACAACGACACACACACAACTCTCCACACACACCTCTCCACACTCACCTCTCCACACAGACACACAGACAGCTCTCCACACAGACACAAACACAACTCTCCACACACACCTATCCGCACAGACGCGCACACAACTCTCCACACAGAAACACACACACCTCTCCTCACAGACACACACACAACTCTCCACACACACCTCTCCCCACTCACCTCTCCACACAGACACACACACACCTCTCCACACGGACACACACCCAACTCTCCACACAGACACACACACACCTATCCACACTCACCTCTCCACACAGACACACACTCACCTCTCCACACTCACCTCTCCACACTCACCTCTCCACACAGACACACACACACCTCTCCACACAGACACGCACACACCTCTCCACACAGACACACACACACCTCTCCACACAGACACACACTCACCTCTCCACACTGACCTCTCCACACAGACACACACACACCTCTCCACACAGACACACACACACCTCTCCACACAGACACACACTCACCTCTCCACACTGACCTCTCCACACAGACACACACTCACCTCTCCACACTCACCTCTCCACACAGACACACACACACCTCTCCACACAGACACACACACACCTCTCCACACAGACACACACACAACTCTCCACACTCACCTCTCCACACTCACCTCTCTACACAGGCACACACACACCTCTTCACTCAGACACACACACAACTCTCCACACTCACCTCTCCACACTCACCTCTCTACACAGACACACACACACCTCTCCACTCAGACACACACACCTCTCCACACAGACACACACACACCTCTCCACACAGACACACTCACCTCTCCACACAGGCACACACACACCTCTCCACACTCAACTCTCCACACAGACACACACACACCTCTCCACACAGACACACACACACCTCTCCACACAGACACACACACCTCTCCACACAGACACACACACACCGCTCCACACAGACACACACACACCTCTCCACCCAGACACACACACAGCTCTCCACACAGACACACACACCTCTCCACACAGACGCACACACACCTCTCCACAAAGACACACACACACCTCTCCACACAGACACACACTCACCTCGCCACACAGACACACACTCACCTCTCCACACAGACACACACACAACTCTCCACACAGACACACACACACCTCTCCACACTCAACTCTCCACACAGACACACACACACCTCTCCACACAGACACACACACACCTCTCCACACAGACACACACACACCTCACCACACAGACACACACTCACCTCTCCACACAGACACACACACACCTCTCCACACAGACACACACGCAATTCTCCACACAGACACACACACACCTCTCCACACAGACACACACACACCTCTCCACACAGACACACACACACCTCTCCACACTGACACACACACACCTCTCCACACAGACACACACACACCTCTCCACACAGACACACACACAACTCTCCACACAGACACACACACACCTCTCCACACAGACACACACACACCTCTCCACACAGACACACACACACCTCTCCACACAGACACACACACACCTCTCCAAACACGCCTCTCCACACAGACACACACACACCTCTCCACACAGACACACACACACCTCTCCACACTCAACTCTCCACACGGACACACACTCACCTCTCCACACAGACACACACTCAACTCTCCACACAGACACGCACACACCTCTCCACACAGACACACACACAACTCTCCACACAAACACACACACACCTCTCCACACAAACACTCACACACCTCTCCACACAGACACACACACAACTCTCCACACAGACACACACACACCTCTCCACACTCACCTCTCCACACAGACACACACACACCTCTCCACACTCACCTCTCCACATAGACACACACACACCTCTCCACACAGACACACACACACCTCTCCACACACACCTCTCCACAAAGACAGACACACACCTCTCCACACAGACACACACACACCTCTCCACACTCACCTCTCCACATAGACACACACACACCTCTCCACCCACACCTCTCCACACTCACCTCTCCACACTCACCTCTCCAAACCTCTCCACACACTCCTCTCCACACAGACACACACACACCTCTCCACACACACCTCTCCACACAGACACACACACACCTCTCCACACACACCTCTCCACACAGACACACACACACCTCTCCACACAGACACACACACGACTCTCCACACTCACCTCTCCACACAGACACACACTCAACTCTCCACACTCAGCTCTCCACACAGACAAACACACATCTCTCCACACAGACACACACACACCTCTCCACACAGATTCACACACAACTCTCCACACAGACACACACACACCTCTCCACATAGACACAAACTCAGCTCTCCACACTCACCTCTCCACACAGACACGCACACACCTCTCCACACAGACACACACACAACCCTCCACACTCACCTCTCCACACAGACACACACTCACCTCGCCACACAGGCACACACTCACCTCTCCACACAGACACACACACAACTCTCCACACAGACACACACTCACCTCTCCACACAGACACACACACACCTCTCCACACAGACACACACACACCTCTCCACACAGACACACACACACCTCTCCACACAGACACACACTCACCTCTCCACACAGACACACACACACCTCTCCACACTCACCTCTCCACACAGACACACACACACCTCTCCACACAGACACACACACACCTCTCCACACTCACCTCTCCACACAGACACACACACACCTCTCCACACAGACACACACGCACCTCTCCACACAGACACACACACAACTCTCCACACTCACCTTCCACACTCACCTCTCCACACCTCTCCACACACACCTCTCCACACAGACACACACACACCTCTCCACACACACCTCTCCACACAGACACACACACACCTCTCCACACACACCTCTCCACACAGAAACACACACACCTCTCCACACAGACACACACACGACTCTCCACACTCAACTCTCCACACAGACACACACACATCTCTCCACACAGACACATGCACACCTCTCCACACAGACACACACACAACTCTCCACACAGACACACACACAACTCTCCACTCACACCTCTCCACACTCACCTCTCCACACAGACACACACAAACCTCTCCACACAGACACACACACACCTCTCCACACAGACACACACACACCTCTCCACACACACCTCTCCACACAGACACACACACACCTCTCCACACAGACACACATACACCTCTCCACACAGACACTCACACACCTCTCCACACACACCTCTCCACACAGACACACACACACCTCTCCACACAGACACACACACACCTCTGCACACACACCTCTCCACACAGACACACACACACCTCTCCACACAGACACACACACAACTCTCCACACAGACACACACACACCTCTCCAGATAGACACACACACATCTCTCCACACAGACACAAACACACCTCTCCACACAGACACACACACATCTCTCCACACAGACACACACACAACTCTCCACACACACCTCTCCACACAGACACACACACACCTCTCCTCACAGACTCACACACAACTCTCCACACACACCTCTCCACACAGACACACACACAGCTCTACACGCAGACACACACACAACTCTCCACACACACCTCTCCACACAGACACACACACACCTCTCCACACAGTCACACACACACATCTCCACACTCACCTCTCCACACAGACACACACACACCTCTCCTCACGGGCACACACAGACCTCTCCACACAGACACACACACACTTCTCCACACAGACACACACACACCTCTCCACACAGACACACACACACCTCTCCACACAGACACACACACTCCTCTTCACACAGACACACACACAACTCTCCACACTCACCTCTCCACACCTCTCCACACACACCTCTCCACACAGACTCACACACACCTCTCCACACACACCTCTCCAAACAGACACAAACACACCTCTCCACACACACCACTCCACACAGAGACACACTCACCTCTCCACACTCACCTCTCCAGATAGACACTCACTCACCTATCCACACTCACCTCTCCACACAGACACACACTCACCTCTCCACACTCACCTCTCCACACAGACACACACTCACCTCTCCACACACACCTCTCCACACAGACACACACACACATCTCCACACTCACCTCTCCACACTGACACACACACAACTCTCCACACAGACACACACACACCTCTCCACACTCACCTCTCTACACAGACACACACACACCTCTCCACACAGACACACACACACCTCTCCACACAGACACACACACCCCTCTACACACAGACACACACACACCTCTCCACACAGACACACACTCACCTCTCCACACAGACACACATACACCTCTCCACACAGACACACATACACCTCTCCACACACACCTCTCCACACAGACACACACACACCTCTCCACACAAACACACACACACCTCTCCACACAGACACACACACACCTCTCCACACAGACACACACTCACCTCTCCACACAGACACACACACACCTCTCCACACAGACACACATACACCTCTCCACACACACCTCTCCACACAGACACACACTCACCTCTCCACACAAACACACACACACCTCTCCACACAGACACACACACACCTCTCCACACACACCTCTCCACACAGACACACACTCACCTCTCCACACAGACACTCACACACCTCTCCACACACACCTCTCCACACAGACACACACTCACCTCCCCACACAGACACACATACACCTCTCCACACACACCTATCCACACAGACACACACACACCTCTCCACACAGACACACACACACCTCTCCACACAGACACACACACACCTCTCCACACACACCTCTCCACACAGACACACACTCACCTCTCCACACAGACACTCACACACCTCTCCACACACACCTCTCCACACAGACACACACTCACCTCCCCACACAGACACACATACACCTCTCCACACACACCTATCCAAACAGACACACACACTCTCCACACAGACACACACACACCTCTCCACACAGACACACACACACCTCTCTACACAGACACACATACACCTGTCCACACAGACACACACACACCTCTCCACACACACCTCTCCACACAGACACACACACACCTCTCCACACAGACACACACACACCTCTCCACACACACCTCTCCACACAGACACACACACCTCTCCACACACACCTCTCCACACAGATACACATACACCTCTCCACACAGGAACACACACACCTCTCCACACAGACACACACACACCTCTCCACACTCACCTCTCCACACAGACACACACACACCTCTCCACACAGACACACACACACCTCTCCACACTCACCTCTCCACACAGAAACATACCCACCTCTCCACACTCACCTCTCCACACAGACACACACACACACCTCTCCACACAGACACACACACACACACACACCTCTCCACGCACACCTCTCCACACAGACACACACACTCCTTTCCACACACAGCTCTCCACACAGACACACACACACACCTCTCCACACAGACACACACACACCTCTCCACACTCACCTCTCCACACAGACACACACACACCTCTCCACACAGACACACACACACCTCTCCACACACACCTCTCCACACAGACACACACACACCTCTCCACACAGACACACACACACCTCTCCACACAGACACACACACACCTCTCCACACAGACACACACTCACCTCTCCACACAAACACACACACACCTCTCCACACAGACACACATACACCTCTCCACACACACCTCTCCACACAGACACACACTCACCTCTCCACACAGACACACACACACCTCTCCACACAGACACACACTCACCTCTCCACACAGACACACACAAACCTCTCCACACAGACACACATACACCTGTCCACACACACCTCTCCACACAGACACACACTCACCTCTCCACACAGACACACACACACCTCTCCACACAGACACACACACACCTTTCCACACACACCTCTCCACACACACCTCTCCACACAGACACACACACACCTCTCCACACAGACACACACACACCTCTCCACACAGACAAACACACACCTCTCCACACAGACACACACACACCTCTCCACACAGACACACACTCACCTCTCCACACAGACACACACACACCTCTCCACACAGACACACATACACCTCTCCACACACAGCTCTCCACACAGACACACACTCACCTCTCCACACAGACATACACACACCTCTCCCCACACACCTCTCCACACAGACACACACACACCTCTCCACACAGACACACATACACCTCTCCACACAGACACACACACACCTCTCCACACACAACTCTCCACACAGACACACACACACCTCTCCACATAGACACACACACACCTCTCCACACACACCTCTCCACACAGACACACACACACCTCTCCACACAGACACACACACACCTCTCCACACAGACACACACACCCCTCTACACACAGACACACACACACCTCTCCACACAGACACACACACACCTCTCCACACACACCTCTCCACACAGACACACACTCACCTCTCCGCACACACCTCTCCACACAGACATACACTCACCTCTCCACACAGACACACACTCACCTCTCCACACTCACTCTCCACACAGACACACACACACCTCTCCACACAGACACACACACACCTCTCCACACACACCTCTCCACACAGACACACACTCACCTCTCCACACAGACACACACACACACCTCTCCACACAGACACACACACACCTCTCCACACACACCTCTCCACACAGACACACACTCACCTCTCCACACAGACACTCACACACCTCTCCACACACACCTCTCCACACAGACACACACTAACCTCCCCACACAGACACACATACACCTCTCCACACACACCTATCCACACAGACACACACACACCTCTCCACACAGACACACACACGCCTCTCCACACAGACACACACACACCTCTCTACACAGACACACATACACCTCTCCACACAGACACACACACACCTCTCCACACACACCTCTCCACACAGACACACACACACCTCTCCACACAGACACACACACACCTCTCCACACACACCTCTCCACACAGACACACACACCTCTCCACACACACCTCTCCACACAGATACACATACACCTCTCCACACAGGAACACACACACCTCTCCACACAGACACACACACACCTCTCCACACTCACCTCTCCACACAGACACACACACACCTCTCCACACAGACACACACACACCACTCCACACTCACCTCTCCACACAGAAACACACCCACCTCTCCACACTCACCTCTCCACACAGACAGACACACACATCTCCACACTCACCTCTCCACACTGACACACACACAACTCTCCACACAGACACACACACACCTCTCCACACTCACCTCTCTACACAGACACACACACACCTCTCCACACAGACACACACACACCTCTCCACACAGACACACACACCCCTCTACACACAGACACACACACACCTCTCCACACAGACACACACTCACCTCTCCACACAGACACACATACACCTCTCCACACAGACACACATACACCTCTCCACACACACCTCTCCACACAGACACACACACACCTCTCCACACAAACACACACACACCTCTCCACACAGACACACACACACCTCTCCACACAGACACACACTCACCTCTCCACACAGACACACACACACCTCTCCACACAGACACACATACACCTCTCCACACACACCTCTCCACACAGACACACACTCACCTCTCCACACAAACACACACACACCTCTCCACACAGACACACACACACCTCTCCACACACACCTCTCCACACAGACACACACTCACCTCTCCACACAGACACTCACACACCTCTCCACACACACCTCTCCACACAGACACACACTCACCTCCCCACACAGACACACATACACCTCTCCACACACACCTATCCACACAGACACACACACACCTCTCCACACAGACACACACACACCTCTCCACACAGACACACACACACCTCTCCACACACACCTCTCCACACAGACACACACTCACCTCTCCACACAGACACTCACACACCTCTCCACACACACCTCTCCACACAGACACACACTCACCTCCCCACACAGACACACATACACCTCTCCACACACACCTATCCAAACAGACACACACACTCTCCACACAGACACACACACACCTCTCCACACAGACACACACACACCTCTCTACACAGACACACATACACCTGTCCACACAGACACACACACACCTCTCCACACACACCTCTCCACACAGACACACACACACCTCTCCACACAGACACACACACACCTCTCCACACACACCTCTCCACACAGACACACACACCTCTCCACACACACCTCTCCACACAGATACACATACACCTCTCCACTCAGGAACACACACACCTCTCCACACAGACACACACACACCTCTCCACACTCACCTCTCCACACAGACACACACACACCTCTCCACACAGACACACACACACCTCTCCACACTCACCTCTCCACACAGAAACATACCCACCCCTCCACACTCACCTCTCCACACAGACACACACACACACCTCTCCACACAGACACACACACACACACACACATCTCCACGCACACCTCTCCACACAGACACACACACTCCTTTCCACACACAGCTCTCCACACAGACACACACACACACCTCTCCACACAGACACACACACACCTCTCCACACTCACCTCTCCACACAGACACACACACACCTCTCCACACAGACACACACACACCTCTCCACACACACCTCTCCACACAGACACACACACACCTCTCCACACAGACACACACACACCTCTCCACACAGACACACACACACCTCTCCACACAGACACACACTCACCTCTCCACACAAACACACACACACCTCTCCACACAGACACACATACACCTCTCCACACACACCTCTCCACACAGACACACACTCACCTCTCCACACAGACACACACACACCTCTCCACACAGACACACACTCACCTCTCCACACAGACACACACAAACCTCTCCACACAGACACACATACACCTCTCCACACACACCTCTCCACACAGACACACACTCACCTCTCCACACAGACACACACACACCTCTCCACACAGACACACACACACCTTTCCACACACACCTCTCCACACACACCTCTCCACACAGACACACACACACCTCTCCACACAGACACACACACACCTCTCCACACAGACAAACACACACCTCTCCACACAGACACACACACACCTCTCCACACAGACACACACTCACCTCTCCACACAGACACACACACACCTCTCCACACAGACACACATCCACCTCTCCACACACAGCTCTCCACACAGACACACACTCACCTCTCCACACAGACATACACACACCTCTCCCCACACACCTCTCCACACAGACACACACACACCTCTCCACACAGACACACATACACCTCTCCACACAGACACACACACACCTCTCCACACACAACTCTCCACACAGACACACACACACCTCTCCACATAGACACACACACACCTCTCCACACACACCTCTCCACACAGACACACACACACCTCTCCACACAGACACACACACACCTCTCCACACAGACACACACACCCCTCTACACACAGACACACACACACCTCTCCACACAGACACACACACACCTCTCCACACACACCTCTCCACACAGACACACACTCACCTCTCCGCACACACCTCTCCACACAGACATACACTCACCTCTCCACACAGACACACACTCACCTCTCCATACTCACTCTCCACACAGACACACACACACCTCTCCACACAGACACACACACACCTCTCCACACACACCTCTCCACACAGACACACACTCACCTCTCCACACAGACACACACACACCTCTCCACACAGACACACACACACCTCTCCACACACATCTCTCCACACAGACACACACTCACCTCTCCACACAAACACTCACACACCTCTCCACACACACCTCTCCACACAGACACACACTAACCTCCCCACACAGACACACATACACCTCTCCACACACACCTATCCACACAGACACACACACACCTCTCCACACAGACACACACACGCCTCTCCACACAGACACACACACACCTCTCTACACAGACGCACATACACCTCTCCACACAGACACACACACACCTCTCCACACACACCTCTCCACACAGACACACACACACCTCTCCACACAGACACACACACACCTCTCCACACACACCTCTCCACACAGACACACACACCTCTCCACACACACCTCTCCACACAGATACACATACACCTCTCCACACAGGAACACACACACCTCTCCACACAGACACACACACACCTCTCCACACTCACCTCTCCACACAGACACACACACACCTCTCCACACTGACACACACACACCACTCCACACTCACCTCTCCACACAGAAACACACCCACCTCTCCACACTCACCTCTCCACACAGACACACACACACACCTCTCCACACAGACACACACACACACACACCTCTCCACGCACACCTCTCCACACAGACATACACACTCCTTTCCACACACAGCTCTCCACACAGACACACACACACACCTCTCCACACAGACACACACACACCTCTCCACACAGACACACACACACCTCTCCACACAGACACACACACACCTCTCCACACTCACCTCTCCACACAGACACACACACACCTCTCCACACAGACACACACACACCTCTCCACACACACCTCTCCACACAGACACACACACACCTCTCCACACAGACACATACACACCTCTCCACACAGACACACACAAACCTCTCCACACAGACACACACACACCTCTCCACACAGACACACACTCACCTCTCCACATAGACACACACACACCTCTCCACACAGACACACATACACCTCTCCACACACACCTCTCCACACTGACACACACTCACCTCTCCACACAGACACACACACACCTCTCCACACAGACACACACTCACCTCTCCACACACACACACACACACCTCTCCACACAGACACACATACACCTCTCCACACACACCTCTCCACACAGACACACACTCACATCTCCACACAGACACACACACAACTCTCCACACAGACACACACACACCTCTCCGCACACACCTCTCCACACACACCTCTCCACACAGACACACACACACCTCTCCACACAGACACACACACACCTCTCCACACAGACACACACACACCTCTCCACACAGACACACACACACCTCTCCACTAGGCACACACTCACCTCTCCACACAGACACACACACACCTCTCCACACGGACACACATACACCTCTCCACACACACCTCTCCACACAGACACACACTCACCTCTCCACACAGACATACACACGCCTCTCCCCACACACCGCTCCACACAGACACACACACACCTCTCCACACAGACACACATACACCTCTCCACACAGACACACACACACCTCTCCACACACACCTCTCCACACAGACACACACACACCTCTCCACATAGACACACACACACCTCTCCACACACACCTCTCCACACAGACACACACACACCTCTCCACACAGACACACACACAACTCTCCACACAGACACACACACACCTCTCCACATAGACACACACACACCTCTCCACACAGACACACACTCACCTCTCCACACAGACACACACACAACTCTCCACACTCACTTCTCCACACAGACACACACACACCTCTCCACACAGACACACACACACCTCTCCACACAGACACACACACAACTCTCCACACACACCTCTCCACACTCACCTCTACACACAGACACACACACACCTCTCCACACAGACACACACACAACTCTCCACACTCACCTCTCCACACAGACGCACACACACCTCTGCACACAGACACACACACACCTCTTCACACACACCTCTCCACACAGACACACACACACCTCTCCACTCAGACACACACACAACTCTCCACACACACCTCCCCACACTGACGCACACACACCTCTCCACACAAACGCGCACACAACTCTCCACACAGACACACACACACCTCTACACACAGACACACACACAACTCTCCACACAGACACACACACACCTCTCCACATAGACACACACACACCTCTCCACACAGTCACACACACAACTCTCCACACAGACACACACACACCTCTCCACACAGACACACACACACCTCTCCACACAGTCACACACACACCTCTCCACACACACCTCTCCACACAGACACACACTCACCTCTCCGCACACACCTCTCCACACAGACACACACTCACCACTCCACACAGACACACACTCACCTCTCCACACTCACTCTCCACACAGACACACACTCACCTCTCCACACTCACCTCTCCACAAAGACACACACACAATTCTCCACACACACCTCTCCACACAGACACACACACACCTCTCCACACAGACACACACACACCTCTCCACACACACCTCTCCACACAGACACACACACACCTCTCCACACTCACCTCTCCACACAGACACACACACACACCTCTCCACACAGGCACACACACACACACACCTCTCCAAGCACACCTCTCCACACAGACACACACACTCCTCTCCACACACACCTCTCCACACACACCTCTCCACACAGACACACACACACCTCTCCATACAGACACACACACACCTCTCCACACTCACCACTCCACACAGACACACACACACTTCTCCACACAGACACACGCACACCTCTCCACACACACCTCTCCACACAGACACACACACACCTCTCCACACAGACACACACACACCTCTCCACACAGACACACACACACCTCTCCACACAGACACACACACACCTCTCCACACAGACACACACTCACCTCTCCACACAGACACACACACACCTCTCCACACAGACACACATACAACTCTCCACACACACCTATCCACACAGACACACACTCACCTCTCCACACAGACACACACACACCTCTCCACACAGACACACACACACCTCTCCACACACACCTCTCCACACAGACACACACTTACCTCTCCACACAGACACTCACACACCTCTCCACACACACCTCTCCACACAGACACACACTCACCTCCCCACACAGACACACATACTCCTCTCCACACACAGCTATCCACACAGACACACACACACCTCTCCACACAGACACACACACTCCTCTCCACACAGACACACACACACCTCTCTACACAGACACACATACACCTCTCCACACAGACACACACACACCTCTCCACACTCACCTCTCCACACAGCCACACACACACACCTCTCCACACAGACACACACACACACACACCTCTCCACGCACACCTCTCCACACAGACACACACACTCCTTTCCACACACAGCTCTCCACACAGACACACACACACACCTCTCCACACAGACACACACACACCTCTCCACACTCACCTCTCCACACAGACACACACACACCTCTCCACACAGACACACACACACCTCTCCACACACACCTCTCCACACAGACACACACACACCTCTCCACACAGACACACACACACCTCTCCACACAGACACACACACACCTCTCCACACAGACACACACACACCTCTCCACACAGACACACACTCACCTCTCCACACAGACACACACACACCTCTCCACACAGACACACATACACCTCTCCACACACACCTTTCCACACTGACACACACTCACCTCTCCACACAGACACACACACACCTCTCCACACAGACACACACTCACCTCTCCACACAGATACACACACACCTCTCCACACAGACACACATACACCTCTCCACACACACCTCTCCACACAGACACACACTCACCTCTCCACACAGACACACACACACCTCTCCACACAGACACACACACACCTCTCCACACACACCTCTCCACACAGACACACACACACCTCTCCACACAGACACACACACAACTCTCCACACAGCCACACACACACCTCTCCACACAGACACACACACACCTCTCCACACAGACACACACACACCTCTCCACACGACACACACACACCTCTCCACACAGACACACACTCACCTCTCCACACAGACACACACACACCTCTCCACACAGACACACATACACTTCTCCACACACACCTCTCCACACAGACACACACTCACCTCTCCACACAGACATACACACGCCTCTCCCCACACACCTCTCGACACAGACACACACACAACTCTCCACACAGACACACATACACCTCTCCACACAGACACACACACACCTCTCCACACACACCTCTCCACACAGACACACACACACCTCTCCACATAGACACACACACACCTCTCCACACACACCTCTCCACACAGACACACACACACCTCTCCACACAGACACACACACAACTCTCCACACAGACACACACACACCTCTCCACATAGACACACACACACCTCTCCACACAGACACACACTCACCTCTCCACACAGACACACACACAACTCTCCACACTCACTTCTCCACACAGACACACACACACCTCTCCACACAGACACACACACACCTCTCCACACAGACACACACACAACTCTCCACACACACCTCTCCACACAGACACACACACACCTCTCCTCACAGACACACACACAGCTCTCCACACACACCTCTCCACACAGACACACACACAGCTCTCCACACAGACACACACACAACTCTCCACACACACCTCTCCACACAGACACACACACACATCTCCACACTCAATTCTCCACACAGACACACACACACCTCTCCTCACGGGGACACACACACCTCTCCACACAGACACACACACACTTCTCCACACAGACACACACACACCTCTCCACACACACCTCTCCACACAGGCACAAACACACCTCTCCACACACACCTCTCCACATTGACACACACTCACCTCTCCACACTCACCTCTCCACACAGACACACACTCACCTATCCACACTCACCTCTCCACACAGACACACACTCACCTCTGCACACTCACCTCTCCACACAGACACACACACACCTCTCCACACTCACCTCTCCACACAGACACACACACACCTCTCCACACAGACACACACACAACTCTCCACACTCACCTCTCCACACAGACACACACACATCTCTCCACACAGACACACACACACCTCTCCACAAAGACACACACACAACTCTCCACACACACCTCTCCACACTCTCCTCTACACACAGACACACAGACAGCTCTCCACACAGACACACAGACAACTCTCCACACTCACCTCTCCACACAGACCCACACACACCTCTCCACACAGACACACACACACCTCTCCACACACACCTCTCCACACAGACACACACACACCTCTCCACACAGACACTCACACAACTCTCCACACACACCTCTCCACACTCACCTCTCCACACAGACACACACACACCTCTCCACACAGACACACACCCACCTCTCCACACAGACACACACACACCTATCCACACTCACCTCTCCACACAGACACACACTCACCTCTCCACACTCACCTCTCCACACTCACCTCTCCACACAGACGCACACACACCTCTCCACACAGACACGCACACACCTCTCCACACAGACACACACACACCTCTCCACACAGACACACACTCACCTCGCCACACTGACCTCTCCACACAGACACACACACACATCTCCACACAGAAACACACACACCTCTCCACATAGACATACACTCACCTCTCCACACTGACCTCTCCACACAGACACACACTCACCTCTCCACTCTCACCTCTCCACACAGACACACACACACCTCTCCACACAGACACTCACACAACTCTCCAAACTCACCTCTCCACACTCACCTCTCTACACCGACACACACACACCTCTCCACACAGACACACACACCTCTCCACACACACCTCTCCACACAGACACACACACACCTCTCCACGCAGACACACACACACCTCTCCACGCAGACACACACACACCTCTCCACACAGACACGCTCACCTCTCCACACAGGCACACACACACCTCTCCACACTCAACTCTCCACACAGACACACACACACCTCTCCACACAGACACACACACACCTCTCCACACAGACACACACACCTCTCCACACAGACACACACACACCTCTCCACACAGACACACACACACCTCTCCACCCAGACACACACACAGCTCTCCACACAGACACACACACCTCTCCACACAGACGCACACACACCTCTCCACAAAGACACACACACACCTCTCCACACAGACACACACTCACCTCGCCACACAGACACACACTCACCTCTCCACACAGACACACACACAACTCTCCACACAGACACACACACACCTCTCCACACTCAACTCTCCACACAGACACACACACACCTCTCCACACAGACACACACACACCTCTCCACACAGACACACACACACCTCACCACACAGACACACACTCACCTCTCCACACAGACACACACACACCTCTCCACACAGACACACACGCAACTCTCCACACAGACACACACACACCTCTCCACACAGACACACACACACCTCTCCACACAGACACACACACACCTCTCCACACTGACACACACACACCTCTCCACACAGACACACACACACCTCTCCACATAGACACACACACAACTCTCCACACAGACACACACACACCTCTCCACACAGACACACACACACCTCTCGACACAGACACACACACACCTCTCCACACAGACACACACACACGTCTCCAAACACACCTCTCCACACAGACACACACACACCTCTCCACACAGACACACACACACCTCTCCACACTCAACTCTCCACACAGACACACACTCACCTCTCCACACAGACACACACTCAACTCTCCACACAGACACACACACACCTCTCCACACAGACACACACACAACTCTCCACACAAACACACACACACCTCTCCACACAAACACTCACACACCTCTCCACACAGACACACACACACCTCTCCACACAGACATACACACACCTCCCCACACACACCTCTCCACACAGTCACACACTCACCTCTCCACACAGACACTCACACACCTCTCCACACACACCTCTCCACACAGACACACACTCACCTCCCCACACAGACACACATACACCTCTCCACACACACCAATCCACACAGACACACACACACCTCTCCACACAGACACACACACACCTCTCCACACAGACACACACACACCTCTCTACACAGACACACATACACCTCTCCACACAGACACACACACACCTCTCCACACACACCTCTTCACACAGACACACACACACCTCTCCACACAGACACACACACACCTCTCCACACACACCTCTCCACACAGACACACACACCTCTCCACACACACCTCTCCACACAGATACACATACACCTCTCCACACAGGAACACACACACCTCTCCACACAGACACACACACACCTCTCCACACTCACCTCTCCACAAAGACACACACACACCTCTCCACACAGACACACACACACCTCTCCACACTCACCTCTCCACACAGAAACACACCCACCTCTCCGCACTCACCTCTCCACACGGACACACACACACACCTCTCCACACAGACACACACACACACACACCTCTCCACGCACACCTCTCCACACAGACACACACACACACCTCTCCACACAGACACACACACACCTCTCCACACTCACCTCTCCACACAGACACACACACACCTCTCCACACAGACACACACACACCTCTCCACACACACCTCTCCACACAGACACACACACACCTCTCCACACAGACACACACACACCTCTCCACACAGACACACACACACCTCTCCACACAGACACACACACACCTCTCCACACAGACACACACTCACCTCTCCACACAGACACACACACACCTCTCCACACAGACACACATACACCTCTCCACACACACCTCTCCACACAGACACACACTCACCTCTCCACACAGACACACACACACCTCTCCACACAGACACACACTCACCTCTCCACACAGACACACACACACCTCTCCACACAGACACACATACACCTCTCCACACACACCTCTCCACACAGCCACACACTCACATCTCCACACAGACACACACACACCTCTCCACACAGACACACACACACCTCTCCACACACACCTCTCCACACACACCTCTCCACACAGACACACACACACCTCTCCACACAGACACACACACACCTCTCCACACAGACACACACACACCTCTCCAAACAGACACACACACACCTCTCCACACAGACACACACTCATCTCTCCACACAGACACACACACACCTCTCCACACAGACACACATACACCTCTCCACACACACCTCTCCACACAGCCACACACTCACCTCTCCACACAGACATACACACGCCTCTCCCCACACACCTCTCCACACAGACACACACACACCTCTCCACACAGACACACATACACCTCTCCACAAAGACACAAACACACCTCTCCACACACACCTCTCCACACAGACACACACACACCTCTCCACATAGACACACACACACCTCTCCACACACACCTCTCCACACAGACACACACACACCTCTCCACACAGACACACACACAACTCTCCACACAGACACACACACACCTCTCCACATATACACACACACACCTCTCCACACAGACACACACTCACCTCTCCACACAGACACACACACAACTCTCCACACTCACTTCTCCACACAGACACACACACACCTCTCCACACAGACACACACACACCTCTCCACACAGACACACACACAACTCTCCACACACACCTCTCCACACAGACACACACACACCTCTCCTCACAGACACACACACAGCTCTCCACGCACACCTCTCCACACAGACATACACACAGCTCTCCACACAGACACACACACAACTCTCCACACACACCTCTCCACACAGACACACACACACATCTCCACACTCACCTCTCCACACAGACACACACACACCTCTCCTCACGGGGACACACACACCTCTCCACACAGACACACATACACTTCTCCACACAGACACACACACACCTCTCCACACAGACCTCTCGACACAGGCACAAACACACCTCTCCACACACACCTCTCCACATAGACACACACTCACCTCTCCACACTCACCTCTCCACACAGACACACACTCACCTATCCACACTCACCTCTCCACACAGACACACACTCACCTCTGCACACTCACCGCTCCACACAGACACACACACACCTCTCCACACTCACCTCTCCACACAGACACACACACACCTCTCCACACAGACACACACACAACTCTCCACACTCACCTCTCCACACAGACACACACACATCTCTCCACACAGACACACACACACCTCTCCACAAAGACACACACACAACTCTCCACACACACCTCTCCACACTCACCTCTCCACACAGACACACAGACAGCTCTCCACACAGATACACACACAACTCTCCACACACACCTCTCCACACAGACACACACTCACCTCTCCACACTGACCTCTCCACACAGACACACACACACCTCTCCACACAGACACACACACACCTCTCCACACAGACACACACTCACCTCTCCACACTGACCTCTACACACAGACACACACTCACCTCTCCACACTCACCTCTCCACACAGACACACACACACCTCTCCACACAGACACACACACACCTCTCCACACAGACACACACACAACTCTCCACACTCACCTCTCCACACTCACCTCTCTACACAGGCACACACACACCTCTCCACTCAGACACACACACCTCTCCACACACACCTCTCCACACAGACACACGTACACCTCTCCACACAGACACACACACACCTCTCCACACAGACACACTCACCTCTCCACACAGGCACACACACACCTCTCCACACTCAACTCTCCACACAGACACACACACACCTCTCCACACAGACACACACACACCTCTCCACACAGACACACACACCTCTCCACACAGACGCACACACACCTCTCCACAAAGACACACACACACCTCTCCACATAGACACACACTCACCTCGCCACACAGACACACACTCACCTCTCCACACAGACACACACACAACTCTCCACACAGACACACACACACCTCTCCACACTCAACTCTCCACACAGACACATACACACCTCTCCACACAGACACACACACACCTCTCCACACAGACACACACACACCTCACCACACAGACACACACTCACCTCTCCACACAGACACACACACACCTCTCCACACAGACACACACGCAATTCTCCACACAGACACACACACACCTCTCCACACAGACACACACACACCTCTCCACACAGACACACACACACCTCTCCACACTGACACACACACACCTCTCCACACAGACACACACACACCTCTCCACACAGACACACACACAACTCTCCACACAGACACACACACACCTCTCCACACAGACACACACACACCTTCCACACAGACACACACACACCTCTCCACACAGACACACACACACCTCTCCAAACACACCTCTCCACACAGACACACACACACCTCTCCACACAGACACACACACACCTCTCCACACTCAACTCTCCACACGGACACACACTCACCTCTCCACACAGACACACACTCAACTCTCCACACAGACACGCACACACCTCTCCACACAGACACACACACAACTCTCCACACAAACACACACACACCTCTCCACACAAACACTCACACACCTCTCCACACAGACACACACACAACTCTCCACACAGACACACACACACACCTCTCCACACTCACCTCTCCACACAGACACACACACACCTCTCCACACTCACCTCTCCACATAGACACACACACACCTCTCCACACAGACACACACACACCTCTCCACACACACCTCTCCACAAAGACAGACACACACCTCTCCACACAGACACACACACACCTCTCCACACTCACCTCTCCACATAGACACACACACACCTCTCCACCCACACCTCTCCACACTCACCTCTCCACACTCACCTCTCCAAACCTCTCCACACACTCCTCTCCACACAGACACACACACACCTCTCCACACACACCTCTCCACACAGACACACACACACCTCTCCACACACACCTCTCCACACAGACACACACACACCTCTCCACACAGACACACACACGACTCTCCACACTCACCTCTCCACACAGACACACACTCAACTCTCCACACTCAGCTCTCCACACAGACAAACACACATCTCTCCACACAGACAAACACACACCTCTCCACACAGATTCACACACAACTCTCCACACAGACACACACACACCTCTCCACATAGACACAAACTCAGCTCTCCACACTCACCTCTCCACACAGACACACACACACCTCTCCACACAGACACACAGACAACTCTCCACACTCACCTCTCCACACAGACACACACTCACCTCGCCACACAGGCACACACTCACCTCTCCACACAGACACACACACAACTCTCCACACAGACACACACTCACCTCTCCACACAGACACACACACACCTCTCCACACAGACACACACACACCTCTCCACACAGACACACACACACCTCTCCACACAGACACACACTCACCTCTCCACACAGACACACACACACCTCTCCACACTCACCTCTCCACACAGACACACACACACCTCTCCACACTCACCTCTCCACACAGACACACACACACCTCTCCACACTCACCTCTCCACACAGACACACACACACCTCTCCACACAGACACACACGCACCTCTCCACACAGACACACACACAACTCTCCACACTCACCTTCCACACTCACCTCTCCACACCTCTCCACACACACCTCTCCACACAGACACACACACACCTCTCCACACACACCTCTCCACACAGACACACACACACCTCTCCACACACACCTCTCCACACAGAAACACACACACCTCTCCACACAGACACACACACGACTCTCCACACTCACCTCTCCACACAGACACACACACATCTCTCCACACAGACACATGCACACCTCTCCACACAGACACACACACAACTCTCCACACAGACACACACACAACTCTCCACTCACACCTCTCCACACTCACCTCTCCACACAGACACACACAAACCTCTCCACACAGACACACACACACCTCTCCACACAGACACACACACACCTCTCCACACACACCTCTCCACACAGACACACACACATCTCTCCACACAGACACACATACACCTCTCCACACAGACACTCACACACCTCTCCACACACACCTCTCCACACAGACACACACACACCTCTCCACACAGACACACACACACCTCTGCACACACACCTCTCCACACAGACACACACACACCTCTCCACACAGACACACACACAACTCTCCACACAGACACACACACACCTCTCCAGATAGACACACACACATCTCTCCACACAGACACAAACACACCTCTCCACACAGACACACACACATCTCTCCACACAGACACACACACAGCTCTCCACACACACCTCTCCACACAGACACACACACACCTCTCCTCACAGACTCACACACAACTCTCCACACACACCTCTCCACACAGACACACACACAGCTCTACACGCAGACACACACACAACTCTCCACACACACCTCTCCACACAGACACACACACACCTCTCCACACAGTCACACACACACATCTCCACACTCACCTCTCCACACAGACACACACACACCTCTCCTCACGGGCACACACAGACCTCTCCATACAGACACACACACACTTCTCCACACAGACACACACACACCTCTCCACACAGACACACACACACCTCTCCACACAGACACACACACTCCTCTTCACACAGACACACACACAACTCTCCACACTCACCTCTCCACACCTCTCCACACACACCTCTCCACACAGACACACACACACCTCTCCACACACACCTCTCCAAACAGACACAAACACACCTCTCCACACACACCACTCCACACAGAGACACACTCACCTCTCCACACTCACCTCTCCAGATAGACACTCACTCACCTATCCACACTCACCTCTCCACACAGACACACACTCACCTCTCCACACTCACCTCTCCACACAGACACACACTCACCTCTCCACACACACCTCTCCACACAGACACACACACACATCTCCACACTCACCTCTCCACACTGACACACACACAACTCTCCACACAGACTCACACACACCTCTCCACACTCACCTCTCTACACAGACACACACACACCTCTCCACACAGACACACACACACCTCTCCACACAGACACACACACCCCTCTACACACAGACACACACACACCTCTCCACACAGACACACACTCACCTCTCCACACAGACACACATACACCTCTCCACACAGACACACATACACCTCTCCACACACACCTCTCCACACAGACACACACACACCTCTCCACACAAACACACACACACCTCTCCACACAGACACACACACACCTCTCCACACAGACACACACTCACCTCTCCACACAGACACACACACACCTCTCCACACAGACACACATACACCTCTCCACACACACCTCTCCACACAGACACACACTCACCTCTCCACACAAACACACACACACCTCTCCACACAGACACACACACACCTCTCCACACACACCTCTCCACACAGACACACACTCACCTCTCCACACAGACACTCACACACCTCTCCACACACACCTCTCCACACAGACACACACTCACCTCCCCACACAGACACACATACACCTCTCCACACACACCTATCCACACAGACACACACACACCTCTCCACACAGACACACACACACCTCTCCACACAGACACACACACACCTCTCCACACACACCTCTCCACACAGACACACACTCACCTCTCCACACAGACACTCACACACCTCTCCACACACACCTCTCCACACAGACACACACTCACCTCCCCACACAGACACACATACACCTCTCCACACACACCTATCCAAACAGACACACACACTCTCCACACAGACACACACACACCTCTCCACACAGACACACACACACCTCTCTACACAGACACACATACACCTGTCCACACAGACACACACACACCTCTCCACACACACCTCTCCACACAGACACACACACACCTCTCCACACAGACACACACACACCTCTCCACACACACCTCTCCACACAGACACACACACCTCTCCACACACACCTCTCCACTCAGATACACATACACCTCTCCACACAGGAACACACACACCTCTCCACACAGACACACACACACCTCTCCACACTCACCTCTCCGCACAGACACACACACACCTCTCCACACAGACACACACACACCTCTCCACACTCACCTCTCCACACAGAAACATACCCACCTCTCCACACTCACCTCTCCACACAGACACACACACACCCCTCTCCACACAGACACACACACACACACACACCTCTCCACGCACACCTCTCCACACAGACACACACACTCCTTTCCACACACAGCTCTCCACACAGACACACACACACACCTCTCCACACAGACACACACACACCTCTCCACACTCACCTCTCCACACAGACACACACACACCTCTCCACACAGACACACACACACCTCTCCACACACACCTCTCCACACAGACACACACACACCTCTCCACACAGACACACACACACCTCTCCACACAGACACACACACACCTCTCCACACAGACACACACTCACCTCTCCACACAAACACACACACACCTCTCCACACAGACACACATACACCTCTCCACACACACCTCTCCACACAGACACACACTCACCTCTCCACACAGACACACACACACCTCTCCACACAGACACACACTCATCTCTCCACACAGACACACACAAACCTCTCCACACAGACACACATACACCTCTCCACACACACCTCTCCACACAGACACACACTCACCTCTCCACACAGACACACACACACCTCTCCACACAGACACACACACACCTTTCCACACACACCTCTCCACACACACCTCTCCACACAGACACACACACACCTCTCCACACAGACACACACACACCTCTCCACACAGACACACACACGACTCTCCACACTCACCTCTCCACACAGACACACACACAACTCTCCACACTCACCTCTCCACACAGACACACACACATCTCTCGACACAGACACACACACATCTCTCCACACAGACACACACACAACTCTCCACACACACCTCTCCACACTCACCTCTCCACACAGACACACACACACCTCTCCACACAGACACACACACATCTCTCCACACAGACACACACACACCTCTCCACACAGACACACACACACCTATCCACACAGTCACACTCTCAGCTCTCCACACAGACACACATACACCTCTCCACACAGGCACACACACACCTCTCCACACAGACACACACACACCTCTCCGCACACACCTCTCCACACAGACACACACACACCTCTCCACACACACCTCTCCACAGAGACACACACTCACCTCTCCACACAGACACTCACGCACCTCTCCACACACACCTCTCCACAAAGACACACACTCACCTCTCCACATAGACACACATACACCTCTCCACACACACCTCTCCACACAGACACACACACACCTCTCCACACGGACACAGACACACCTCTCCACACAGACACTCACACACCTCTCCACACAGACACACATACACCTCTCCACACAGACACACACACACCTCTCCACACACACCTCTCCACACAGACACACACACACCTCTCCACACAGACACACACACACCTCTCCACACACACCTCTCCACACAGACACACACACACCTCTCCACACAGACACACACACAACTCTCCACACAGACACACACACACCTCTCCACATAGACATACACACACCTCTCCACACAGACACACACTCACCTCTCCACACAGACACACACACAACTCTCCACTCTCACCTCTCCACACAGACACACACACACCTCTCCACACAGACACACACACACCTCTCCACACAGACACACACACAACTCTCCACAAACACCTATCCACACAGACACACACACACCTCTCCACACAGACACACACACACATCTCCACACTCACCTCTCCACACAGACACACACTCACCTCTCCACACAGACGCACACTCACCTCTCCACACAGACACACACACATCTCTCCACACAGACACACACACAACTCTCCACACACACCTCTCCACACTCACCTCTCCACACAGACACACACACACCTCTCCACACAGACACACACACACCTCTCCACACAGACACACACACACCTCTCCACACTCACCTCTCCACACAGACACACACACACCTCTCCGCACAGACACACACTTACCTCTCCACACTCACCTCTCCACACTCACCTCTCCACACAGACACACACACACCTCTCCACACACACCTCTCCACACCCACCTCTCCACACAGACACACACACACCTCTCCACACACACCTCTCCACACCCACCTCTCCACACAGACACACACACACCTCTCCACACAGACACACACACACCTCTCCACACAGACACACACACACCTCTCCACACTCACCTCTCCACACTCACCTCTCCACACAGACACACACACACCTCTCCACACAGACTCACACACCTCTCCACACAGACACACACACACCTCTCCACACAGACACACTCACCTCTCCACACAGACACACACACACCTCTGCACACTCAACTCTCCACACAGACACACACACACCTCTCCACACAGACACACACACACCTTCCACACAGACAAACACACCTCTCCACACAGACACGCACACACCTCTCCACACAGACACACACACCTCTCCACACAGACACACACTCACCTCTCCACACTCACCTCTCCACACAGACACACAAACACCTCTCCACACAGACACACACACACCTCTCCACACTCACCTCTCCACACTCACCTCTCCACACAGACACACACACACCTCTCCACACAGACTCACACACCTCTCCACACAGACACACACTCACCTCTCCACATAGACACACACACACCTCTGCACACTCAACTCTCCACACAGACACACACACACCTCTCCACACAGACACACACACACCTCTCCACACAGACACACACACCTCTCCACACAGACACACACACACCTCTCCACACAGACACACACACACAGCTCTCCACCGAGACACACACGCTGCTCTCCACACAGACACACACACCTCTCCACACAGACGCACACACACCTCTCCACACAGACACACACACACCTCTCCACACAGACACACACTCACCTCGCCACACAGACACACACTCACCTCTCCACACTGACACACACACAACTCTCCACACAGACACACACACACCTCTCCACACTCAACCCTCCACACAGACACACACACACCTCTCCACACAGACACACACACACCTCTCCACACAGTCACAAACACATCTCTCCACTCAGACACACACTCACCTCTCCACACAGACACACACACACCTCTCCACACAGACACACACACAACTCTCCACACAGACACACACACACCTCTCCACACAGACACACACACACCTCTCCACACAGACACACACACTCCTCTCCACACAGACACACACACACCTCTCCACACAGACACACACACAACTCTCCACACAGACACACACACACCTCTCCACACAGACACACACACACCTCTCCAGACAGGCACACACACACCTCTCCACACAGACACACACCCACCTCTCCAAACACACCTCTCCACACTGACACACATACACCTCTCCACACAGACACACACACACCTCTCCACACTCAACTCTCCACACAGACACACACTCACCTCTCCACACAGACACACACTCACCTCTCCACACAGACACACACACACCTCTCCACACACACACACACACAACTCTCCACACAAACACACACACACCTCTCCACACAACCACACACACACCTCTCCACACAGACACACACACAACTCTCCACACAGACACACACACACCTCTCCACCCTGACACACACACACCTCTCCACACAGACACACACATACGTCTCCACACTGACACACACACAACTCTCCACACAGACACACACACACCTCTCCACACAGACACACACATAACTCTCCACACAGACACACACACACCTCTCCACACAGACACACACACACCTTTCCACACTCACCACTCCACACAGACACACACACACCTCTCCACACAGACACACACACACCTCTCCACACTCACCTCTCCACACAGACACACACACACCTCTCCACACTCACCTCTCCACACTCACCTCTCCCCACCTCTCCACACACACCTCTCCACACAGACACACACACACCTCTCCACACAGACACACACACACCTCTCCACACAGACACACACACACCTCTCCACACTCACCTCTCCACACTCACCTCTCCCCACCTCTCCAAACACACCTCTCCACACAGACACACACACACCTCTCCACACACCCCTCTCCACACAGACACACACACATCTCTCCACACACACCTCTCCACACAGACACACACACACCTCTCCACACAGACACACACGCACCTCTCCACACTCACCTCTCCAAACAGACACACACACACTTCTCCACACAGACACACACACACCTCTCCACACAGACAAACACGCACCTCTCCACCCACACCTCTCCACACTCACCTCTCCACACTCACCTCTCCAAACCTCTCCACACACTCCTCTCCACACAGACACACACACACCTCTCCACACACACCTCTCCACACAGACACACACACACCTCTCCACACACACCTCTCCACACAGACACACACTCACCTCTCCACACACAGCTCTCCACACAGACACATGCTCACCTCTCCACACAGACACACACTCACCTCTCCACACTCACCTCTCCACACAGACACACACTCACCTCTCCACACTCACCTCTCCACAAAGACACACACACAACTCTCCAGATGCACCTCTCCACACAGACACACGCTCACCTCTCCACACAGACACACACACACCTCTCCACACAGACACACACACACCTCCCCACACAGACACACACACACCTCTCCACACAAACAACTCTCCACACAGACACACACACACACCTCTCCACACAGACACACACACACACCTCTACACACAGACACACACTCACCTCTCCACACAGACACACACACTCCTCTCCACACAGACACACACACACCTCTCCACACACACCTCTCCACACAGACACACACACACCTCTCCACACACACCTCTCCACACACTCCTCTCCACACAGACACACACAAACCTCTCCGCACAGACACACACACACCTCTCCACACAGACACACACACACCTCTCCACACAGATACACACACACCTATCCACACAGTCACACTCTCACCTCTCCACACAGACACACATACACCTCTCCACACAGACACACACACACCTCTCCACACAGACACACACACACCTCTCCGCACACACCACTCCACACAGACACACACACACCTCTCCACACACACCTCTCCACACAGACACACACTCACCTCTCCACACAGACACTCACGCACCTCTCCACACACACCTCTCCACACAGACACACACTCACCTCTACACATAGACACACATACACCTCTCCACACAGGCACACACAAACCTTTCCACACTCACCTCTCCACACAGACACACACACATCTCTCCACACAGACACACACACATCTCTCCACACAGACACACACACAACTCTCCACACACACCTCTCCACACTCACCTCTCCACACAGACACACACACACCTCTCCACACAGACACACACACACCTCTCCACACAGACACACACACACCTCTCCACACTCACCTCTCCACACAGACACACACACCTCTCCACACAGACACACACTCACCTCTCCACACTCACCTCTCCACACTCACCTCTCCACACTGACGCATACACACCTCTCCACACAGACACACACACACTTCTCCACACAGACACACACACACCTCTCCACACAGACACACACACACCTCTCCACACAGACACACACACACCTCTCCACACAGACACACACACCTCTCCACACAGACACACACACACCTCTCCACACAGACACACTCACCTCTCGACACACACACACATCTGCACACTCAACTCTCCACACAGACACACACACACCTCTCCACACAGACACACACACACCTCTCCACACAGACACACACACCTTTCCACACAGTCACACACACACCTCTCCACACAGACACACACACACAGCTCTCCACCGAGACACACACACAGCTCTCCACACAGACACACACACCTCCTCACACAGATGCACACACACCTCTCCACACAGACACACACACACCTCTCCACACAGACACACACTCACCTCGCCACACAGACACTCACTCACCTCTCCACACAGACACACACACAACTCTCCACACAGACACACACACACCTCTCCACACTCAACCCTCCACCCAGACACACACACACCTCTCCACACAGACACACACACACCTCTCCACACCGACACACACACACCTCTCCACACAGACACACACACTCCTCTCCACACAGACACACACACACCTCTCCACACAGACACACACACAACTCTCCACACAGACACACACACACCTCTCCACACAGACACACACACACCTCTCCAGACAGGCACACACACACCTCTCCACACAGACACACACACACCTCTCCAAACACACCTATCCACACATACACACACACACCTCTCCACACAGACACACACACACCTCTCCACACTCAACTCTCCACACAGACACACACTCACCTCTCCACACAGACACACACTCACCTCTCCACACAGACACACACACACCTCTCCACACAGACACACACACAACTCTCCACACAAACACACACACACCTCTCCACACAACCACACACTCACCTCTCCACACAGACACACACACAACTCTCCACACAGACACACACACACCTCTCCACACAGACACACACACACCTCTCCACACAGACACACACACACGTCTCCACACAGACACACACACAACTCTCAACACAGACACACACGCACCTCTCCACACAGACACACACACAACTCTCCACACAGACACACACACTCCTCTCCACACAGACACACACACACCTCTCCACACCCACCTCTCCACACAGACACACACACATCTCTCCACACAGACACACATACACCTCTCCACTCTCACCTCTCCACACAGACACACACACACCTCTCCACACAGACACACACACACCTCTCCACACAGACACACACTCACCTCTCCACACAGACACACACACACCTCTCCACACAGACACACACACACCTCTCCACACAAACACACACACACCTCTTCACACTCACCTCTCCACACTCACCTCTGCACACCTCTCCACACACACCTCTCCACAGAGACACACACACACCTCTCCACACACACCTCTCCACACAGACACACACACATCTCTCCACACACACCTCTCCACACAGACACACACACACCTCTCCAAACAGACACACACACGACTCTCCACACTCACCTCTCCACACAGACACACACACAACTGTCCACACTCACCTCTCCACACAGTCACACACACATCTCTCCACACAGACACATACACACCTCTCCACACAGACACACACACAACTCTCCACACAGACACACACACACCTCTCCACATAGACACACACACACCTCTCAACACTCACCTCTCCACACAGACACACACACACCTCTCCACACAGACACACACACAACTCTCCACACTCACCTCTCCACACAGACACACACATACCTCTCCACACAGACACACACACACCTCTCCACACACACCTCTCCACACAGACACACACACACCTCTCCTCACAGACACACACACAACTCTCCACACACACCTCTCCACAAAGACACACATACACCTCTCCACACAGTCACGCACACAACTCTCCACACTCACCTCTCCACACAGTCACACACACACCTCTCCACACAGACACACACACACCTCTCCACATAGACACACACACACCTCTCCACACAGACACACACACACCTCTCCACACAGACACACACACACCTCTCCACACTCACCTCTCCAAACAGACACACACACACTTCTCCACACAGACACACACACACCTCTCCGCACAGACACACACGTACCTCTCCACACACACCTCTCCACACAGACACACACACACCTCTCCACACACACCTCTCCACACAGACACACACTCACCTCTCCACACACAGCTCTCCACACAGACACATACTGACCTCTCCACACAGACACACACTCACATCTCCACACTCACCTCTCCACACAGACACACACTCACCTCTCCACACTCACCTCTCCACAAAGACACACACACACCTCTCCACACACACCTCTCCACACAGACACACACTCACCTCTCCACACAGACACACACTCACCTCTCCACACAAACACACACACACCTCCCCATACAGACACACACACACCTCTCCACACACACCTCTCCACACAGACACACACACACCTCTCCACACTCACCTCTGCACACAGACACACACACACACCTCTCCACACAGACACACTCACACACCTCTCCACACAGACACACACTCAGCTCTCCACACAGACACACACACACCTCTCCACGCAGACACACACACACCTCTCCACACACACATCTCCACACAGACACACACACACCTGTCCACACACACCTCTCCACACACTCCTCTCCGCACAGACACACACAAACCTCTCCGCACAGACACACACACACCTCTCTACACAGACACACACACACCTCTCCACACAGACACACACACACCTATCCACACAGTCACACTCTCACCTCTCCACACAGACACACATACACCTCTCCACACAGACACACACACACCTCTCCACACAGACACACACATACCTCTCCGCACACACCTCTCCACACAGACACTCAGACACCTCTCCACACAGACACACATACACCTCTCCACACAGACACACACACACCTCTCCACACACACCTCTCCACACAGACACACACACACCTCTCCACACAGACACACACACACCACTCCACACACACCTCTCCACACAGACACACACACACCTCTCCACACAGACACACACACAACTCTCCACACAGACACACACACACCTCTCCACATAGACACACACACATCTCTCCACACAGACACACACTCACCTCTCCACACAGACACACACACATCTCTCCACACTCACCTCTCCACACAGACACACACACACCTCTCCACACAGACACACACACACCTCTCCACACAGACACACACACAACTCTCCACACACACCTATCCACACAGACACACACACACCTCTCCTCACAGACACACACACAACTCTCCACACACACCTCTCCACACAGACACACACACACCTCTCCACACAGACACACACACAACTCTCCACACACACCTCTCCACACAGACACACACACACCTCTCCACACAGACACTCACACAACTCTCCACACACACCTCTCCACACAGACACACACTCACCTCTCCACACAGACACACACACACCTCTCCACACAGACACACACACAACTCTCCACACAAACACGCACACACCTCTCCACACAAACACACACACACCTCTCCACACACACACACACACAACTCTCCACAGAGAAACACACACACCTCTCCACTCAGACACACAATCACCTCTCCACACAGACACAGACACGCGTCTCCACACAGACACACACACAACTCTCCAAACTCACCTCTCCACACAGGCACACACACACTTCTCCACACAGACACACACACACCTCTCCAGACTCACCTCTCCACACAGACACACACACACCTCTCCACACACACCTCTCCACACAGACACACACACACCTCTCCACACAGACACACACACACCTCTCCACACTCACCTCTCCACACTCACCTCTCCACACCTCTCCACACACACCTCTCCGCACAGACACACACACACCTCTCCACACACACCTCTCCACACAGACACACACACACCTCTCCACACACACCTCTCCACACAGACACACACACACCTCTCCACACACACCTCTCCACACAGACACACACACACCTCTCCACACAGACACACACACGACTCTCCACACTCACCTCTCCACACAAACACACACACAACTCTCCACACTCACCTCTCCACACAGACACACACACATCTCTCCACACAGACACATACACACCTCTCCACACAGACACACACACAACTCTCCACACAGACACACACACAACTATCCACATAGACACACACACACCTCTCCACACTCACCTCTCCACACAGACACACACACACCTCTCCACACAGACACACACACAACTCTCCACACTCACCTCTCCACACAGACACACACATACCTCTCCACACAGACACACACACACCTCTCCACACACACCTCTCCACACAGGCACACACACACCTCTCCACACAGACACCCACACAATTCTCCACACGCACCTCTCCACACAGACACACAAATACCTCTCCACACAGTCACGCACACAACTCTCCACACTCACCTCTCCACACAGTCACACACACACCTCTCCACACAGACACACACACACCTCTCCACATAGACACACACACACCTCTCCACACAGACACACACACACCTCTCCACACAGACACACACGCACCTCTCCACACTCACCTCTCCAAACAGACACACACACACTTCTCCCCACAGACACACACACACCTCTCCACACAGACACACACGCTCCTCTCCACACACACCTCTCCACACGGACACACACACACCTCTCCACACACACCTCTCCACACAGACAAACACTCACCTCTCCACACACAGCTCTCCACAAAGACTCATACTCTCCTCTCCACACAGACACACACTCACCTCTCCACACTCACCTCTCCACACAGACACACACTCACCTCTCCACACTCACCTCTCCACGAAGACACACACACACCTCTCCACACTCACCTCTCCACACAGACACACACTCACCTCTCCACACAGACACACACTCACCTCTCCACACAGACACACACACACCTCCCCACACAGACACACACACACCTCTCCACACACACCTCTCCACACATACACACACACACCTCTCCACACTCACCTCTCCACACAGACACACACACACACCTCTCCACACAGACACACACACACACCTCTCCACACAGACACACACTCACCTCTCCACACAGGCACACACACACCTCTCCACACAGACACACACACACCTCTCCACACACACTTCTCCACACAGACACACACACACCTCTCCACACACACCTCTCCACACACTTTTCTCCACACAGACACACACAAATCTCTCCGCACAGACACACACACACCTCTCCACACAGACACACACACACCTCTCCACACTGACACACACACACCTATCCACACAGTCACACTCTCACCTCTCCACACAGACACACATACACCTCTCCACACAGACACACACACACCTCTCCACACAGACACACACACACCTCTCCGCACACACCTCTCCACACAGACACACACACACCTCTCCACACACACCTCTCCACACAGACACTCACTCACCTCTCCACACAGACACTCACTCACCTCTCCACACAGACACTCACACACCTCTCCACACAGACACACACACACCTCTCCACACACACCTCTCCACACAGGCACACACACACCTCTCCACATAGACACACATACACCTCTCCACACAGACACTCACTCACCTCTCCACACACACCTCTCCACACAGACACACACTCACCTCTCCACATAGACACACATACACCTCTCCACACACACCTCTCCACACAGACACACACACACCTCTGCACACGGACACAGACACACCTCTCCACACAGACACTCACACACCTCTCCACACAGACACACATACACCTCTCCACACAGACACTCACACACCTCTCCACACAGACACACACACACCTCTGCACACGGACACAGACACACCTCTCCACACAGACACTCACACACCTCTCCACACAGACACACACACACCTCTCCACTCACACCTCTCCACACAGACACACACACATCTCTCCACACAGACACACACACAACTCTCCACACAGACACACACACACCTCTCCACATAGACACACACACACCTCTCCACACAGACACACACACACCTCTCCACACAGACACACACACATCTCTCCACACAGACACACACACACCTCTCCACACAGACACACACTCACCTCTCCACACAGACACACACACAACTCTCCACACTCACCTCTCCACACAGACACACACACACCTCTCCACACAGACACACACACACCTCTCCACACAGACACACACACAACTCTCCACACACACCTATCCACACAGCCACACACACACCTCTCCTCACAGACACACACACAACTCTCCACACACACCTCTCCACACAGACACACACACACCTCTCCACACAGACACACACACAACTCTCCACACGCACCTCTCCACACAGACACACACACACCTCTCCACACAGACACACACACACATCTCCACACTCACCTCTCCACACAGACACACACTCACCTCTCCACACAGACACACACTCACCTCTCCACACAGACACACACACACCTCTCCACACAAACACACACACACCTCTCCACACAAACACACACACACCTCTCCACACAGACACACACACACAACTCTCCACACAGACACACACACACCTCTCCACACAGACACACACACACCTCTCCACACAGACACACACACACGTCTCCACACAGACACACACACAACTCTCCACACAGACACACACACACCTCTCCACACAGACACACACACAACTCTCCACACAGACACACACACACCTCTCCACACAGACACACACACACCTCTCCACACTCACCTCTCCACACAGGCACACACACACCTCTCCACACAGACACACACACACCTCTCCACACTCACCTCTCCTCACAGTCACACGCACACCTCTCCACACACACCTCTCCACACAGACACACACACACCTCTCCACACAGACTCACACACACCTCTCCACACTCACCTCTCCACACTCAGCTCTCCACACCTCTCCACACACACCTCTCCGCACAGACACACACGCACATCTCCACACACACCTCTCCACACAGACACACACACACCTCTCCACACACACCTCTCCACACAGACACACACACACCTCTACACACACACCTCTCCACACAGACACACACACACCTCTCCACACAGACACACACACGACTCTCCACACTCACCTCTCCACACAGACACACACACAACTCTACACACTCACCTCTCCACACAGACACACACACATCTCTCCACACAGACACATACACACCTCTCCACACAGACACACACACAACTCTCCACACAGACACACACACACCTCTCCACATAGACACACACACACCTCTCCACACTCACCTCTCCACACAGACACACACACACCTCTCCACACAGACACACACACAACTCTCCACACTCACCTCTCCACACAGACACACACATACCTCTCCACACAGACACACACACACCTCTCCACACACACCTCTCCACACAGACACACACACACATCTCCACACAGACACCCACACAACTCTCCACACACACCTCTCCACACAGACACACAAACACCTCTCCACACAGTCACGCACACAACTCTCCACACTCACCTCTCCACACAGTCACACACACACCTCTCCACACAGACACACACACACCTCTCCACATAGACACACGCACACCTCTCCACGCAGACACACACACACCTCTCCACACAGACACACACACACCTCTCCACACTCACCTCTCCAAACAGACACCCACACACTTCTCCACACAGACACACACACACCTCTCCACACTGACACACACGCACCTCTCCACACAAACCTCTCCACACAGACGCAAACACACCTCTCCACACACACCTCTCCACACAGACACACACTCACCTCTCCACACACAGCTCTCCACACAGACACATACTCACCTCTCCACACAGACACACACTCACCTCTCCACACTCACCTCTCCACACAGACCCATACTCACCTCTCCACAAAGACACACACACACCTCTCCACACACACCTCTGCACACAGACACACACACACCTCTCCACACTCACCTCTCCACACAGACACACACACACCTCTCCACACAGACACACACACACACCTCTCCACACAGACACACAGTCACCTCTCCACACAGACACACACACACCTCTCCACACAGACACACACACACCTCTCCACACAGACACACACACACCTCTCCACACACACCTCTCCACACACTCTTCTCCACACAGACTCACACAAACCTCTCCGCACAGACACACACACACCTCTCCACACAGACACACACACACCTCTCCACACAGACACAGACACACCTATCCACACAGTCACACTCTCACCTCTCCACACAGACACACATACACCTCTCCACACAGACACACACACACCTCTCCACACAGACACACACACACCTCTCCGCACACACCTCTCCACACAGACACACACACACCTCTCCACACACACCTCTCCACACAGACACACAGTCACCTCTCCACACAGACACTCACGCACCTCTCCACACACACCTCTCCACAAAGACACACACTCACCTCTCCACAAAGACACACACACACCTCTCCACACAGACACACATACACCTCTCCACACACACCTCTCCACACAGACACACACACACCTCTCCACACGGACACAGACACACCTCTCCACACAGACACTCACACACCTCTCCACACAGACACACATACACCTCTCCACACAGACACACACACAGCTCTCCACACAGACACACACACACCTCTCCACACACACCTCTCCACACAGACACACACACACCTCTCCACACAGACACACACACAACTCTCCACACAGACACACACACACCTATCCACATAGACACACACATACCTCTCCACACAGACACACACTCACCTCTCCACACAGACACACACACAACTCTCCGCACTCACCTCTCCACACAGACACACACACACCTCTCCACACAGACTCACACACACCTCTCCTCACAGACACACACACAACTCTCCACACACACCTATCCACACAGACACACAAACACCTCTCCTCACAGACACACACACAACTCTCCACACACACCTCTCCACACAGACACTCACACACCTCTCCACACTGACACACACACAACTCTCCACACACACCTCTCCACACAGACACACACACACCTCTCCACACAGACACACCCACACATCTCCACACTCACCTCTCCACACAGACACACACTCACCTCTCCACACAGACACACACTCACCTCTCCACACAGACACACACACACCTCTCCACACAGACACACACACAACTCTCCACACAAACACACACACACCTCTCCACACAAACACACGCACACCTCTCCACACAGACACGCACACAACTCTCCACACATACACACACACATCTCTCCACACAGACACACACACACCTCTCCACACAGACACACACACACGTCTCCACACTGACACACACACAACTCTCCACACAGACACACACACACCTCTCCACACAGACACACAGACAACTCTCCACACAGACACACACACACCTCTCCACACAGACACACACACACCTCTCCACACTCACCTCTCCACACAGGCACACACACACCTCTCCACACAGACACACACACACATCTCCACACTCACCTCTCCACACAGACACACACACACCTCTCCACACAGACACACACACACCTCTCCACACTCACCTCTCCACACAGACACACACACACCTCTCCACACAGACACACACACACCTCTCCACACACACCTCTCCACACTGACACACACACACCTCTCCACACAGACACACACACACCTCTCCACACTCACCTCTCCACACAGACTCACACACACCTCTCCACACACACCTCTCCACACAGACACGCACACACCTCACCACACAGACACACACAAACCTCTCCGCACTCACCTCTCCACACTCACCTCTCCACACCTCTCCACACACACAACTCTCCACACAGACACACACACACCTCTCCACACTCACCTCTCCACACAGACACACACACACCTCTCCACACAGACACACACACAACTCTCCACACTCACCTCTCCACACAGACACACACATACCTCTCCACACAGACACACACACACCTCTCCACACACACCTCTCCACACAGACACACACACACCTCTCCACACAGACACCCACACAACTCTCCACACACACCTCTCCACACAGACACACAAACACCTCTCCACACAGTCACGCACACAACTCTCCACACTCACCTCTCCACACAGTCACACACACACCTCTCCACACAGACACACACACACCTCTCCACGCAGACACACACACACCTCTCCACACAGACACACACACACCTCTCCACACTCACCTCTCCAAACAGACACACACACACTTCTCCACACAGACACACACACACCTCTCCACACTGACACACACGCACCTCTCCACACAAACCTCTCCACACAGACGCAAACACACCTCTCCACACACACCTCTCCACACAGACACACACTCACCTCTCCACACAGACACACACTCACCTCTCCACACACAGCTCTCCACACAGACACATACTCACCTCTCCACACAGACACACACTCACCTCTCCACACTCACCTCTCCACACAGACACATACTCACCTCTCCACAAAGACACACACACACCTCTCCACACACACCTCTCCACACAGACACACACACACCTCTCCACACTCACCTCTCCACACAGACACACACACACCTCTCCACACAGACACACACACACACCTCTCCACACAGACACACACTCACCTCTCCACACAGACACACACACACCTCTCCACACAGACACACACACACCTCTCCACACACACCTCTCCACACAGACACACACACACCTCTCCACACACACCTCTCCACACACTCTTCTCCACACAGACTCACACAAACCTCTCCGCACAGACACACACACACCTCTCCACACAGACACACACACACCTCTCCACACAGACACAGACACACCTATCCACACAGTCACACTCTCACCTCTCCACACAGACACACATACACCTCTCCACACAGACACACACACACCTCTCCGCACACACCTCTCCACACAGACACACACACAACTCTCCACACACACCTCTCCACACAGACAAACACTCACCTCTCCACACAGACACTCACGCACCTCTCCACACACACCTCTCCACAAAGACACACACTCACCTCTCCACAAAGACACACACACACCTCTCCACACAGACACACATACACCTCTCCACACACACCTCTCCACACAGACACACACACACCTCTCCACACTGACACACACGCACCTCTCCACACAAACCTCTCCACACAGACGCAAACACACCTCTCCACACACACCTCTCCACACAGACACACACTCACCTCTCCACACACAGCTCTCCACACAGACACATACTCACCTCTCCACACAGACACACACTCACCTCTCCACACTCACCTCTCCACACAGACACATACTCACCTCTCCACAAAGACACACACACACCTCTCCACACACACCTCTCCACACAGACACACACACACCTCTCCACACTCACCTCTCCACACAGACACACACACACCTCTCCTCACAGACACACACACACACCTCTCCACACAGACACACACTCACCTCTCCACACAGACACACACACACCTCTCCACACAGACACACACACACCTCTCCACACACACCTCTCCACACAGACACACACACACCTCTCCACACACACCTCTCCACACACTCTTCTCCACACAGACTCACACAAACCTCTCCGCACAGACACACACACACCTCTCCACACAGACACACACACACCTCTCCACACAGACACAGACACACCTATCCACACAGTCACACTCTCACCTCTCCACACAGACACACCTACACCTCTCCACACAGACACACACACACCTCTCCACACAGACACACACACACCTCTCCGCACACACCTCTCCACACAGACACACACACAACTCTCCACACACACCTCTCCACACAGACACACACTCACCTCTCCACACAGACACTCACGCACCTCTCCACACACACCTCTCCACAAAGACACACACTCACCTCTCCACAAAGACACACACACACCTCTCCACACAGACACACATACACCTCTCCACACACACCTCTCCACACAGACACACACACACCTCTCCACACGGACACAGACACACCTCTCCACACAGACACTCACACACCTCTCCACACAGACACACATACACCTCTCCACACAGACACACACACACCTCTCCACACAGACACACACACAACTCCCCACACGGACACACACACACCTCTCCACACAGACACACACACACCTCTCCACACAGACACACACACACCTCTCCACACAGACACACACACACCTCTCCACACAGACACACACACACCTCTCCACACACACCTCTCCACACAGGCACACACTCACCTCTCCACACAGACACACACACACCTCTCCACACTCACCTCTCCACACAGACACACACACACCTCTCCACACAAACACACACACACCTCTCCACACAGACACACGCACACCTCTCCATACACACCTCTCCACACAGACACACACACACCTCTCCACACAGACACACACACAACTCTCCAACCAGACACACACACACCTCTCCACACAGACACACACACACCTCTCCACACAGACACACACACACCTCTCCACACACACCTCTCCTCACAGACACACACACACCTCTCCACACACACCTCTCCTCACAGACACACACACACCTCTCCACATAGACACACACACACCTCTCCACACAGACACACACACAACTCTCCACACAGACACACACACACCTCTCCACACAGACACACACACAACTCTCCACACAGACACACACACACCTCTCCACACAGACACACACACAACTCTCCACACTCACCTCTCCACACAGACACACACACACCTCTCCACACAGACACATACACACCTCTCCACACCGACACACACACAACTCTCCACACAGACACACACACACCTCTCCACATAGACACACACACACCTCTCCACACTCTCCTCTCCACACAGACACACACACACCTCTCCACGCAGACACACACACAACTCTCCACACAAACACACACACACCTCTCCACACAAACACTCACACACCTCTCCACACAGACACACACACAACTCTCCACACAGACACACACACACCTCTCCACACTCACCTCTCCACACAGACACACACACACCTCTCCACACTCACCTCTCCACATAGACACACACACACCTCTCCACACAGACACACACACACCTCTCCACACACACCTCTCCACAAAGACAGACACACACCTCTCCACACAGACACACACACACCTCTCCACACTCACCTCTCCACATAGACACACACACACCTCTCCACCCACACCTCTCCACACTCACCTCTCCACACTCACCTCTCCAAACCTCTCCACACACTCCTCTCCACACAGACACACACACACCTCTCCACACACACCTCTCCACACAGACACACACACACCTCTCCACACACACCTCTCCACACAGACACACACACACCTCTCCACACAGACACACACACGACTCTCCACACTCACCTCTCCACACAGACACACACTCAACTCTCCACACTCAGCTCTCCACACAGACAAACACACATCTCTCCACACAGACACACACACACCTCTCCACACAGATTCACACACAACTCTCCACACAGACACACACACACCTCTCCACATAGACACAAACTCAGCTCTCCACACTCACCTCTCCACACAGACACACACACACCTCTCCACACAGACACACACACAACCCTCCACACTCACCTCTCCACACAGACACACACTCACCTCGCCACACAGGCACACACTCACCTCTCCACACAGACACACACACAACTCTCCACACAGACACACACTCACCTCTCCACACAGACACACACACACCTCTCCACACAGACACACACACACCTCTCCACACAGACACACACACACCTCTCCACACAGACACACACTCACCTCTCCACACAGACACACACACACCTCTCCACACTCACCTCTCCACACAGACACACACACACCTCTCCACACAGACACACACACACCTCTCCACACTCACCTCTCCACACAGACACACACACACCTCTCCACACAGACACACACGCACCTCTCCACACAGACACACACACAACTCTCCACACTCACCTTCCACACTCACCTCTCCACACCTCTCCACACACACCTCTCCACACAGACACACACACACCTCTCCACACACACCTCTCCACACAGACACACACACACCTCTCCACACACACCTCTCCACACAGAAACACACACACCTCTCCACACAGACACACACACGACTCTCCACACTCAACTCTCCACACAGACACACACACATCTCTCCACACAGACACATGCACACCTCTCCACACAGACACACACACAACTCTCCACACAGACACACACACAACTCTCCACTCACACCTCTCCACACTCACCTCTCCACACAGACACACACAAACCTCTCCACACAGACACACACACACCTCTCCACACAGACACACACACACCTCTCCACACACACCTCTCCACACAGACACACACACACCTCTCCACACAGACACACATACACCTCTCCACACAGACACTCACACACCTCTCCACACACACCTCTCCACACAGACACACACACACCTCTCCACACAGACACACACACACCTCTGCACACACACCTCTCCACACAGACACACACACACCTCTCCACACAGACACACACACAACTCTCCACACAGACACACACACACCTCTCCAGATAGACACACACACATCTCTCCACACAGACACAAACACACCTCTCCACACAGACACACACACATCTCTCCACACAGACACACACACAACTCTCCACACACACCTCTCCACACAGACACACACACACCTCTCCTCACAGACTCACACACAACTCTCCACACACACCTCTCCACACAGACACACACACAGCTCTACACGCAGACACACACACAACTCTGCACACACACCTCTCCACACAGACACACACACACCTCTCCACACAGTCACACACACACATCTCCACACTCACCTCTCCACACAGACACACACACACCTCTCCTCACGGGCACACACAGACCTCTCCACACAGACACACACACACTTCTCCACACAGACACACACACACCTCTCCACACAGACACACACACACCTCTCCACACAGACACACACACTCCTCTTCACACAGACACACACACAACTCTCCACACTCACCTCTCCACACCTCTCCACACACACCTCTCCACACAGACTCACACACACCTCTCCACACACACCTCTCCAAACAGACACAAACACACCTCTCCACACACACCACTCCACACAGAGACACACTCACCTCTCCACACTCACCTCTCCAGATAGACACTCACTCACCTATCCACACTCACCTCTCCACACAGACACACACTCACCTCTCCACACTCACCTCTCCACACAGACACACACTCACCTCTCCACACACACCTCTCCACACAGACACACACACACATCTCCACACTCACCTCTCCACACTGACACACACACAACTCTCCACACAGACACACACACACCTCTCCACACTCACCTCTCTACACAGACACACACACACCTCTCCACACAGACACACACACACCTCTCCACACAGACACACACACCCCTCTACACACAGACACACACACACCTCTCCACACAGACACACACTCACCTCTCCACACAGACACACATACACCTCTCCACACAGACACACATACACCTCTCCACACACACCTCTCCACACAGACACACACACACCTCTCCACACAAACACACACACACCTCTCCACACAGACACACACACACCTCTCCACACAGACACACACTCACCTCTCCACACAGACACACACACACCTCTCCACACACACCTCTCCACACAGACACACACACACCTCTCCACACACACCTCTCCACACACTCTTCTCCACACAGACTCACACAAACCTCTCCGCACAGACACACACACACCTCTCCACACAGACACACACACACATCTCCACACTCACCTCTCCACACAGACACACACTCACCTCTCCACACAGACGCACACTCACCTCTCCACACAGACACACACACATCTCTCCACACAGACACACACACAACTCTCCACACACACCTCTCCACACTCACCTCTCCACACAGACACACACACACCTCTCCACACAGACACACACACACCTCTCCACACAGACACACACACACCTCTCCACACTCACCTCTCCACACAGACACACACACACCTCTCCGCACAGACACACACTTACCTCTCCACACTCACCTCTCCACACTCACCTCTCCACACAGACACACACACACCTCTCCACACACACCTCTCCACACCCACCTCTCCACACAGACACACACACACCTCTCCACACAGACACACACACACCTCTCCACACAGACACACACACACCTCTCCACACTCACCTCTCCACACTCACCTCTCCACACAGACACACACACACCTCTCCACACAGACTCACACACCTCTCCACACAGACACACACACACCTCTCCACACAGACACACTCACCTCTCCACACAGACACACACACACCTCTGCACACTCAACTCTCCACACAGACACACACACACCTCTCCACACAGACACACACACACCTTCCACACAGACAAACACACCTCTCCACACAGACACGCACACACCTCTCCACACAGACACACACACCTCTCCACACAGACACACACTCACCTCTCCACACTCACCTCTCCACACAGACACACAAACACCTCTCCACACAGACACACACACACCTCTCCACACTCACCTCTCCACACTCACCTCTCCACACAGACACACACACACCTCTCCACACAGACTCACACACCTCTCCACACAGACACACACTCACCTCTCCACATAGACACACACACACCTCTGCACACTCAACTCTCCACACAGACACACACACACCTCTCCACACAGACACACACACACCTCTCCACACAGACACACACACCTCTCCACACAGACACACACACACCTCTCCACACAGACACACACACACAGCTCTCCACCGAGACACACACGCTGCTCTCCACACAGACACACACACCTCTCCACACAGACGCACACACACCTCTCCACACAGACACACACACACCTCTCCACACAGACACACACTCACCTCGCCACACAGACACACACTCACCTCTCCACACTGACACACACACAACTCTCCACACAGACACACACACACCTCTCCACACTCAACCCTCCACACAGACACACACACACCTCTCCACACAGACACACACACACCTCTCCACACTCAACCCTCCACACAGACACACACACACCTCTCCACACAGACACACACACACCTCTCCACACAGACACACACACAACTCTCCACACAGACACACACACACCTCTCCACACAGACACACACACACCTCTCCACACAGACACACACACTCCTCTCCACACAGACACACACACACCTCTCCACACAGACACACACACAACTCTCCACACAGACACACACACACCTCTCCACACAGACACACACACACCTCTCCAGACAGGCACACACACACCTCTCCACACAGACACACACCCACCTCTCCAAACACACCTCTCCACACTGACACACATACACCTCTCCACACAGACACACACACACCTCTCCACACTCAACTCTCCACACAGACACACACTCACCTCTCCACACAGACACACACTCACCTCTCCACACAGACACACACACACCTCTCCACACACACACACACACAACTCTCCACACAAACACACACACACCTCTCCACACAACCACACACACACCTCTCCACACAGACACACACACAACTCTCCACACAGACACACACACACCTCTCCACCCTGACACACACACACCTCTCCACACAGACACACACATACGTCTCCACACTGACACACACACAACTCTCCACACAGACACACACACACCTCTCCACACAGACACACACATAACTCTCCACACAGACACACACACACCTCTCCACACAGACACACACACACCTTTCCACACTCACCACTCCACACAGACACACACACACCTCTCCACACAGACACACACACACCTCTCCACACTCACCTCTCCACACAGACACACACACACCTCTCCACACTCACCTCTCCACACTCACCTCTCCCCACCTCTCCACACACACCTCTCCACACAGACACACACACACCTCTCCACACAGACACACACACACCTCTCCACACAGACACACACACACCTCTCCACACTCACCTCTCCACACTCACCTCTCCCCACCTCTCCAAACACACCTCTCCACACAGACACACACACACCTCTCCACACACCCCTCTCCACACAGACACACACACATCTCTCCACACACACCTCTCCACACAGACACACACACACCTCTCCACACAGACACACACGCACCTCTCCACACTCACCTCTCCAAACAGACACACACACACTTCTCCACACAGACACACACACACCTCTCCACACAGACAAACACGCACCTCTCCACCCACACCTCTCCACACTCACCTCTCCACACTCACCTCTCCAAACCTCTCCACACACTCCTCTCCACACAGACACACACACACCTCTCCACACACACCTCTCCACACAGACACACACACACCTCTCCACACACACCTCTCCACACAGACACACACACACCTCTCCACACACACCTCTCCACACAGACACACACTCACCTCTCCACACACACCTCTCCACACAGACACACACTCACCTCTCCACACATACCTCTCCACACAGACACATGCTCACCTCTCCACACAGACACACACTCACCTCTCCACACTCACCTCTCCACACAGACACACACTCACCTCTCCACACTCACCTCTCCACAAAGACGCACACACAACTCTCCACATGCACCTCTCCACACAGACACACGCTCACCTCTCCACACAGACACACACACACCTCTCCACACAGACACACACACACCTCCCCACACAGACACACACACACCTCTCCACACAAACAACTCTCCACACAGACACACACACACACCTCTCCACACAGACACACACACACACCTCTACACACAGACACACACTCACCTCTCCACACAGACACACACACACCTCTCCACACAGACACACACACACCTCTCCACACACACCTCTCCACACAGACACACACACACCTCTCCACACACACCTCTCCACACACTCCTCTCCACACAGACACACACAAACCTCTCCGCACAGACACACACACACCTCTCCACACAGACACACACACACCTCTCCACACAGATACACACACACCTCTCCACACAGACACACACACACAGCTCTCCACCGAGACACTCACGCTGCTCTCCACACAGACACACACACCTCTCCACACAGACGCACACACACCTCTCCACACAGACACACACACACCTCTCCACACAGACACACACTCACCTCGCCACACAGACACACACTCACCTCTCCACACAGACACACACACAACTCTCCACACAGACACACACACACCTCTCCACACTCAACCCTCCACACAGACACACACACACCTCTCCACACAGACACACACACACCTCTCCACACAGTCACAAACACAACTCTCCACTCAGACACACACTCACCTCTCCACACAGACACACACACACCTCTCCACACAGACACACACACAACTCTCCACACAGACACACACACACCTCTCCACACAGACACACACACACCTCTCCACACAGACACACACACTCCTCTCCACACAGACACACACACACCTCTCCACACAGACACACACACAACTCTCCACACAGACACACACACACCTCTCCACACAGACACACACACACCTCTCCAGACAGGCACACACACACCTCTCCACACAGACACACACCCACCTCTCCAAACACACCTCTCCACACTGACACACATACACCTCTCCACACAGACACACACACACCTCTCCACACTCAACTCTCCACACAGACACACACTCACCTCTCCACACAGACACACACTCACCTCTCCACACAGACACACACACACCTCTCCACACACACACACACACAACTCTCCACACAAACACACACACACCTCTCCACACAACCACACACACACCTCTCCACACAGACACACACACAACTCTCCACACAGACACACACACACCTCTCCACCCTGACACACACACACCTCTCCACACAGACACACACATACGTCTCCACACTGACACACACACAACTCTCCACACAGACACACACACACCTCTCCACACAGACACACACATAAATCTCCACACAGACACACACACACCTCTCCACACAGACACACACACACCTCTCCACACAGACACACACACACCTTTCCACACTCACCACTCCACACAGACACACATACACCTCTCCACACAGACACACACACACCTCTCCACACTCACCTCTCCACACAGACACACACACACCTCTCCACACAGACACACACACACCTCTCCACACAGACACACACTCACCTCTCCACACAGACACACACACACCTCTCCACACAGACACACACACACCTCTCCACACAGACACACACACACCTCTCCACACTCACCTCTCCACACTCACCTCTCCCCACCTCTCCACACACACCTCTCCACACAGACACACACACACCTCTCCACACACCCCTCTCCACACAGACACACACACATCTCTCCACAGACACCTCTCCACACAGACACACACACACCTCTCCACACAGACACACACGCACCTCTCCACACTCACCTCTCCAAACAGACACACACACACTTCTCCACACAGACACACACACACCTCTCCACACAGACAAACACGCACCTCTCCACACACACCTCTCCACACAGACACACACACACCTCTCCACACACACCTCTCCACACAGACACACACTCACCTCTCCACACACAGCTCTCCACACAGACACATGCTCACCTCTCCACACAGACACACACTCACCTCTCCACACTCACCTCTCCACACAGACACACACTCACCTCTCCACACTCACCTCTCCACAAAGACACACACACAACTCTCCAGATGCACCTCTCCACACAGACACACGCTCACCTCTCCACACAGACACACACACACCTCTCCACACAGACACACACACACCTCCCCACACAGACACACACACACCTCTCCACACAAACAACTCTCCACACAGACACACACACACACCTCTCCACACAGACACACACACACACCTCTACACACAGACACACACTCACCTCTCCACACAGACACACACACTCCTCTCCACACAGACACACACACACCTCTCCACACACACCTCTCCACACAGACACACACACACCTCTCCACACACACCTCTCCACACACTCCTCTCCACACAGACACACACAAACCTCTCCGCACAGACACACACACACCTCTCCACACAGACACACACACACCTCTCCACACAGATACACACACACCTATCCACACAGTCACACTCTCACCTCTCCACACAGACACACATACACCTCTCCACACAGACACACACACACCTCTCCACACAGACACACACACACCTCTCCGCACACACCACTCCACACAGACACACACACACCTCTCCACACACACCTCTCCACACAGACACACACTCACCTCTCCACACAGACACTCACGCACCTCTCCACACACACCTCTCCACACAGACACACACTCACCTCTACACATAGACACACATACACCTCTCCACACAGGCACACTCAAACCTTTCCACACTCACCTCTCCACACAGACACACACACATCTCTCCACACAGACACACACACATCTCTCCACACAGACACACACACAACTCTCCACACACACCTCTCCACACTCACCTCTCCACACAGACACACACACACCTCTCCACACAGACACACACACACCTCTCCACACAGACACACACACACCTCTCCACACTCACCTCTCCACACAGACACACACACCTCTCCACACAGACACACACTCACCTCTCCACACTCACCTCTCCACACTCACCTCTCCACACTGACGCATACACACCTCTCCACACAGACACACACACACTTCTCCACACAGACACACACACACCTCTCCACACAGACACACACACACCTCTCCACACAGACACACACACACCTCTCCACACAGACACACACACCTCTCCACACAGACACACACACACCTCTCCACACAGACACACTCACCTCTCGACACACACACACATCTGCACACTCAACTCTCCACACAGACACACACACACCTCTCCACACAGACACACACACACCTCTCCACACAGACACACACACCTTTCCACACAGTCACACACACACCTCTCCACACAGACACACACACACAGCTCTCCACCGAGACACACACACAGCTCTCCACACAGACACACACACCTCCTCACACAGATGCACACACACCTCTCCACACAGACACACACACACCTCTCCACACAGACACACACTCACCTCGCCACACAGACACTCACTCACCTCTCCACACAGACACACACACAACTCTCCACACAGACACACACACACCTCTCCACACTCAACCCTCCACCCAGACACACACACACCTCTCCACACAGACACACACACACCTCTCCACACCGACACACACACACCTCTCCACACAGACACACACACTCCTCTCCACACAGACACACACACACCTCTCCACACAGACACACACACAACTCTCCACACAGACACACACACACCTCTCCACACAGACACACACACACCTCTCCAGACAGGCACACACACACCTCTCCACACAGACACACACACACCTCTCCAAACACACCTATCCACACATACACACACACACCTCTCCACACAGACACACACACACCTCTCCACACTCAACTCTCCACACAGACACACACTCACCTCTCCACACAGACACACACTCACCTCTCCACACAGACACACACACACCTCTCCACACAGACACACACACAACTCTCCACACAAACACACACACACCTCTCCACACAACCACACACTCACCTCTCCACACAGACACACACACAACTCTCCACACAGACACACACACACCTCTCCACCCTGACACACACACACCTCTCCACACAGACACACACACACGTCTCCACACAGACACACACACAACTCTCAACACAGACACACACGCACCTCTCCACACAGACACACACACAACTCTCCACACAGACACACACACTCCTCTCCACACAGACACACACACACCTCTCCACACCCACCTCTCCACACAGACACACACACATCTCTCCACACAGACACACATACACCTCTCCACTCTCACCTCTCCACACAGACACACACACACCTCTCCACACAGACACACACACACCTCTCCACACAGACACACACTCACCTCTCCACACAGACACACACACACCTCTCCACACAGACACACACACACCTCTCCACACAAACACACACACACCTCTTCACACTCACCTCTCCACACTCACCTCTGCACACCTCTCCACACACACCTCTCCACAGAGACACACACACACCTCTCCACACACACCTCTCCACACAGACACACACACATCTCTCCACACACACCTCTCCACACAGACACACACACACCTCTCCAAACAGACACACACACGACTCTCCACACTCACCTCTCCACACAGACACACACACAACTGTCCACACTCACCTCTCCACACAGACACACACACATCTCTCCACACAGACACATACACACCTCTCCACACAGACACACACACAACTCTCCACACAGACACACACACACCTCTCCACATAGACACACACACACCTCTCAACACTCACCTCTCCACACAGACACACACACACCTCTCCACACAGACACACACACAACTCTCCACACTCACCTCTCCACACAGACACACACATACCTCTCCACACAGACACACACACACCTCTCCACACACACCTCTCCACACAGACACACACACACCTCTCCTCACAGACACACACACAACTCTCCACACACACCTCTCCACAAAGACACACATACACCTCTCCACACAGTCACGCACACAACTCTCCACACTCACCTCTCCACACAGTCACACACACACCTCTCCACACAGACACACACACACCTCTCCACATAGACACACACACACCTCTCCACACAGACACACACACACCTCTCCACACAGACACACACACACCTCTCCACACTCACCTCTCCAAACAGACACACACACACTTCTCCACACAGACACACACACACCTCTCCGCACAGACACACACGTACCTCTCCACACACACCTCTCCACACAGACACACACACACCTCTCCACACACACCTCTCCACACAGACACACACTCACCTCTCCACACACAGCTCTCCACACAGACACATACTGACCTCTCCACACAGACACACACTCACATCTCCACACTCACCTCTCCACACAGACACACACTCACCTCTCCACACTCACCTCTCCACAAAGACACACACACACCTCTCCACACACACCTCTCCACACAGACACACACTCACCTCTCCACACAGACACACACTCACCTCTCCACACAAACACACACACACCTCCCCATACAGACACACACACACCTCTCCACACACACCTCTCCACACAGACACACACACACCTCTCCACACTCACCTCTGCACACAGACACACACACACACCTCTCCACACAGACACACTCACACACCTCTCCACACAGACACACACTCAGCTCTCCACACAGACACACACACACCTCTCCACGCAGACACACACACACCTCTCCACACACACATCTCCACACAGACACACACACACCTGTCCACACACACCTCTCCACACACTCCTCTCCGCACAGACACACACAAACCTCTCCGCACAGACACACACACACCTCTCTACACAGACACACACACACCTCTCCACACAGACACACACACACCTATCCACACAGTCACACTCTCACCTCTCCACACAGACACACATACACCTCTCCACACAGACACACACACACCTCTCCACACAGACACACACATACCTCTCCGCACACACCTCTCCACACAGACACTCAGACACCTCTCCACACAGACACACATACACCTCTCCACACAGACACACACACACCTCTCCACACACACCTCTCCACACAGACACACACACACCTCTCCACACAGACACACACACACCACTCCACACACACCTCTCCACACAGACACACACACACCTCTCCACACAGACACACACACCACTCTCCACACAGACACACACACACCTCTCCACATAGACACACACACATCTCTCCACACAGACACACACTCACCTCTCCACACAGACACACACACATCTCTCCACACTCACCTCTCCACACAGACACACACACACCTCTCCACACAGACACACACACACCTCTCCACACAGACACACACACAACTCTCCACACACACCTATCCACACAGACACACACACACCTCTCCTCACAGACACACACACAACTCTCCACACACACCTCTCCACACAGACACACACACACCTCTCCACACAGACACACACACAACTCTCCACACACACCTCTCCACACAGACACACACACACCTCTCCACACAGACACACACACAACTCTCCACACACACCTCTCCACACAGACACACACTCACCTCTCCACACAGACACACACACACCTCTCCACACAGACACACACACAACTCTCCACACAAACACGCACACACCTCTCCACACAAACACACACACACCTCTCCACACACACACACACACAACTCTCCACAGAGACACACACACACCTCTCCACTCAGACACACAATCACCTCTCCACACAGACACAGACACGAGTCTCCACACAGACACACACACAACTCTCCAAACTCACCTCTCCACACAGGCACACACACACTTCTCCACACAGACACACACACACCTCTCCAGACTCACCTCTCCACACAGACACACACACACCTCTCCACACACACCTCTCCACACAGACACACACACACCTCTCCACACAGACACACACACACCTCTCCACACTCACCTCTCCACACTCACCTCTCCACACCTCTCCACACACACCTCTCCGCACAGACACACACACACCTCTCCACACACACCTCTCCACACAGACACACACACACCTCTCCACACACACCTCTCCACACAGACACACACACACCTCTCCACACACACCTCTCCACACAGACACACACACACCTCTCCACACAGACACACACACGACTCTCCACACTCACCTCTCCACACAAACACACACACAACTCTCCACACTCACCTCTCCACACAGACACACACACATCTCTCCACACAGACACATACACACCTCTCCACACAGACACACACACAACTCTCCACACAGACACACACACAACTATCCACATAGACACACACACACCTCTCCACACTCACCTCTCCACACAGACACACACACACCTCTCCACACAGACACACACACAACTCTCCACACTCACCTCTCCACACAGACACACACATACCTCTCCACACAGACACACACACACCTCTCCACACACACCTCTCCACACAGGCACACACACACCTCTCCACACAGACACCCACACAATTCTCCACACGCACCTCTCCACACAGACACACAAATACCTCTCCACACAGTCACGCACACAACTCTCCACACTCACCTCTCCACACAGTCACACACACACCTCTCCACACAGACACACACACACCTCTCCACATAGACACACACACACCTCTCCACACAGACACACACACACCTCTCCACACAGACACACACGCACCTCTCCACACTCACCTCTCCAAACAGACACACACACACTTCTCCCCACAGACACACACACACCTCTCCACACAGACACACACGCTCCTCTCCACACACACCTCTCCACACGGACACACACACACCTCTCCACACACACCTCTCCACACAGACAAACACTCACCTCTCCACACACAGCTCTCCACAAAGACTCATACTCTCCTCTCCACACAGACACACACTCACCTCTCCACACTCACCTCTCCACACAGACACACACTCACCTCTCCACACTCACCTCTCCACGAAGACACACACACACCTCTCCACACTCACCTCTCCACACAGACACACACTCACCTCTCCACACAGACACACACTCACCTCTCCACACAGACACACACACACCTCCCCACACAGACACACACACACCTCTCCACACACACCTCTCCACACATACACACACACACCTCTCCACACTCACCTCTCCACACAGACACACACACACACCTCTCCACACAGACACACACACACACCTCTCCACACAGACACACACTCACCTCTCCACACAGGCACACACACACCTCTCCACACAGACACACACACACCTCTCCACACACACTTCTCCACACAGACACACACACACCTCTCCACACACACCTCTGCACACACTTTTCTCCACACAGACACACACAAATCTCTCCGCACAGACACACACACACCTCTCCACACAGACACACACACACCTCTCCACACTGACACACACACACCTATCCACACAGTCACACTCTCACCTCTCCACACAGACACACATACACCTCTCCACACAGACACACACACACCTCTCCACACAGACACACACACACCTCTCCGCACACACCTCTCCACACAGACACACACACACCTCTCCACACACACCTCTCCACACAGACACTCACTCACCTCTCCACACAGACACTCACTCACCTCTCCACACAGACACTCACACACCTCTCCACACAGACACACACACACCTCTCCACACACACCTCTCCACACAGGCACACACACACCTCTCCACATAGACACACATACACCTCTCCACACAGACACTCACTCACCTCTCCACACACACCTCTCCACACAGACACACACTCACCTCTCCACATAGACACACATACACCTCTCCACACACACCTCTCCACACAGACACACACACACCTCTGCACACGGACACAGACACACCTCTCCACACAGACACTCACACACCTCTCCACACAGACACACATACACCTCTCCACACAGACACTCACACACCTCTCCACACAGACACACACACACCTCTGCACACGGACACAGACACACCTCTCCACACAGACACTCACACACCTCTCCACACAGACACACACACACCTCTCCACTCACACCTCTCCACACAGACACACACACATCTCTCCACACAGACACACACACAACTCTCCACACAGACACACACACACCTCTCCACATAGACACACACACACCTCTCCACACAGACACACACACACCTCTCCACACAGACACACACACATCTCTCCACACAGACACACACACACCTCTCCACACAGACACACACTCACCTCTCCACACAGACACACACACAACTCTCCACACTCACCTCTCCACACAGACACACACACACCTCTCCACACAGACACACACACACCTCTCCACACAGACACACACACAACTCTCCACACACACCTATCCACACAGCCACACACACACCTCTCCTCACAGACACACACACAACTCTCCACACACACCTCTCCACACAGACACACACACACCTCTCCACACAGACACACACACAACTCTCCACACGCACCTCTCCACACAGACACACACACACCTCTCCACACAGACACACACACACATCTCCACACTCACCTCTCCACACAGACACACACTCACCTCTCCACACAGACACACACTCACCTCTCCACACAGACACACACACACCTCTCCACACAAACACACACACACCTCTCCACACAAACACACACACACCTCTCCACACAGACACACACACACAACTCTCCACACAGACACACACACACCTCTCCACACAGACACACACACACCTCTCCACACAGACACACACACACGTCTCCACACAGACACACACACAACTCTCCACACAGACACACACACACCTCTCCACACAGACACACACACAACTCTCCACACAGACACACACACACCTCTCCACACAGACACACACACACCTCTCCACACAGACACACACACACCTCTCCACACTCACCTCTCCACACAGGCACACACACACCTCTCCACACAGACACACACACACCTCTCCACACACACCTCTCCACACAGACACACACACACCTCTCCACACAGACTCACACACACCTCTCCACACTCACCTCTCCACACTCAGCTCTCCACACCTCTCCACACACACCTCTCCGCACAGACACACACGCACATCTCCACACACACCTCTCCACACAGACACACACACACCTCTCCACACACACCTCTCCACACAGACACACACACACCTCTACACACACACCTCTCCACACAGACACACACACACCTCTCCACACAGACACACACACGACTCTCCACACTCACCTCTCCACACAGACACACACACAACTCTACACACTCACCTCTCCACACAGACACACACACATCTCTCCACACAGACACATACACACCTCTCCACACAGACACACACACAACTCTCCACACAGACACACACACACCTCTCCACATAGACACACACACACCTCTCCACACTCACCTCTCCACACAGACACACACACACCTCTCCACACAGACACACACACAACTCTCCACACTCACCTCTCCACACAGACACACACATACCTCTCCACACAGACACACACACACCTCTCCACACACACCTCTCCACACAGACACACACACACCTCTCCACACAGACACCCACACAACTCTCCACACACACCTCTCCACACAGACACACAAACACCTCTCCACACAGTCACGCACACAACTCTCCACACTCACCTCTCCACACAGTCACACACACACCTCTCCACACAGACACACACACACCTCTCCACATAGACACACGCACACCTCTCCACGCAGACACACACACACCTCTCCACACAGACACACACACACCTCTCCACACTCACCTCTCCAAACAGACACCCACACACTTCTCCACACAGACACACACACACCTCTCCACACTGACACACACGCACCTCTCCACACAAACCTCTCCACACAGACGCAAACACACCTCTCCACACACACCTCTCCACACAGACACACACTCACCTCTCCACACACAGCTCTCCACACAGACACATACTCACCTCTCCACACAGACACACACTCACCTCTCCACACTCACCTCTCCACACAGACACATACTCACCTCTCCACAAAGACACACACACACCTCTCCACACACACCTCTGCACACAGACACACACACACCTCTCCACCCTCACCTCTCCACACAGACACACACACACCTCTCCACACAGACACACACACACACCTCTCCACACAGACACACAGTCACCTCTCCACACAGACACACACACACCTCTCCACACAGACACACACACACCTCTCCACACAGACACACACACACCTCTCCACACACACCTCTCCACACACTCTTCTCCACACAGACTCACACAAACCTCTCCGCACAGACACACACACACCTCTCCACACAGACACACACACACCTCTCCACACAGACACAGACACACCTATCCACACAGTCACACTCTCACCTCTCCACACAGACACACATACACCTCTCCACACAGACACACACACACCTCTCCACACAGACACACACACACCTCTCCGCACACACCTCTCCACACAGACACACACACACCTCTCCACACACACCTCTCCACACAGACACACAGTCACCTCTCCACACAGACACTCACGCACCTCTCCACACACACCTCTCCACAAAGACACACACTCACCTCTCCACAAAGACACACACACACCTCTCCACACAGACACACATACACCTCTCCACACACACCTCTCCACACAGACACACACACACCTCTCCACACGGACACAGACACACCTCTCCACACAGACACTCACACACCTCTCCACACAGACACACATACACCTCTCCACACAGACACACACACAGCTCTCCACACAGACACACACACACCTCTCCACACACACCTCTCCACACAGACACACACACACCTCTCCACACAGACACACACACAACTCTCCACACAGACACACACACACCTATCCACATAGACACACACATACCTCTCCACACAGACACACACTCACCTCTCCACACAGACACACACACAACTCTCCGCACTCACCTCTCCACACAGACACACACACACCTCTCCACACAGACTCACACACACCTCTCCTCACAGACACACACACAACTCTCCACACACACCTATCCACACAGACACACAAACACCTCTCCTCACAGACACACACACAACTCTCCACACACACCTCTCCACACAGACACTCACACACCTCTCCACACTGACACACACACAACTCTCCACACACACCTCTCCACACAGACACACACACACCTCTCCACACAGACACACCCACACATCTCCACACTCACCTCTCCACACAGACACACACTCACCTCTCCACACAGACACACACTCACCTCTCCACACAGACACACACACACCTCTCCACACAGACACACACACAACTCTCCACACAAACACACACACACCTCTCCACACAAACACACGCACACCTCTCCACACAGACACGCACACAACTCTCCACACATACACACACACATCTCTCCACACAGACACACACACACCTCTCCACACAGACACACACACACGTCTCCACACTGACACACACACAACTCTCCACACAGACACACACACACCTCTCCACACAGACACACAGACAACTCTCCACACAGACACACACACACCTCTCCACACAGACACACACACACCTCTCCACACTCACCTCTCCACACAGGCACACACACACCTCTCCACACAGACACACACACACATCTCCACACTCACCTCTCCACACAGACACACACACACCTCTCCACACAGACACACACACACCTCTCCACACTCACCTCTCCACACAGACACACACACACCTCTCCACACAGACACACACACACCTCTCCACACACACCTCTCCACACTGACACACACACACCTCTCCACACAGACACACACACACCTCTCCACACTCACCTCTCCACACAGACTCACACACACCTCTCCACACACACCTCTCCACACAGACACGCACACACCTCACCACACAGACACACACAAACCTCTCCGCACTCACCTCTCCACACTCACCTCTCCACACCTCTCCACACACACAACTCTCCACACAGACACACACACACCTCTCCACACTCACCTCTCCACACAGACACACACACACCTCTCCACACAGACACACACACAACTCTCCACACTCACCTCTCCACACAGACACACACATACCTCTCCACACAGACACACACACACCTCTCCACACACACCTCTCCACACAGACACACACACACCTCTCCACACAGACACCCACACAACTCTCCACACACACCTCTCCACACAGACACACAAACACCTCTCCACACAGTCACGCACACAACTCTCCACACTCACCTCTCCACACAGTCACACACACACCTCTCCACACAGACACACACACACCTCTCCACATAGACACACACACACCTCTCCACGCAGACACACACACACCTCTCCACACAGACACACACACACCTCTCCACACTCACCTCTCCAAACAGACACACACACACTTCTCCACACAGACACACACACACCTCTCCACACTGACACACACGCACCTCTCCACACAAACCTCTCCACACAGACGCAAACACACCTCTCCACACACACCTCTCCACACAGACACACACTCACCTCTCCACACAGACACACACTCACCTCTCCACACACAGCTCTCCACACAGACACATACTCACCTCTCCACACAGACACACACTCACCTCTCCACACTCACCTCTCCACACAGACACATACTCACCTCTCCACAAAGACACACACACACCTCTCCACACACACCTCTCCACACAGACACACACACACCTCTCCACACTCACCTCTCCACACAGACACACACACACCTCTCCACACAGACACACACACACACCTCTCCACACAGACACACACTCACCTCTCCACACAGACACACACACACCTCTCCACACAGACACACACACACCTCTCCACACACACCTCTCCACACAGACACACACACACCTCTCCACACACACCTCTCCACACACTCTTCTCCACACAGACTCACACAAACCTCTCCGCACAGACACACACACACCTCTCCACACAGACACACACACACCTCTCCACACAGACACGGACACACCTATCCACACAGTCACACTCTCACCTCTCCACACAGACACACATACACCTCTCCACACAGACACACACACACCTCTCCACACAGACACACACACACCTCTCCGCACACACCTCTCCACACAGACACACACACAACTCTCCACACACACCTCTCCACACAGACAAACACTCACCTCTCCACACAGACACTCACGCACCTCTCCACACACACCTCTCCACAAAGACACACACTCACCTCTCCACAAAGACACACACACACCTCTCCACACAGACACACATACACCTCTCCACACACACCTCTCCACACAGACACACACACACCTCTCCACACTGACACACACGCACCTCTCCACACAAACCTCTCCACACAGACGCAAACACACCTCTCCACACACACCTCTCCACACAGACACACACTCACCTCTCCACACACAGCTCTCCACACAGACACATACTCACCTCTCCACACAGACACACACTCACCTCTCCACACTCACCTCTCCACACAGACACATACTCACCTCTCCACAAAGACACACACACACCTCTCCACACACACCTCTCCACACAGACACACACACACCTCTCCACACTCACCTCTCCACGCAGACACACACACACCTCTCCACACAGACACACACACACACCTCTCCACACAGACACACACTCACCTCTCCACACAGACACACACACACCTCTCCACACAGACACACACACACCTCTCCACACACACCTCTCCACACAGACACACACACACCTCTCCACACACACCTCTCCACACACTCTTCTCCACACAGACTCACACAAACCTCTCCGCACAGACACACACACACCTCTCCACACAGACACACACACACCTCTCCACACAGACACAGACACACCTATCCACACAGTCACACTCTCACCTCTCCACACAGACACACCTACACCTCTCCACACAGACACACACACACCTCTCCACACAGACACACACACACCTCTCCGCACACACCTCTCCACACAGACACACACACAACTCTCCACACACACCTCTCCACACAGACACACACTCACCTCTCCACACAGACACTCACGCACCTCTCCACACACACCTCTCCACAAAGACACACACTCACCTCTCCACAAAGACACACACACACCTCTCCACACAGACACACATACACCTCTCCACACACACCTCTCCACACAGACACACACACACCTCTCCACACGGACACAGACACACCTCTCCACACAGACACTCACACACCTCTCCACACAGACACACATACACCTCTCCACACAGACACACACACACCTCTCCACACAGACACACACACAACTCCCCACACGGACACACACACACCTCTCCACACAGACACACACACACCTCTCCACACAGACACACACACACCTCTCCACACAGACACACACACACCTCTCCACACAGACACACACACACCTCTCCACACACACCTCTCCACACAGGCACACACTCACCTCTCCACACAGACACACACACACCTCTCCACACTCACCTCTCCACACAGACACACACACACCTCTCCACACAAACACACACACACCTCTCCACACAGACACACGCACACCTATCCATACACACCTCTCCACACAGACACACACACACCTCTCCACACAGACACACACACAACTCTCCAACCAGACACACACACACCTCTCCACACAGACACACACACACCTCTCCACACAGACACACACACACCTCTCCACACACACCTCTCCTCACAGACACACACACACCTCTCCACACACACCTCTCCTCACAGACACACACACACCTCTCCACATAGACACACACACACCTCTCCACACAGACACACACACAACTCTCCACACAGACACACACACACCTCTCCACACAGACACACACACAACTCTCCACACAGACACACACACACCTCTCCACACAGACACACACACAACTCTCCACACTCACCTCTCCACACAGACACACACACACCTCTCCACACAGACACATACACACCTCTCCACACCGACACACACACAACTCTCCACACAGACACACACACACCTCTCCACATAGACACACACACACCTCTCCACACTCACCTCTCCACACAGACACACACACACCTCTCCACGCAGACGCACACACAACTCTCCACACAAACACACACACACCTCTCCACACAAACACTCACACACCTCTCCACACAGACACACACACAACTCTCCACACAGACACACACACACCTCTCCACACTCACCTCTCCACACAGACACACACACACCTCTCCACACTCACCTCTCCACATAGACACACACACACCTCTCCACACAGACACACACACACCTCTCCACACACACCTCTCCACAAAGACAGACACACACCTCTCCACACAGACACACACACACCTCTCCACACTCACCTCTCCACATAGACACACACACACCTCTCCACCCACACCTCTCCACACTCACCTCTCCACACTCACCTCTCCAAACCTCTCCACACACTCCTCTCCACACAGACACACACACACCTCTCCACACACACCTCTCCACACAGACACACACACACCTCTCCACACACACCTCTCCACACAGACACACACACACCTCTCCACACAGACACACACACGACTCTCCACACTCACCTCTCCACACAGACACACACTCAACTCTCCACACTCAGCTCTCCACACAGACAAACACACATCTCTCCACACAGACACACACACACCTCTCCACACAGATTCACACACAACTCTCCACACAGACACACACACACCTCTCCACATAGACACAAACTCAGCTCTCCACACTCACCTCTCCACACAGACACACACACACCTCTCCACACAGACACACACACAACCCTCCACACTCACCTCTCCACACAGACACACACTCACCTCGCCACACAGGCACACACTCACCTCTCCACACAGACACACACACAACTCTCCACACAGACACACACTCACCTCTCCACACAGACACACACACACCTCTCCACACAGACACACACACACCTCTCCACACAGACACACACACACCTCTCCACACAGACACACACTCACCTCTCCACACAGACACACACACACCTCTCCACACTCACCTCTCCACACAGACACACACACACCTCTCCACACAGACACACACACACCTCTCCACACTCACCTCTCCACACAGACACACACACACCTCTCCAAACAGACACACACGCACCTCTCCACACAGACACACACACAACTCTCCACACTCACCTTCCACACTCACCTCTCCACACCTCTCCACACACACCTCTCCACACAGACACACACACACCTCTCCACACACACCTCTCCACACAGACACACACACACCTCTCCACACACACCTCTCCACACAGAAACACACACACCTCTCCACACAGACACACACACGACTCTCCACACTCAACTCTCCACACAGACACACACACATCTCTCCACACAGACACATGCACACCTCTCCACACAGACACACACACAACTCTCCACACAGACACACACACAACTCTCCACTCACACCTCTCCACACTCACCTCTCCACACAGACACACACAAACCTCTCCACACAGACACACACACACCTCTCCACACAGACACACACACACCTCTCCACACACACCTCTCCACACAGACACACACACACCTCTCCACACAGACACACATACACCTCTCCACACAGACACTCACACACCTCTCCACACACACCTCTCCACACAGACACACACACACCTCTCCACACAGACACACACACACCTCTGCACACACACCTCTCCACACAGACACACACACACCTCTCCACACAGACACACACACAACTCTCCACACAGACACACACACACCTCTCCAGATAGACACACACACATCTCTCCACACAGACACAAACACACCTCTCCACACAGACACACACACATCTCTCCACACAGACACACACACAACTCTCCACACACACCTCTCCACACAGACACACACACACCTCTCCTCACAGACTCACACACAACTCTCCACACACACCTCTCCACACAGACACACACACAGCTCTACACGCAGACACACACACAACTCTCCACACACACCTCTCCACACAGACACACACACACCTCTCCACACAGTCACACACACACATCTCCACACTCACCTCTCCACACAGACACACACACACCTCTCCTCACGGGCACACACAGACCTCTCCACACAGACACACACACACTTCTCCACACAGACACACACACACCTCTCCACACAGACACACACACACCTCTCCACACAGACACACACACTCCTCTTCACACAGACACACACACAACTCTCCACACTCACCTCTCCACACCTCTCCACACACACCTCTCCACACAGACTCACACACACCTCTCCACACACACCTCTCCAAACAGACACAAACACACCTCTCCACACACACCACTCCACACAGAGACACACTCACCTCTCCACACTCACCTCTCCAGATAGACACTCACTCACCTATCCACACTCACCTCTCCACACAGACACACACTCACCTCTCCACACTCACCTCTCCACACAGACACACACTCACCTCTCCACACACACCTCTCCACACAGACACACACACACATCTCCACACTCACCTCTCCACACTGACACACACACAACTCTCCACATAGACACACACACACCTCTCCACACTCACCTCTCTACACAGACACACACACACCTCTCCACACAGACACACACACACCTCTCCACACAGACACACACACCCCTCTACACACAGACACACACACACCTCTCCACACAGACACACACTCACCTCTCCACACAGACACACATACACCTCTCCACACAGACACACATACACCTCTCCACACACACCTCTCCACACAGACACACACACACCTCTCCACACAAACACACACACACCTCTCCACACAGACACACACACACCTCTCCACACAGACACACACTCACCTCTCCACACAGACACACACACACCTCTCCACACAGACACACATACACCTCTCCACACACACCTCTCCACACAGACACACACTCACCTCTCCACACAAACACACACACACCTCTCCACACAGACACACACACACCTCTCCACACACACCTCTCCACACAGACACACACTCACCTCTCCACACAGACACTCACACACCTCTCCACACACACCTCTCCACACAGACACACACTCACCTCCCCACACAGACACACATACACCTCTCCACACACACCTATCCACACAGACACACACACACCTCTCCACACAGACACACACACACCTCTCCACACAGACACACACACACCTCTCCACACACACCTCTCCACACAGACACACACTCACCTCTCCACACAGACACTCACACAACTCTCCACACAGACACACACACACCTCTCCACACACACCTCTCCACACAGACACACACTCACCTCCCCACACAGACACACATACACCTCTCCACACACACCTATCCAAACAGACACACACACTCTCCACACAGACACACACACACCTCTCCACACAGACACACACACACCTCTCTACACAGACACACATACACCTGTCCACACAGACACACACACACCTCTCCACACACACCTCTCCACACAGACACACACACACCTCTCCACACAGACACACACACACCTCTCCACACACACCTCTCCACACAGACACACACACCTCTCCACACACACCTCTCCACACAGATACACATACACCTCTCCACACAGGAACACACACACCTCTCCACACAGGCACACACACACCTCTCCACACTCACCTCTCCACACAGACACACACACACCTCTCCACACAGACACACACACACCTCTCCACACTCACCTCTCCACACAGAAACATACCCACCTCTCCACACTCACCTCTCCACACAGACACACACACACACCTCTCCACACAGACACACACACACACACACACCTCTCCACGCACACCTCTCCACACAGACACACACACTCCTTTCCACACACAGCTCTCCACACAGACACACACACACACCTCTCCACACAGACACACACACACCTCTCCACACTCACCTCTCCACACAGACACACACACACCTCTCCACACAGACACACACACACCTCTCCACACTGACACACACACACCTCTCCACACAGACACACACACACCTCTCCACACAGACACACACACACCTCTCCACACAGACACACACTCACCTCTCCACACAAACACACACACACCTCTCCACACAGACACACATACACCTCTCCACACACACCTCTCCACACAGACACACACTCACCTCTCCACACAGACACACACACACCTCTCCACACAGACACACACTCACCTCTCCACACAGACACACACAAACCTCTCCACACAGACACACATACACCTCTCCACACACACCTCTCCACACAGACACACACTCACCTCTCCACACAGACACACACACACCTCTCCACACAGACACACACACACCTTTCCACACACACCTCTCCACACACACCTCTCCACACAGACACACACACACCTCTCCACACAGACACACACACACCTCTCCACACAGACAAACACACACCTCTCCACACAGACACACACACACCTCTCCACACAGACACACACTCACCACTCCACACAGACACACACACACCTCTCCACACAGACACACATACACCTCTCCACACACAGCTCTCCACACAGACACACACTCACCTCTCCACACAGACATACACACACCTCTCCCCACACACCTCTCCACACAGACACACACACACCTCTCCACACAGACACACATACACCTCTCCACACAGACACACACACACCTCTCCACACACAACTCTCCACACAGACACACACACACCTCTCCACATAGACACACACACACCTCTCCACACACACCTCTCCACACAGACACACACACACCTCTCCACACAGACACACACACACCTCTCCACACAGACACACACACCCCTCTACACACAGACACACACACACCTCTCCACACAGACACACACACACCTCTCCACACACACCTCTCCACACAGACACACACTCACCTCTCCGCACACACCTCTCCACACAGACATACACTCACCTCTCCACACCGACACACACTCACCTCTCCACACTCACTCTCCACACAGACACACACACACCTCTCCACACAGACACACACACACCTCTCCACACACACCTCTCCACACAGACACACACTCACCTCTCCACACAGACACACACACACCTCTCCACACAGACACACACACACCTCTCCACACACACCTCTCCACACAGACACACACTCACCTCTCCACACAGACACTCACACACCTCTCCACACACACCTCTCCACACAGACACACACTAACCTCCCCACACAGACACACATACACCTCTCCACACACACCTATCCACACAGACACACACACACCTCTCCACACAGACACACACACGCCTCTCCACACAGACACACACACAACTCTCCACACTCACTTCTCCACACAGACACACACACACCTCTCCACACAGACACACACACACCTCTCCACACAGACACACACACAACTCTCCACACACACCTCTCCACACAGACACACACACACCTCTCCTCACAGACACACACACAGCTCTCCACACACACCTCTCCACACAGACACACACACAGCTCTCCACACAGACACACACACAACTCTCCACACACACCTCTCCACACAGACACACACACACATCTCCACACTCACCTCTCCACACAGACACACACACACCTCTCCTCACGGGGACACACACACCTCTCCACACAGACACACACACACTTCTCCACACAGACACACACACACCTCTCCACACACACCTCTCCACACAGGCACAAACACACCTCTCCACACACACCTCTCCACATTGACACACACTCACCTCTCCACACTCACCTCTCCACACAGACACACACTCACCTATCCACACTCACCTCTCCACACAGACACACACTCACCTCTGCACACTCACCTCTCCACACAGACACACACACACCTCTCCACACTCACCTCTCCACACAGACACACACACACCTCTCCACACAGACACACACACAACTCTCCACACTCACCTCTCCACACAGACACACACACATCTCTCCACACACACCTCTCCACACTCTCCTCTACACACAGACACACAGACAGCTCTCCACACAGACACACAGACAACTCTCCACACTCACCTCTCCACACAGACCCACACACACCTCTCCACACAGACACACACACACCTCTCCACACACACCTCTCCACACAGACACACACACACCTCTCCACACAGACACTCACACAACTCTCCACACACACCTCTCCACACTCACCTCTCCACACAGACACACACACACCTCTCCACACAGACACACACCCACCTCTCCACACAGACACACACACACCTATCCACACTCACCTCTCCACACAGACACACACTCACCTCTCCACACTCACCTCTCCACACTCACCTCTCCACACAGACGCACACACACCTCTCCACACAGACACGCACACACCTCTCCACACAGACACACACACACCTCTCCACACAGACACACACACACCTCGCCACACTGACCTCTCCACACAGACACACACACACATCTCCACACTGACCTCTCCACACAGACACACACTCACCTCTCCACACTGACCTCTCCACACAGACACACACTCACCTCTCCACTCTCACCTCTCCACACAGACACACACACACCTCTCCAAACTCACCTCTCCACACTCACCTCTCTACACCGACACACACACACCTCTCCACACAGACACACACACCTCTCCACACACACCTCTCCACACAGACACACATACACCTCTCCACGCAGACACACACACACCTCTCCACACAGACACGCTCACCTCTCCACACAGGCACACACACACCTCTCCACACTCAACTCTCCACACAGACACACACACACCTCTCCACACAGACACACACACACCTCTCCACACAGACACACACACCTCTCCACACAGACACACACACACCTCTCCACACAGACACACACACACCTCTCCACCCAGACACACACACAGCTCTCCACACAGACACACACACCTCTCCACACAGACGCACACACACCTCTCCACAAAGACACACACACACCTCTCCACACAGACACACACTCACCTCGCCACACAGACACACACTCACCTCTCCACACAGACACACACACAACTCTCCACACAGACACACACACACCTCTCCACACTCAACTCTCCACACAGACACACACACACCTCTCCACACAGACACACACACACCTCTCCACACAGACACACACACACCTCACCACACAGACACACACTCACCTCTCCACACAGACACACACACACCTCTCCACACAGACACACACGCAACTCTCCACACAGACACACACACACCTCTCCACACAGACACACACACACCTCTCCACACAGACACACACACACCTCTCCACACTGACACACACACACCTCTCCACACAGACACACACACACCTCTCCACATAGACACACACACAACTCTCCACACAGACACACACACACCTCTCCACACAGACACACACACACCTCTCGACACAGACACACACACACCTCTCCACACAGACACACACACACGTCTCCAAACACACCTCTCCACACAGACACACACACACCTCTCCACACAGACACACACACACCTCTCCACACTCAACTCTCCACACAGACACACACTCACCTCTCCACACAGACACACACTCAACTCTCCACACAGACACACACACACCTCTCCACACAGACACACACACAACTCTCCACACAAACACACACACACCTCTCCACACAAACACTCACACACCTCTCCACACAGACACACACACACCTCTCCACACAGACATACACACACCTCCCCACACACACCTCTCCACACAGTCACACACTCACCTCTCCACACAGACACTCACACACCTCTCCACACACACCTCTCCACACAGACACACACTCACCTCCCCACACAGACACACATACACCTCTCCACACACACCAATCCACACAGACACACACACACCTCTCCACACAGACACACACACACCTCTCCACACAGACACACACACACCTCTCTACACAGACACACATACACCTCTCCACACAGACACACACACACCTCTCCACACACACCTCTTCACACAGACACACACACACCTCTCCACACAGACACACACACACCTCTCCACACACACCTCTCCACACAGACACACACACCTCTCCACACACACCTCTCCACACAGATACACATACACCTCTCCACACAGGAACACACACACCTCTCCACACAGACACACACACACCTCTCCACACTCACCTCTCCACAAAGACACACACACACCTCTCCACACAGACACACACACACCTCTCCACACTCACCTCTCCACACAGAAACACACCCACCTCTCCGCACTCACCTCTCCACACGGACACACACACACACCTCTCCACACAGACACACACACACACACACCTCTCCGCGCACACCTCTCCACACAGACACACACACTCCTTTCCACACACAGCTCTCCACACAGACACACACACACACCTCTCCACACAGACACACACACACCTCTCCACACTCACCTCTCCACACAGACACACACACACCTCTCCACACAGACACACACACACCTCTCCACACACACCTCTCCACACAGACACACACACACCTCTCCACACAGACACACACACACCTCTCCACACAGACACACACACACCTCTCCACACAGACACACACACACCTCTCCACACAGACACACACTCACCTCTCCACACAGACACACACACACCTCTCCACACAGGCACACATACACCTCTCCACACACACCTCTCCACACAGACACACACTCACCTCTCCACACAGACACACACACACCTCTCCACACAGACACACACTCACCTCTCCACACAGACACACACACACCTCTCCACACAGACACACATACACCTCTCCACACACACCTCTCCACACAGCCACACACTCACATCTCCACACAGACACACACACACCTCTCCACACAGACACACACACACCTCTCCACACACACCTCTCCACACACACCTCTCCACACAGACACACACACACCTCTCCACACAGACACACACACACCTCTCCACACAGACACACACACACCTCTCCAAACAGACACACACACACCTCTCCACACAGACACACACTCATCTCTCCACACAGACACACACACACCTCTCCACACAGACACACATACACCTCTCCACACACACCTCTCCACACAGACACACACTCACCTCTCCACACAGACATACACACGCCTCTCCCCACACACCTCTCCACACAGACACACACACACCTCTCCACACAGACACACATACACCTCTCCACACAGACACAAACACACCTCTCCACACACACCTCTCCACACAGACACACACACACCTCTCCACATAGACACACACACACCTCTCCACACACACCTCTCCACACAGACACACACACACCTCTCCACACAGACACACACACAACTCTCCACACAGACACACACACACCTCTCCACATATACACACACACACCTCTCCACACAGACACACACTCACCTCTCCACACAGACACACACACAACTCTCCACACTCACTTCTCCACACAGACACACACACACCTCTCCACACAGACACACACACACCTCTCCACACAGACACACACACAACTCTCCACACACACCTCTCCACACAGACACACACACACCTCTCCTCACAGACACACACACAGCTCTCCACACACACCTCTCCACACAGACATACACACAGCTCTCCACACAGACACACACACAACTCTCCACACACACCTCTCCACACAGACACACACACACATCTCCACACTCACCTCTCCACACAGACACACACACACCTCTCCTCACGGGGACACACACACCTCTCCACACAGACACACATACACTTCTCCACACAGACACACACACACCTCTCCACACAGACCTCTCGACACAGGCACAAACACACCTCTCCACACACACCTCTCCACATAGACACACACTCACCTCTCCACACTCACCTCTCCACACAGACACACACTCACCTATCCACACTCACCTCTCCACACAGACACACACTCACCTCTGCACACTCACCGCTCCACACAGACACACACACACCTCTCCACACTCACCTCTCCACACAGACACACACACACCTCTCCACACAGACACACACACAACTCTCCACACTCACCTCTCCACACAGACACACACACATCTCTCCACACAGACACACACACACCTCTCCACAAAGACACACACACAACTCTCCACACACACCTCTCCACACTCACCTCTCCACACAGACACACAGACAGCTCTCCACACAGACACACACACAACTCTCCACACTCACCTCTCCACACAGACCCACACGCACCTCTCCACACAGACACACACACACCTCTCCACACACACCTCTCCACACAGACACACACACACCTCTCCACACAGACACACACACAACTCTCCACACACACCTATCCGCACAGACGCGCACACAACTCTCCACACAGACACACACACACCTCTCCACACAGACACACACACACCTATCCACACAGACACACACACACCTATCCACACTCACCTCTCCAAACAGACACACACTCACCTCTCCACACTCACCTCTCCACACTCACCTCTCCACACAGACGCACACACACCTCTCCACACAGACACGCACACACCTCTCCACACAGACACACACACACCTCTCCACACAGACACACACTCACCTCTCCACACTGACCTCTCCACACAGACACACACACACCTCTCCACACAGACACACACACACCTCTCCACACAGACACACACTCACCTCTCCACACTGACCTCTCCACACAGACACACACTCACCTCTCCACACTCACCTCTCCACACAGACACACACACACCTCTTCACACAGACACACACACACCTCTCCACACAGACACACACACAACTCTCCACACTCACCTCTCCACACTCACCTCTCTACACAGACACGCACACACCTCTCCACTCAGACACACACACCTCTCCACACACACCTCTCCACACAGGCACACATACACCTCTCCACACAGACACACACACACCTCTCCACACAGACACACTCACCTCTCCACACAGGCACACACACACCTCTCCACACTCAACTCTCCACACAGACACACACACACCTCTCCACACAGACACACACACACCACTCCACACAGACACACACACCTCTCCACACAGACACACACACACCTCTCCACACAGACACACACACACCTCTCCACCCAGACACACACACAGCTCTCCACACAGACACACACACCTCTCCACACAGACGCACACACACCTCTCCACAAAGACACACACACACCTCTCCACACAGACACACACTCACCTCGCCACACAGACACACACTCACCTCTCCACACAGACACACACACAACTCTCCACACAGACACACACACAGCTCTCCACACTCAACTCTCCACACAGACACACTCACACCTCTCCACACAGACACACACACACCTCTCCACACAGACACACACACACCTCACCACACAGACACACACTCACCTCTCCACACAGACACACACACACCTCTCCACACAGACACACACGCAATTCTCCACACTGACACACACACACCTCTCCACACAGACACACACACACCTCTCCACACAGACACACACACACCTCTCCACACTGACACACACACACCTCTCCACACAGACACACACACACCTCTCCACACAGACACACACACAACTCTCCACACAGACACACACACACCTCTCCACACAGACACACACACACCTCTCCACACAGACACACACACACCTCTCCACACAGACACACACACACCTCTCCAAACACACCTCTCCACACAGACATACACACACCTCTCCACACAGACACACACACACCTCTCCACACTCAACTCTCCACACAGACACACACTCACCTCTCCACACAGACACACACTCAACTCTCCTCACAGACCCACACACACCTCTCCACACAGACACACACACAACTCTCCACACAAACACACACACACCTCTCCACACAAACACTCACACACCTCTCCACACAGACACACACACAACTCTCCACACAGACACACACACACCTCTCCACACTCACCTCTCCACACAGACACACACACATCTCTCCCCACAGACACACACACACCTCTCCACACTCACCTCTCCACACAGACACACACACACCTCTCCACACAGACACACACACACCTCTCCACACTCACCTCTCCACACAGACACACACATATCTCTCCCCACAGACACACACACACCTCTCCACACTCACCTCTCCACATAGACACACACACACCTCTCCACACAGACACACACACCTCTCCACACACACCTCTCCACATAGACAGACACACACCTCTCCACACAGACACACACACACCTCTCCACACTCACCTCTCCACATCGACACACGCACACCTCTCCACCCACACCTCTCCACACTCACCTCTCCACACTCACCTCTCCAAACCTCTCCACACACTCCTCTCCACACAGACACACACACACCTCTCCACACACACCTCTCCACACAGACACACACACACCTCTCCACACACACCTCTCCACACAGACACACACACACCTCTCCACACAGACACACACACAACTCTCCACACTCAGCTCTCCACACAGACACACACACATCTCTCCACACAGACACACACTCCCCTCTCCACAACGACACACACACAACTCTCCACACACACCTCTCCACACTCACCTCTCCACACAGACACACAGACAGCTCTCCACACAGACACACACACAACTCTCCACACACACCTATCCGCACAGACGCGCACACAACTCTCCACACAGAAACACACACACCTCTCCACACAGACACACACACAACTCTCCACACACACCTCTCCCCACTCACCTCTCCACACAGACACACACACACCTCTCCACACGGACACACACCCAACTCTCCACACAGACACACACACACCTATCCACACTCACCTCTCCACACAGACACACAATCACCTCTCCACACTCACCTCTCCACACTCACCTCTCCACACAGACACACACACACCTCTCCACACAGACACGCACACACCTCTCCACACAGACACACACACACCTCTCCACACAGACACACACTCACCTCTCCACACTGACCTCTCCACACAGACACACACACACCTCTCCACACAGACACACACACACCTCTCCACACAGACACACACTCACCTCTCCACACTGACCTCTACACACAGACACACACTCACCTCTCCACACTCACCTCTCCACACAGACACACACACACCTCTCCACACAGACACACACACACCTCTCCACACAGACACACACACAACTCTCCACACTCACCTCTCCACACTCACCTCTCTACACAGGCACACACACACCTCTCCACTCAGACACACACACACCTCTCCACACAGACACACTCACCTCTCCACACAGGCACACACACACCTCTCCACACTCAACTCTCCACACAGACACACACACACCTCTCCACACAGACACACACACACCTCTCCACACAGACACACACACCTCTCCACACAGACACACACACACCGCTCCACACAGACACACACACACCTCTCCACCCAGACACACACACAGCTCTCCACACAGACACACACACCTCTCCACACAGACGCACACACACCTCTCCACAAAGACACACACACACCTCTCCACACAGACACACACTCACCTCGCCACACAGACACACACTCACCTCTCCACACAGACACACACACAACTCTCCACACAGACACACACACACCTCTCCACACTCAACTCTCCACACAGACACATACACACCTCTCCACACAGACACACACACACCTCTCCACACAGACACACACACACCTCACCACACAGACACACACTCACCTCTCCACACAGACACACACACACCTCTCCACACAGACACACACGCAATTCTCCACACAGACACACACACACCTCTCCACACAGACACACACACACCTCTCCACACAGACACACACACACCTCTCCACACTGACACACACACACCTCTCCACACAGACACACACACACCTCTCCACACAGACACACACACAACTCTCCACACAGACACACACACACCTCTCCACACAGACACACACACACCTCTCCACACAGACACACACACACCTCTCCACACAGACACACACACACCTCTCCAAACACACCTCTCCACACAGACACACACACACCTCTCCACACAGACACACACACCTCTCCACACTCAACTCTCCACACGGACACACACTCACCTCTCCACACAGACACACACTCAACTCTCCACACAGACACGCACACACCTCTCCACACAGACACACACACAACTCTCCACACAAACACACACACACCTCTCCACACAAACACTCACACACCTCTCCACACAGACACACACACAACTCTCCACACAGACACACACACACCTCTCCACACTCACCTCTCCACACAGACACACACACACCTCTCCACACTCACCTCTCCACATAGACACACACACACCTCTCCACACAGACACACACACACCTCTCCACACACACCTCTCCACAAAGACAGACACACACCTCTCCACACAGACACACACACACCTCTCCACACTCACCTCTCCACATAGACACACACACACCTCTCCACCCACACCTCTCCACACTCACCTCTCCACACTCACCTCTCCAAACCTCTCCACACACTCCTCTCCACACAGACACACACACACCTCTCCACACACACCTCTCCACACAGACACACACACACCTCTCCACACACACCTCTCCACACAGACACACACACACCTCTCCACACAGACACACACACGACTCTCCACACTCACCTCTCCACACAGACACACACTCAACTCTCCACACTCAGCTCTCCACACAGACAAACACACATCTCTCCACACAGACACACACACACCTCTCCACACAGATTCACACACAACTCTCCACACAGACACACACACACCTCTCCACATAGACACAAACTCAGCTCTCCACACTCACCTCTCCACACAGACACACACACACCTCTCCACACAGACACACAGACAACTCTCCACACTCACCTCTCCACACAGACACACACTCACCTCGCCACACAGGCACACACTCACCTCTCCACACAGACACACACACAACTCTCCACACAGACACACACTCACCTCTCCACACAGACACACACACACCTCTCCACACAGACACACACACACCTCTCCACACAGACACACACACACCTCTCCACACAGACACACACTCACTTCTCCACACAGACACACACACACCTCTCCACACTCACCTCTCCACACAGACACACACACACCTCTCCACACTCACCTCTCCACACAGACACACACACACCTCTCCACACTCACCTCTCCACACAGACACACACACACCTCTCCACACAGACACACACGCACCTCTCCACACAGACACACACACAACTCTCCACACTCACCTTCCACACTCACCTCTCCACACCTCTCCACACACACCTCCCCACACAGACACACACACACCTCTCCACACACACCTCTCCACACAGACACACACACACCTCTCCACACACACCTCTCCACACAGAAACACACACACCTCTCCACACAGACACACACACGACTCTCCACACTCACCTCTCCACACAGACACACACACATCTCTCCACACAGACACATGCACACCTCTCCACACAGACACACACACAACTCTCCACACAGACACACACACAACTCTCCACTCACACCTCTCCACACTCACCTCTCCACACAGACACACACAAACCTCTCCACACAGACACACACACACCTCTCCACACAGACACACACACACCTCTCCACACACACCTCTCCACACAGACACACACACATCTCTCCACACAGACACACATACACCTCTCCACACAGACACTCACACACCTCTCCACACACACCTCTCCACACAGACACACACACACCTCTCCACACAGACACACACACACCTCTGCACACACACCTCTCCACACAGACACACACACACCTCTCCACACAGACACACACACAACTCTCCACACAGACACACACACACCTCTCCAGATAGACACACACACATCTCTCCACACAGACACAAACACACCTCTCCACACAGACACACACACATCTCTCCACACAGACACACACACAACTCTCCACACACACCTCTCCACACAGACACACACACACCTCTCCTCACAGACTCACACACAACTCTCCACACACACCTCTCCACACAGACACACACACAGCTCTACACGCAGACACACACACAACTCTCCACACACACCTCTCCACACAGACACACACACACCTCTCCACACAGTCACACACACACATCTCCACACTCACCTCTCCACACAGACACACACACACCTCTCCTCACGGGCACACACAGACCTCTCCATACAGACACACACACACTTCTCCACACAGACACACACACACCTCTCCACACAGACACACACACACCTCTCCACACAGACACACACACTCCTCTTCACACAGACACACACACAACTCTCCACACTCACCTCTCCACACCTCTCCACACACACCTCTCCACACAGACACACACACACCTCTCCACACACACCTCTCCAAACAGACACAAACACACCTCTCCACACACACCACTCCACACAGAGACACACTCACCTCTCCACACTCACCTCTCCAGATAGACACTCACTCACCTATCCACACTCACCTCTCCACACAGACACACACTCACCTCTCCACACTCACCTCTCCACACAGACACACACTCACCTCTCCACACACACCTCTCCACACAGACACACACACACATCTCCACACTCACCTCTCCACACTGACACACACACAACTCTCCACACAGACTCACACACACCTCTCCACACTCACCTCTCTACACAGACACACACACACCTCTCCACACAGACACACACACACCTCTCCACACAGACACACACACCCCTCTACACACAGACACACACACACCTCTCCACACAGACACACACTCACCTCTCCACACAGACACACATACACCTCTCCACACAGACACACATACACCTCTCCACACACACCTCTCCACACAGACACACACACACCTCTCCACACAAACACACACACACCTCTCCACACAGACACACACACACCTCTCCACACAGACACACACTCACCTCTCCACACAGACACACACACACCTCTCCACACAGACACACATACACCTCTCCACACACACCTCTCCACACAGACACACACTCACCTCTCCACACAAACACACACACACCTCTCCACACAGACACACACACACCTCTCCACACACACCTCTCCACACAGACACACACTCACCTCTCCACACAGACACTCACACACCTCTCCACACACACCTCTCCACACAGACACACACTCACCTCCCCACACAGACACACATACACCTCTCCACACACACCTATCCACACAGACACACACACACCTCTCCACACAGACACACACACACCTCTCCACACAGACACACACACACCTCTCCACACACACCTCTCCACACAGACACACACTCACCTCTCCACACAGACACTCACACACCTCTCCACACACACCTCTCCACACAGACACACACTCACCTCCCCACACAGACACACATACACCTCTCCACACACACCTATCCAAACAGACACACACACTCTCCACACAGACACACACACACCTCTCCACACAGACACACACACACCTCTCTACACAGACACACATACACCTGTCCACACAGACACACACACACCTCTCCACACACACCTCTCCACACAGACACACACACACCTCTCCACACAGACACACACACACCTCTCCACACACACCTCTCCACACAGACACACACACCTCTCCACACACACCTCTCCACACAGATACACATACACCTCTCCACACAGGAACACACACACCTCTCCACACAGACACACACACACCTCTCCACACTCACCTCTCCACACAGACACACACACACCTCTCCACACAGACACACACACACCTCTCCACACTCACCTCTCCACACAGAAACATACCCACCTCTCCACACTCACCTCTCCACACAGACACACACACACACCTCTCCACACAGACACACACACACACACACACCTCTCCACGCACACCTCTCCACACAGACACACACACTCCTTTCCACACACAGCTCTCCACACAGACACACACACACACCTCTCCACACAGACACACACACACCTCTCCACACTCACCTCTCCACACAGACACACACACACCTCTCCACACAGACACACACACACCTCTCCACACACACCTCTCCACACAGACACACACACACCTCTCCACACAGACACACACACACCTCTCCACACAGACACACACACACCTCTCCACACAGACACACACACACCTCTCCACACAGACACACACACACCTCTCCACACTGACACACACACACCTCTCCACACAGACACACACACACCTCTCCACACAGACACACACACAACTCTCCACACAGACACACACACACCTCTCCACACAGACACACACACACCTCTCCACACAGACACACACACACCTCTCCACACAGACACACACACACCTCTCCAAACACACCTCTCCACACAGACATACACACACCTCTCCACACAGACACACACACACCTCTCCACACTCAACTCTCCACACAGACACACACTCACCTCTCCACACAGACACACACTCAACTCTCCTCACAGACCCACACACACCTCTCCACACAGACACACACACAACTCTCCACACAAACACACACACACCTCTCCACACAAACACTCACACACCTCTCCACACAGACACACACACAACTCTCCACACAGACACACACACACCTCTCCACACTCACCTCTCCACACAGACACACACACATCTCTCCCCACAGACACACACACACCTCTCCACACAGACACACACTCACCTCTCCACACTGACCTCTACACACAGACACACACTCACCTCTCCACACTCACCTCTCCACACAGACACACACACACCTCTCCACACAGACACACACACACCTCTCCACACAGACACACACACAACTCTCCACACTCACCTCTCCACACTCACCTCTCTACACAGGCACACACACACCTCTCCACTCAGACACACACACACCTCTCCACACAGACACACTCACCTCTCCACACAGGCACACACACACCTCTCCACACTCAACTCTCCACACAGACACACACACACCTCTCCACACAGACACACACACACCTCTCCACACAGACACACACACCTCTCCACACAGACACACACACACCGCTCCACACAGACACACACACACCTCTCCACCCAGACACACACACAGCTCTCCACACAGACACACACACCTCTCCACACAGACGCACACACACCTCTCCACAAAGACACACACACACCTCTCCACACAGACACACACTCACCTCGCCACACAGACACACACTCACCTCTCCACACAGACACACACACAACTCTCCACACAGACACACACACACCTCTCCACACTCAACTCTCCACACAGACACATACACACCTCTCCACACAGACACACACACACCTCTCCACACAGACACACACACACCTCACCACACAGACACACACTCACCTCTCCACACAGACACACACACACCTCTCCACACAGACACACACGCAATTCTCCACACAGACACACACACACCTCTCCACACAGACACACACACACCTCTCCACACAGACACACACACACCTCTCCACACTGACACACACACACCTCTCCACACAGACACACACACACCTCTCCACACAGACACACACACAACTCTCCACACAGACACACACACACCTCTCCACACAGACACACACACACCTCTCCACACAGACACACACACACCTCTCCACACAGACACACACACACCTCTCCAAACACACCTCTCCACACAGACACACACACACCTCTCCACACAGACACACACACCTCTCCACACTCAACTCTCCACACGGACACACACTCACCTCTCCACACAGACACACACTCAACTCTCCACACAGACACGCACACACCTCTCCACACAGACACACACACAACTCTCCACACAAACACACACACACCTCTCCACACAAACACTCACACACCTCTCCACACAGACACACACACAACTCTCCACACAGACACACACACACCTCTCCACACTCACCTCTCCACACAGACACACACACACCTCTCCACACTCACCTCTCCACATAGACACACACACACCTCTCCACACAGACACACACACACCTCTCCACACACACCTCTCCACAAAGACAGACACACACCTCTCCACACAGACACACACACACCTCTCCACACTCACCTCTCCACATAGACACACACACACCTCTCCACCCACACCTCTCCACACTCACCTCTCCACACTCACCTCTCCAAACCTCTCCACACACTCCTCTCCACACAGACACACACACACCTCTCCACACACACCTCTCCACACAGACACACACACACCTCTCCACACACACCTCTCCACACAGACACACACACACCTCTCCACACAGACACACACACGACTCTCCACACTCACCTCTCCACACAGACACACACTCAACTCTCCACACTCAGCTCTCCACACAGACAAACACACATCTCTCCACACAGACACACACACACCTCTCCACACAGATTCACACACAACTCTCCACACAGACACACACACACCTCTCCACATAGACACAAACTCAGCTCTCCACACTCACCTCTCCACACAGACACACACACACCTCTCCACACAGACACACAGACAACTCTCCACACTCACCTCTCCACACAGACACACACTCACCTCGCCACACAGGCACACACTCACCTCTCCACACAGACACACACACAACTCTCCACACAGACACACACTCACCTCTCCACACAGACACACACACACCTCTCCACACAGACACACACACACCTCTCCACACAGACACACACACACCTCTCCACACAGACACACACTCACTTCTCCACACAGACACACACACACCTCTCCACACTCACCTCTCCACACAGACACACACACACCTCTCCACACTCACCTCTCCACACAGACACACACACACCTCTCCACACTCACCTCTCCACACAGACACACACACACCTCTCCACACAGACACACACGCACCTCTCCACACAGACACACACACAACTCTCCACACTCACCTTCCACACTCACCTCTCCACACCTCTCCACACACACCTCCCCACACAGACACACACACACCTCTCCACACACACCTCTCCACACAGACACACACACACCTCTCCACACACACCTCTCCACACAGAAACACACACACCTCTCCACACAGACACACACACGACTCTCCACACTCACCTCTCCACACAGACACACACACATCTCTCCACACAGACACATGCACACCTCTCCACACAGACACACACACAACTCTCCACACAGACACACACACAACTCTCCACTCACACCTCTCCACACTCACCTCTCCACACAGACACACACAAACCTCTCCACACAGACACACACACACCTCTCCACACAGACACACACACACCTCTCCACACACACCTCTCCACACAGACACACACACATCTCTCCACACAGACACACATACACCTCTCCACACAGACACTCACACACCTCTCCACACACACCTCTCCACACAGACACACACACACCTCTCCACACAGACACACACACACCTCTGCACACACACCTCTCCACACAGACACACACACACCTCTCCACACAGACACACACACAACTCTCCACACAGACACACACACACCTCTCCAGATAGACACACACACATCTCTCCACACAGACACAAACACACCTCTCCACACAGACACACACACATCTCTCCACACAGACACACACACAACTCTCCACACACACCTCTCCACACAGACACACACACACCTCTCCTCACAGACTCACACACAACTCTCCACACACACCTCTCCACACAGACACACACACAGCTCTACACGCAGACACACACACAACTCTCCACACACACCTCTCCACACAGACACACACACACCTCTCCACACAGTCACACACACACATCTCCACACTCACCTCTCCACACAGACACACACACACCTCTCCTCACGGGCACACACAGACCTCTCCATACAGACACACACACACTTCTCCACACAGACACACACACACCTCTCCACACAGACACACACACACCTCTCCACACAGACACACACACTCCTCTTCACACAGACACACACACAACTCTCCACACTCACCTCTCCACACCTCTCCACACACACCTCTCCACACAGACACACACACACCTCTCCACACACACCTCTCCAAACAGACACAAACACACCTCTCCACACACACCACTCCACACAGAGACACACTCACCTCTCCACACTCACCTCTCCAGATAGACACTCACTCACCTATCCACACTCACCTCTCCACACAGACACACACTCACCTCTCCACACTCACCTCTCCACACAGACACACACTCACCTCTCCACACACACCTCTCCACACAGACACACACACACATCTCCACACTCACCTCTCCACACTGACACACACACAACTCTCCACACAGACTCACACACACCTCTCCACACTCACCTCTCTACACAGACACACACACACCTCTCCACACAGACACACACACACCTCTCCACACAGACACACACACCCCTCTACACACAGACACACACACACCTCTCCACACAGACACACACTCACCTCTCCACACAGACACACATACACCTCTCCACACAGACACACATACACCTCTCCACACACACCTCTCCACACAGACACACACACACCTCTCCACACAAACACACACACACCTCTCCACACAGACACACACACACCTCTCCACACAGACACACACTCACCTCTCCACACAGACACACACACACCTCTCCACACAGACACACATACACCTCTCCACACACACCTCTCCACACAGACACACACTCACCTCTCCACACAAACACACACACACCTCTCCACACAGACACACACACACCTCTCCACACACACCTCTCCACACAGACACACACTCACCTCTCCACACAGACACTCACACACCTCTCCACACACACCTCTCCACACAGACACACACTCACCTCCCCACACAGACACACATACACCTCTCCACACACACCTATCCACACAGACACACACACACCTCTCCACACAGACACACACACACCTCTCCACACAGACACACACACACCTCTCCACACACACCTCTCCACACAGACACACACTCACCTCTCCACACAGACACTCACACACCTCTCCACACACACCTCTCCACACAGACACACACTCACCTCCCCACACAGACACACATACACCTCTCCACACACACCTATCCAAACAGACACACACACTCTCCACACAGACACACACACACCTCTCCACACAGACACACACACACCTCTCTACACAGACACACATACACCTGTCCACACAGACACACACACACCTCTCCACACACACCTCTCCACACAGACACACACACACCTCTCCACACAGACACACACACACCTCTCCACACACACCTCTCCACACAGACACACACACCTCTCCACACACACCTCTCCACACAGATACACATACACCTCTCCACACAGGAACACACACACCTCTCCACACAGACACACACACACCTCTCCACACTCACCTCTCCACACAGACACACACACACCTCTCCACACAGACACACACACACCTCTCCACACTCACCTCTCCACACAGAAACATACCCACCTCTCCACACTCACCTCTCCACACAGACACACACACACACCTCTCCACACAGACACACACACACACACACACCTCTCCACGCACACCTCTCCACACAGACACACACACTCCTTTCCACACACAGCTCTCCACACAGACACACACACACACCTCTCCACACAGACACACACACACCTCTCCACACTCACCTCTCCACACAGACACACACACACCTCTCCACACAGACACACACACACCTCTCCACACACACCTCTCCACACAGACACACACACACCTCTCCACACAGACACACACACACCTCTCCACACAGACACACACACACCTCTCCACACAGACACACACACACCTCTCCACACAGACACACACACACCTCTCCACACTGACACACACACACCTCTCCACACAGACACACACACACCTCTCCACACAGACACACACACAACTCTCCACACAGACACACACACACCTCTCCACACAGACACACACACACCTCTCCACACAGACACACACACACCTCTCCACACAGACACACACACACCTCTCCAAACACACCTCTCCACACAGACATACACACACCTCTCCACACAGACACACACACACCTCTCCACACTCAACTCTCCACACAGACACACACTCACCTCTCCACACAGACACACACTCAACTCTCCTCACAGACCCACACACACCTCTCCACACAGACACACACACAACTCTCCACACAAACACACACACACCTCTCCACACAAACACTCACACACCTCTCCACACAGACACACACACAACTCTCCACACAGACACACACACACCTCTCCACACTCACCTCTCCACACAGACACACACACATCTCTCCCCACAGACACACACACACCTCTCCACACTCACCTCTCCACACAGACACACACACACCTCTCCACACAGACACACACACACCTCTCCACACTCACCTCTCCACACAGACACACACATATCTCTCCCCACAGTCACACACACACCTCTCCACACTCACCTCTCCACATAGACACACACACACCTCTCCACACAGACACACACACCTCTCCACACACACCTCTCCACATAGACAGACACACACCTCTCCACACAGACACACACACACCTCTCCACACTCACCTCTCCACATCGACACACGCACACCTCTCCACCCACACCTCTCCACACTCACCTCTCCACACTCACCTCTCCAAACCTCTCCACACACTCCTCTCCACACAGACACACACACACCTCTCCACACACACCTCTCCACACAGACACACACACACCTCTCCACACACACCTCTCCACACAGACACACACACACCTCTCCACACAGACACACACACGACTCTCCACACTCACCTCTCCACACAGACACACACACAACTCTCCACACTCAGCTCTCCACACAGACACACACACATCTCTCCACACAGACACACACTCCCCTCTCCACAACGACACACACACAACTCTCCACACACACCTCTCCACACTCACCTCTCCACACAGACACACAGACAGCTCTCCACACAGACACACACACAACTCTCCACACACACCTATCCGCACAGACGCGCACACAACTCTCCACACAGAAACACACACACCTCTCCACACAGACACACACACAACTCTCCACACACACCTCTCCCCACTCACCTCTCCACACAGACACACACACACCTCTCCACACGGACACACACCCAACTCTCCACACAGACACACACACACCTATCCACACTCACCTCTCCACACAGACACACAATCACCTCTCCACACTCATCTCTCCACACTCACCTCTCCACACAGACACACACACACCTCTCCACACAGACACGCACACACCTCTCCACACAGACACACACACACCTCTCCACACAGACACACACTCACCTCTCCACACTGACCTCTCCACACAGACACACACACACCTCTCCACACAGACACACACACACCTCTCCACACAGACACACACTCACCTCTCCACACTGACCTCTACACACAGACACACACTCACCTCTCCACACTCACCTCTCCACACAGACACACACACACCTCTCCACACAGACACACACACACCTCTCCACACAGACACACACACAACTCTCCACACTCACCTCTCCACACTCACCTCTCTACACAGGCACACACACACCTCTCCACTCAGACACACACACCTCTCCACACACACCTCTCCACACAGACACACATACACCTCTCCACACAGACACACACACACCTCTCCACACAGACACACTCACCTCTCCACACAGGCACACACACACCTCTCCACACTCAACTCTCCACACAGACACACACACACCTCTCCACACAGACACACACACACCTCTCCACACAGACACACACACCTCTCCACACAGACACACACACACCGCTCCACACAGACACACACACACCTCTCCACCCAGACACACACACAGCTCTCCACACAGACACACACACCTCTCCACACAGACGCACACACACCTCTCCACAAAGACACACACACACCTCTCCACACAGACACACACTCACCTCGCCACACAGACACACACTCACCTCTCCACACAGACACACACACAACTCTCCACACAGACACACACACACCTCTCCACACTCAACTCTCCACACAGACACATACACACCTCTCCACACAGACACACACACACCTCTCCACACAGACACACACACACCTCACCACACAGACACACACTCACCTCTCCACACAGACACACACACACCTCTCCACACAGACACACACGCAATTCTCCACACAGACACACACACACCTCTCCACACAGACACACACACACCTCTCCACACAGACACACACACACCTCTCCACACTGACACACACACACCTCTCCACACAGACACACACACACCTCTCCACACAGACACACACACAACTCTCCACACAGACACACACACACCTCTCCACACAGACACACACACACCTCTCCACACAGACACACACACACCTCTCCACACAGACACACACACACCTCTCCAAACACACCTCTCCACACAGACACACACACACCTCTCCACACAGACACACACACACCTCTCCACACTCAACTCTCCACACGGACACTCACTCACCTCTCCACACAGACACACACTCAACTCTCCACACAGACACGCACACACCTCTCCACACAGACACACACACAACTCTCCACACAAACACACACACACCTCTCCACACAAACACTCACACACCTCTCCACACAGACACACACACAACTCTCCACACAGACACACACACACCTCTCCACACTCACCTCTCCACACAGACACACACACACCTCTCCACACTCACCTCTCCACATAGACACACACACACCTCTCCACACAGACACACACACACCTCTCCACACACACCTCTCCACAAAGACAGACACACACCTCTCCACACAGACACACACACACCTCTCCACACTCACCTCTCCACATAGACACACACACACCTCTCCACCCACACCTCTCCACACTCACCTCTCCACACTCACCTCTCCAAACCTCTCCACACACTCCTCTCCACACAGACACACACACACCTCTCCACACACACCTCTCCACACAGACACACACACACCTCTCCACACACACCTCTCCACACAGACACACACACACCTCTCCACACAGACACACACACGACTCTCCACACTCACCTCTCCACACAGACACACACTCAACTCTCCACACTCAGCTCTCCACACAGACAAACACACATCTCTCCACACAGACACACACACACCTCTCCACACAGATTCACACACAACTCTCCACACAGACACACACACACCTCTCCACATAGACACAAACTCAGCTCTCCACACTCACCTCTCCACACAGACACACACACACCTCTCCACACAGACACACAGACAACTCTCCACACTCACCTCTCCACACAGACACACACTCACCTCGCCACACAGGCACACACTCACCTCTCCACACAGACACACACACAACTCTCCACACAGACACACACTCACCTCTCCACACAGACACACACACACCTCTCCACACAGACACACACACACCTCTCCACACAGACACACACACACCTCTCCACACAGACACACACTCACCTCTCCACACAGACACACACACACCTCTCCACACTCACCTCTCCACACAGACACACACACACCTCTCCACACTCACCTCTCCACACAGACACACACACACCTCTCCACACTCACCTCTCCACACAGACACACACACACCTCTCCACACAGACACACACGCACCTCTCCACACAGACACACACACAACTCTCCACACTCACCTTCCACACTCACCTCTCCACACCTCTCCACACACACCTCTCCACACAGACACACACACACCTCTCCACACACACCTCTCCACACAGACACACACACACCTCTCCACACACACCTCTCCACACAGAAACACACACACCTCTCCACACAGACACACACACGACTCTCCACACTCACCTCTCCACACAGACACACACACATCTCTCCACACAGACACATGCACACCTCTCCACACAGACACACACACAACTCTCCACACAGACACACACACAACTCTCCACTCACACCTCTCCACACTCACCTCTCCACACAGACACACACAAACCTCTCCACACAGACACACACACACCTCTCCACACAGACACACACACACCTCTCCACACACACCTCTCCACACAGACACACACACATCTCTCCACACAGACACACATACACCTCTCCACACAGACACTCACACACCTCTCCACACACACCTCTCCACACAGACACACACACACCTCTCCACACAGACACACACACACCTCTGCACACACACCTCTCCACACAGACACACACACACCTCTCCACACAGACACACACACAACTCTCCACACAGACACACACACACCTCTCCAGATAGACACACACACATCTCTCCACACAGACACAAACACACCTCTCCACACAGACACACACACATCTCTCCACACAGACACACACACAACTCTCCACACACACCTCTCCACACAGACACACACACACCTCTCCTCACAGACTCACACACAACTCTCCACACACACCTCTCCACACAGACACACACACAGCTCTACACGCAGACACACACACAACTCTCCACACACACCTCTCCACACAGACACACACACACCTCTCCACACAGTCACACACACACACCTCCACACTCACCTCTCCACACAGACACACACACACCTCTCCTCACGGGCACACACAGACCTCTCCATACAGACACACACACACTTCTCCACACAGACACACACACACCTCTCCACACAGACACACACACACCTCTCCACACAGACACACACACTCCTCTTCACACAGACACACACACAACTCTCCACACTCACCTCTCCACACCTCTCCACACACACCTCTCCACACAGACACACACACACCTCTCCACACACACCTCTCCAAACAGACACAAACACACCTCTCCACACACACCACTCCACACAGAGACACACTCACCTCTCCACACTCACCTCTCCAGATAGACACTCACTCACCTATCCACACTCACCTCTCCACACAGACACACACTCACCTCTCCACACTCACCTCTCCACACAGACACACACTCACCTCTCCACACACACCTCTCCACACAGACACACACACACATCTCCACACTCACCTCTCCACACTGACACACACACAACTCTCCACACAGACTCACACACACCTCTCCACACTCACCTCTCTACACAGACACACACACACCTCTCCACACAGACACACACACACCTCTCCACACAGACACACACACCCCTCTACACACAGACACACACACACCTCTCCACACAGACACACACTCAGCTCTCCACACAGACACACATACACCTCTCCACACAGACACACATACACCTCTCCACACACACCTCTCCACACAGACACACACACACCTCTCCACACAAACACACACACACCTCTCCACACAGACACACACACACCTCTCCACACAGACACACACTCACCTCTCCACACAGACACACACACACCTCTCCACACAGACACACATACACCTCTCCACACACACCTCTCCACACAGACACACACTCACCTCTCCACACAAACACACACACACCTCTCCACACAGACACACACACACCTCTCCACACACACCTCTCCACACAGACACACACTCACCTCTCCACACAGACACTCACACACCTCTCCACACACACCTCTCCACACAGACACACACTCACCTCCCCACACAGACACACATACACCTCTCCACACACACCTATCCACACAGACACACACACACCTCTCCACACAGACACACACACACCTCTCCACACAGACACACACACACCTCTCCACACACACCTCTCCACACAGACACACACTCACCTCTCCACACAGACACTCACACACCTCTCCACACACACCTCTCCACACAGACACACACTCACCTCCCCACACAGACACACATACACCTCTCCACACACACCTATCCAAACAGACACACACACTCTCCACACAGACACACACACACCTCTCCACACAGACACACACACACCTCTCTACACAGACACACATACACCTGTCCACACAGACACACACACACCTCTCCACACACACCTCTCCACACAGACACACACACACCTCTCCACACAGACACACACACACCTCTCCACACACACCTCTCCACACAGACACACACACCTCTCCACACACACCTCTCCACACAGATACACATACACCTCTCCACACAGGAACACACACACCTCTCCACACAGACACACACACACCTCTCCACACTCACCTCTCCACACAGACACACACACACCTCTCCACACAGACACACACACACCTCTCCACACTCACCTCTCCACACAGAAACATACCCACCTCTCCACACTCACCTCTCCACACAGACACACACACACACCTCTCCACACAGACACACACACACACACACACCTCTCCACGCACACCTCTCCACACAGACACACACACTCCTTTCCACACACAGCTCTCCACACAGACACACACACACACCTCTCCACACAGACACACACACACCTCTCCACACTCACCTCTCCACACAGACACACACACACCTCTCCACACAGACACACACACACCTCTCCACACACACCTCTCCACACAGACACACACACACCTCTCCACACAGACACACACACACCTCTCCACACAGACACACACACACCTCTCCACACAGACACACACTCACCTCTCCACACAAACACACACACACCTCTCCACACAGACACACATACACCTCTCCACACACACCTCTCCACACAGACACACACTCACCTCTCCACACAGACACACACACACCTCTCCACACAGACACACACTCACCTCTCCACACAGACACACACAAACCTCTCCACACAGACACACATACACCTCTCCACACACACCTCTCCACACAGACACACACTCACCTCTCCACACAGACACACACACACCTCTCCACACAGACACACACACACCTTTCCACACACACCTCTCCACACACACCTCTCCACACAGACACACACACACCTCTCCACACAGACACACACACACCTCTCCACACAGACACACACACGACTCTCCACACTCACCTCTCCACACAGACACACACACAACTCTCCACACTCACCTCTCCACACAGACACACACACATCTCTCGACACAGACACACACACATCTCTCCACACAGACACACACACAACTCTCCACACACACCTCTCCACACTCACCTCTCCACACAGACACACACACACCTCTCCACACAGACACACACACATCTCTCCACACAGACACACACACACCTCTCCACACAGACACACACACACCTATCCACACAGTCACACTCTCAGCTCTCCACACAGACACACATACACCTCTCCACACAGGCACACACACACCTCTCCACACAGACACACACACACCTCTCCGCACACACCTCTCCACACAGACACACACACACCTCTCCACACACACCTCTCCACAGAGACACACACTCACCTCTCCACACAGACACTCACGCACCTCTCCACACACACCTCTCCACACAGACACACACTCACCTCTCCACATAGACACACATACACCTCTCCACACACACCTCTCCACACAGACACACACACACCTCTCCACACGGACACAGACACACCTCTCCACACAGACACTCACACACCTCTCCACACAGACACACATACACCTCTCCACACAGACACACACACACCTCTCCACACACACCTCTCCACACAGACACACACACACCTCTCCACACAGACACACACACACCTCTCCACACACACCTCTCCACACAGACACACACACACCTCTCCACACAGACACACACACAACTCTCGACACAGACACACACACACCTCTCCACATAGACACACACACACCTCTCCACACAGACACACACTCACCTCTCCACACAGACACACACACAACTCTCCACTCTCACCTCTCCACACAGACACACACACACCTCTCCACACAGACACACACACACCTCTCCACACAGACACACACACAACTCTCCACAAACACCTATCCACACAGACACACACACACCTCTCCACACAGACACACACACACATCTCCACACTCACCTCTCCACACAGACACACACTCACCTCTCCACACAGACGCACACTCACCTCTCCACACAGACACACACACATCTCTCCACACAGACACACACACAACTCTCCACACACACCTCTCCACACTCACCTCTCCACACAGACACACACACACCTCTCCACACAGACACACACACACCTCTCCACACAGACACACACACACCTCTCCACACTCACCTCTCCACACAGACACACACACACCTCTCCGCACAGACACACACTTACCTCTCCACACTCACCTCTCCACACTCACCTCTCCACACAGACACACACACACCTCTCCACACACACCTCTCCACACCCACCTCTCCACACAGACACACACACACCTCTCCACACAGACACACACACACCTCTCCACACAGACACACACACACCTCTCCACACTCACCTCTCCACACTCACCTCTCCACACAGACACACACACACCTCTCCACACAGACTCACACACCTCTCCACACAGACACACACACACCTCTCCACACAGACACACTCACCTCTCCACACTGACACACACACACCTCTGCACACTCAACTCTCCACACAGACACACACACACCTCTCCACACAGACACACACACACCTTCCACACAGACAAACACACCTCTCCACACAGACACACACACACCTCTCCACACAGACACACACACCTCTCCACACAGACACACACTCACCTCTCCACACTCACCTCTCCACACAGACACACAAACACCTCTCCACACAGACACACACACACCTCTCCACACTCACCTCTCCACACTCACCTCTCCACACAGACACACACACACCTCTCCACACAGACTCACACACCTCTCCACACAGACACACACTCACCTCTCCACATAGACACACACACACCTCTGCACACTCAACTCTCCACACAGACACACACACACCTCTCCACACAGACACACACACACCTCTCCACACAGACACACACACCTCTCCACACAGACACACACACACCTCTCCACACAGACACACACACACAGCTCTCCACCGAGACACACACGCTGCTCTCCACACAGACACACACACCTCTCCACACAGACGCACACACACCTCTCCACACAGACACACACACACCTCTCCACACAGACACACACTCACCTCGCCACACAGACACACACTCACCTCTCCACACAGACACACACACAACTCTCCACACAGACACACACACACCTCTCCACACTCAACCCTCCACACAGACACACACACACCTCTCCACACAGACACACACACACCTCTCCACACAGTCACAAACACATCTCTCCACTCAGACACACACTCACCTCTCCACACAGACACACACACACCTCTCCACACAGACACACACACAACTCTCCACACAGACACACACACACCTCTCCACACAGACACACACACACCTCTCCACACAGACACACACACTCCTCTCCACACAGACACACACACACCTCTCCACACAGACACACACACAACTCTCCACACAGACACACACACACCTCTCCACACAGACACACACACACCTCTCCAGACAGGCACACACACACCTCTCCACACAGACACACACCCACCTCTCCAAACACACCTCTCCACACTGACACACATACACCTCTCCACACAGACACACACACACCTCTCCACACTCAACTCTCCACACAGACACACACTCACCTCTCCACACAGACACACACTCACCTCTCCACACAGACACACACACACCTCTCCACACACACACACACACAACTCTCCACACAAACACACACACACCTCTCCACACAACCACACACACACCTCTCCACACAGACACACACACAACTCTCCACACAGACACACACACACCTCTCCACCCTGACACACACACACCTCTCCACACAGACACACACATACGTCTCCACACTGACACACACACAACTCTCCACACAGACACACACACACCTCTCCACACAGACACACACATAACTCTCCACACAGACACACACACACCTCTCCACACAGACACACACACACCTTTCCACACTCACCACTCCACACAGACACACACACACCTCTCCACACAGACACACACACACCTCTCCACACTCACCTCTCCACACAGACACACACACACCTCTCCACACTCACCTCTCCACACTCACCTCTCCCCACCTCTCCACACACACCTCTCCACACAGACACACACACACCTCTCCACACAGACACACACACACCTCTCCACACAGACACACACACACCTCTCCACACTCACCTCTCCACACTCACCTCTCCCCACCTCTCCACACACACCTCTCCACACAGACACACACACACCTCTCCACACACCCCTCTCCACACAGACACACACACATCTCTCCACACACACCTCTCCACACAGACACACACACACCTCTCCACACAGACACACACGCACCTCTCCACACTCACCTCTCCAAACAGACACACACACACTTCTCCACACAGACACACACACACCTCTCCACACAGACAAACACGCACCTCTCCACACACACCTCTCCACACAGACACACACACACCTCTCCACACACACCTCTCCACACAGACACACACTCACCTTCCACACACAGCTCTCCACACAGACACATGCTCACCTCTCCACACAGACACACACTCACCTCTCCACACTCACCTCTCCACACAGACACACACTCACCTCTCCACACTCACCTCTCCACAAAGACGCACACACAACTCTCCACATGCACCTCTCCACACAGACACACGCTCACCTCTCCACACAGACACACACACACCTCTCCACACAGAAACACACACACCTCCCCACACAGACACACACACACCTCTCCACACAAACAACTCTCCACACAGACACACACACACACCTCTCCACACAGACACACACACACACCTCTACACACAGACACACACTCAACTCTCCACACAGACACACACACACCTCTCCACACAGACACACACACACCTCTCCACACACACCTCTCCACACAGACACACACACACCTCTCCACACACACCTCTCCACACACTCCTCTCCACACAGACACACACAAACCTCTCCGCACAGACACACACACACCTCTCCACACAGACACACACACACCTCTCCACACAGATACACACACACCTCTCCACACAGACACACACACACAGCTCTCCACCGAGACACACACGCTGCTCTCCACACAGACACACACACCTCTCCACACAGACGCACACACACCTCTCCACACAGACACACACACACCTCTCCACACAGACACACACTCACCTCGCCACACAGACACACACTCACCTCTCCACACAGACACACACACAACTCTCCACACAGACACACACACACCTCTCCACACTCAACCCTCCACACAGACACACACACACCTCTCCACACAGACACACACACACCTCTCCACACAGTCACAAACACAACTCTCCACTCAGACACACACTCACCTCTCCACACAGACACACACACACCTCTCCACACAGACACACACACAACTCTCCACACAGACACACACACACCTCTCCACACAGACACACACACACCTCTCCACACAGACACACACACTCCTCTCCACACAGACACACACACACCTCTCCACACAGACACACACACAACTCTCCACACAGACACACACACACCTCTCCACACAGACACACACACACCTCTCCAGACAGGCACACACACACCTCTCCACACAGACACACACCCACCTCTCCAAACACACCTCTCCACACTGACACACATACACCTCTCCACACAGACACACACACACCTCTCCACACTCAACTCTCCACACAGACACACACTCACCTCTCCACACAGACACACACTCACCTCTCCACACAGACACACACACACCTCTCCACACACACACACACACAACTCTCCACACAAACACACACACACCTCTCCACACAACCACACACACACCTCTCCACACAGACACACACACAACTCTCCACACAGACACACACACACCTCTCCACCCTGACACACACACACCTCTCCACACAGACACACACATACGTCTCCACACTGACACACACACAACTCTCCACACAGACACACACACACCTCTCCACACAGACACACACATAACTCTCCACACAGACACACACACACCTCTCCACACAGACACACACACACCTTTCCACACTCACCACTCCACACAGACACACATACACCTCTCCACACAGACACACACACACCTCTCCACACTCACCTCTCCACACAGACACACACACACCTCTCCACACAGACACACACACACCTCTCCACACAGACACACACTCACCTCTCCACACAGACACACACACACCTCTCCACACAGACACACACACACCTCTCCACACAGACACACACACACCTCTCCACACTCACCTCTCCACACTCACCTCTCCCCACCTCTCCACACACACCTCTCCACACAGACACACACACACCTCTCCACACACCCCTCTCCACACAGACACACACACATCTCTCCACAGACACCTCTCCACACAGACACACACACACCTCTCCACACAGACACACACGCACCTCTCCACACTCACCTCTCCAAACAGACACACACACACTTCTCCACACAGACACACACACACCTCTCCACACAGACAAACACGCACCTCTCCACACACACCTCTCCACACAGACACACACACACCTCTCCACACACACCTCTCCACACAGACACACACTCACCTCTCCACACACAGCTCTCCACACAGACACATGCTCACCTCTCCACACAGACACACACTCACCTCTCCACACTCACCTCTCCACACAGACACACACTCACCTCTCCACACTCACCTCTCCACAAAGACACACACACAACTCTCCAGATGCACCTCTCCACACAGACACACGCTCACCTCTCCACACAGACACACACACACCTCTCCACACAGACACACACACACCTCCCCACACAGACACACACACACCTCTCCACACAAACAACTCTCCACACAGACACACACACACACCTCTCCACACAGACACACACACACACCTCTACACACAGACACACACTCACCTCTCCACACAGACACACACACACCTCTCCACACAGACACACACACACCTCTCCACACACACCTCTCCACACAGACACACACACACCTCTCCACACACACCTCTCCACACACTCCTCTCCACACAGACACACACAAACCTCTCCGCACAGACACACACACACCTCTCCACACAGACACACACACACCTCTCCACACAGATACACACACACCTATCCACACAGTCACACTCTCACCTCTCCACACAGACACACATACACCTCTCCACACAGACACACACACACCTCTCCACACAGACACACACACACCTCTCCGCACACACCACTCCACACAGACACACACACACCTCTCCACACACACCTCTCCACACAGACACACACTCACCTCTCCACACAGACACTCACGCACCTCTCCACACACACCTCTCCACACAGACACACACTCACCTCTACACATAGACACACATACACCTCTCCACACAGGCACACACAAACCTCTCCACACTCACCTCTCCACACAGACACACACACATCTCTCCACACAGACACACACACATCTCTCCACACAGACACACACACAACTCTCCACACACACCTCTCCACACTCACCTCTCCACACAGACACACACACACCTCTCCACACAGACACACACACACCTCTCCACACAGACACACACACACCTCTCCACACTCACCTCTCCACACAGACACACACACCTCTCCACACAGACACACACTCACCTCTCCACACTCTCCTCTCCACACTCACCTCTCCACACTGACGCATACACACCTCTCCACACAGACACACACACACTTCTCCACACAGACACACACACACCTCTCCACACAGACACACACACACCTCTCCACACAGACACACACACACCTCTCCACACAGACACACACACCTCTCCACACAGACACACACACACCTCTCCACACAGACACACTCACCTCTCGACACACACACACATCTGCACACTCAACTCTCCACACAGACACACACACACCTCTCCACACAGACACACACACACCTCTCCACACAGACACACACACCTTTCCACACAGTCACACACACACCTCTCCACACAGACACACACACACAGCTCTCCACCGAGACACACACACAGCTCTCCACACAGACACACACACCTCCTCACACAGATGCACACACACCTCTCCACACAGACACACACACACCTCTCCACACAGACACACACTCACCTCGCCACACAGACACACACTCACCTCTCCACACAGACACACACACAACTCTCCACACAGACACACACACACCTCTCCACACTCAACCCTCCACCCAGACACACACACACCTCTCCACACAGACACACACACACCTCTCCACACCGACACACACACACCTCTCCACACAGACACACACACTCCTCTCCACACAGACACACACACACCTCTCCACACAGACACACACACAACTCTCCACACAGACACACACACACCTCTCCACACAGACACACACACACCTCTCCAGACAGGCACACACACACCTCTCCACACAGACACACACACACCTCTCCAAACACACCTCTCCACACATACACACACACACCTCTCGACACAGACACACACACACCTCTCCACACTCAACTCTCCACACAGACACACACTCACCTCTCCACACAGACACACACTCACCTCTCCACACAGACACACACACACCTCTCCACACAGACACACACACAACGCTCCACACAAACACACACACACCTCTCCACACAACCACACACACACCTCTCCACACAGACACACACACAACTCTCCACACAGACACACACACACCTCTCCACCCTGACACACACACACCTCTCCACACAGACACACACACACGTCTCCACACAGACACACACACAACTCTCAGCACAGACACACACGCACCTCTCCACACAGACACACACACAACTCTCCACACAGACACACACACTCCTCTCCACACAGACACACACACACCTCTCCACACCCACCTCTCCACACAGACACACACACATCTCTCCACACAGACACACATACACCTCTCCACTCTCACCTCTCCACACAGACATACACACACCTCTCCACACAGACACACACACACCTCTCCACACAGACACACACTCACCTCTCCACACAGACACACACACACCTCTCCACACAGACACACACACACCTCTCCACACAAACACACACACACCTCTTCACACTCACCTCTCCACACTCACCTCTCCACACCTCTCCACACACACCTCTCCACAGAGACACACACACACCTCTCCACACACACCTCTCCACACAGACACACACACATCTCTCCACACACACCTCTCCACACAGACACACACACACCTCTCCAAACAGACACACACACGACTCTCCACACTCACCTCTCCACACAGACACACACACAACTGTCCACACTCACCTCTCCACACAGACACACACACATCTCTCCACACAGACACATACACACCTCTCCACACAGACACACACACAACTCTCCACACAGACACACACACACCTCTCCACATAGACACACACACACCTCTCAACACTCACCTCTCCACACAGACACACACACACCTCTCCACACAGACACACACACAACTCTCCACACTCACCTCTCCACACAGACACACACATACCTCTCCACACAGACACACACACACCTCTCCACACACACCTCTCCACACAGACACACACACACCTCTCCTCACAGACACACACACACCTCTCCACACACACCTCTCCACACAGACACACACTCACCTCTCCACAAAGACACACATACACCTCTCCACAAAGACACACACACACCTCTCCACACAGACACACACACACCTCTCCACACAGACACACACACACCTCTCCACACAGACACACACACACCTCTCCACACAGACACACACACACCTCTCCACACTCACCTCTCCAAACAGACACACACACACTTCTCCACACAGACACACACACACCTCTCCGCACAGACACACACGTACCTCTCCACACACACCTCTCCACACAGACACACACACACCTCTCCACACACACCTCTCCACACAGACACACACTCACCTCTCCACACACAGCTCTCCACACAGACACATACTGACCTCTCCACACAGACACACACTCACATCTCCACACTCACCTCTCCACACAGACACACACTCACCTCTCCACACTCACCTCTCCACAAAGACACACACACACCTCTCCACACACACCTCTCCACACAGACACACACTCACCTCTCCGCACAGACACACACTCACCTCTCCACACAAACACACACACACCTCCCCATACAGACACACACACACCTCTCCACACAGACACACACACACCTCTCCACACAGACACACACACACCTCTCCACACAGACACACACACACCTCTCCACACAGACACACACACACCTCTCCACACTCACCTCTGCACACAGACACACACACACACCTCTCCACACAGACACACTCACACACCTCTCCACACAGACACACACTCAGCTCTCCACACAGACACACACACACCTCTCCACGCAGACACACACACACCTCTCCACACACACATCTCCACACAGACACACACACACCTGTCCACACACACCTCTCCACACACTCCTCTCCGCACAGACACACACAAACCTCTCCGCACAGACACACACACACCTCTCTACACAGACACACACACACCTCTCCACACAGACACACACACACCTATCCACACAGTCACACTCTCACCTCTCCACACAGACACACATACACCTCTCCACACAGACACACACACACCTCTCCACACAGACACACACATACCTCTCCGCACACACCTCTCCACACAGACACTCACACACCTCTCCACACAGACACACATACACCTCTCCACACAGACACACACACACCTCTCCACACACACCTCTCCACACAGACACACACACACCTCTCCACACAGACACACACACACCACTCCACACACACCTCTCCACACAGACACACACACACCTCTCCACACAGACACACACACAACTCTCCACACAGACACACACACACCTCTCCACATAGACACACACACATCTCTCCACACAGACACACACTCACCTCTCCACACAGACACACACACATCTCTCCACACTCACCTCTCCACACAGACACACACACACCTCTCCACACAGACACACACACACCTCTCCACACAGACACACACACAACTCTCCACACACACCTATCCACACAGACACACACACACCTCTCCTCACAGACACACACACAACTCTCCACACACACCTCTCCACACAGACACACACACACCTCTCCACACAGACACACACACAACTCTCCACACACACCTCTCCACACAGACACACACACACCTCTCCACACAGACACACACACAACTCTCCACACACACCTCTCCACACAGACACACACTCACCTCTCCACACAGACACACACACACCTCTCCACACAGACACACACACAACTCTCCACACAAACACGCACACACCTCTCCACACAAACACACACACACCTCTCCACACAGACACACACACAACTCTCCACAGAGACACACACACACCTCTCCACTCAGACACACAATCACCTCTCCACACAGACACAGACACGCGTCTCCACACAGACACACACACAACTCTCCAAACTCACCTCTCCACACAGGCACACACACACCTCTCCACACAGACACACACACACCTCTCCAGACTCACCTCTCCACACAGACACACACACACCTCTCCACACACACCTCTCCACACAGACACACACACACCTCTCCACACAGACACACACACACCTCTCCACACTCACCTCTCCACACTCACCTCTCCACACCTCTCCACACACACCTCTCCGCACAGACACACACACACCTCTCCACACACACCTCTCCACACAGACACACACACACCTCTCCACACACACCTCTCCACACAGACACACACACACCTCTCCACACACACCTCTCCACACAGACACACACACACCTCTCCACACAGACACACACACGACTCTCCACACTCACCTCTCCACACAAACACACACACAACTCTCCACACTCACCTCTCCACACAGACACACACACATCTCTCCACACAGACACATACACACCTCTCCACACAGACACACACACAACTCTCCACACAGACACACACACAACTATCCACATAGACACACACACACCTCTCCACACTCACCTCTCCACACAGACACACACACACCTCTCCACACAGACACACACACAACTCTCCACACTCACCTCTCCACACAGACACACACATACCTCTCCACACAGACACACACACACCTCTCCACACACACCTCTCCACACAGGCACACACACACCTCTCCACACAGACACCCACACAATTCTCCACACGCACCTCTCCACACAGACACACAAATACCTCTCCACACAGTCACGCACACAACTCTCCACACTCACCTCTCCACACAGTCACACACACACCTCTCCACACAGACACACACACACCTCTCCACATAGACACACACACACCTCTCCACACAGACACACACACACCTCTCCACACAGACACACACGCACCTCTCCACACTCACCTCTCCAAACAGACACACACACACTTCTCCCCACAGACACACACACACCTCTCCACACAGACACACACGCTCCTCTCCACACACACCTCTCCACACGGACACACACACACCTCTCCACACACACCTCTCCACACAGACAAACACTCACCTCTCCACACACAGCTCTCCACAAAGACTCATACTCTCCTCTCCACACAGACACACACTCACCTCTCCACACTCACCTCTCCACACAGACACACACTCACCTCTCCACACTCACCTCTCCACGAAGACACACACACACCTCTCCACACACACCTCTCCACACAGACACACACTCACCTCTCCACACAGACACACACTCACCTCTCCACACAGACACACACACACCTCCCCACACAGACACACACACACCTCTCCACACACACCTCTCCACACATACACACACACACCTCTCCACACTCACCTCTCCACACAGACACACACACACACCTCTCCACACAGACACACACACACACCTCTCCACACAGACACACACTCACCTCTCCACACAGGCACACACACACCTCTCCACACAGACACACACACACCTCTCCACACACACTTCTCCACACAGACACACACACACCTCTCCACACACACCTCTCCACACACTCCTCTCCACACAGACACACACAAATCTCTCCGCACAGACACACACACACCTCTCCACACAGACACACACACACCTCTCCACACTGACACACACACACCTATCCACACAGTCACACTCTCACCTCTCCACACAGACACACATACACCTCTCCACACAGACACACACACACCTCTCCACACAGACACACACACACCTCTCCACACAGACACACACACAACTCTCCACACACACCTCTCCACACAGACACTCACTCACCTCTCCACACAGACACTCACTCACCTCTCCACACAGACACACACACAACTCTCCACACAGACACACACACACCTCTCCACACACACCTCTCCACACAGGCACACACACACCTCTCCACATAGACACACATACACCTCTCCACACAGACACTCACTCACCTCTCCACACACACCTCTCCACACAGACACACACTCACCTCTCCACATAGACACACATACACCTCTCCACACACACCTCTCCACACAGACACACACACACCTCTGCACACGGACACAGACACACCTCTCCACACAGACACTCACACACCTCTCCACACAGACACACATACACCTCTCCACACAGACACTCACACACCTCTCCACACAGACACACACACACCTCTGCACACGGACACAGACACACCTCTCCACACAGACACTCACACACCTCTCCACACAGACACACACACACCTCTCCACTCACACCTCTCCACACAGACACACACACATCTCTCCACACAGACACACACACAACTCTCCACACAGACACACACACACCTCTCCACATAGACACACACACACCTCTCCACACAGACACACACACACCTCTCCACACAGACACACACACATCTCTCCACACAGACACACACACACCTCTCCACACAGACACACACTCACCTCTCCACACAGACACACACACAACTCTCCACACTCACCTCTCCACACAGACACACACACACCTCTCCACACAGACACACACACACCTCTCCACACAGACACACACACAACTCTCCACACACACCTATCCACACAGCCACACACACACCTCTCCTCACAGACACACACACAACTCTCCACACACACCTCTCCACACAGACACACACACACCTCTCCACACAGACACACACACAACTCTCCACACGCACCTCTCCACACAGACACACACACACCTCTCCACACAGACACACACACACATCTCCACACTCACCTCTCCACACAGACACACACTCACCTCTCCACACAGACACACACTCACCTCTCCACACAGACACACACACACCTCTCCACACAAACACACACACACCTCTCCACACAAACACACACACACCTCTCCACACAGACACACACACACAACTCTCCACACAGACACACACACACCTCTCCACACAGACACACACACACCTCTCCACACAGACACACACACACGTCTCCACACAGACACACACACAACTCTCCACACAGACACACACACACCTCTCCACACAGACACACACACAACTCTCCACACAGACACACACACACCTCTCCACACAGACACACACACACCTCTCCACACTCACCTCTCCACACAGGCACACACACACCTCTCCACACAGACACACACACACCTCTCCATACTCACCTCTCCTCACAGTCACACGCACACCTCTCCACACACACCTCTCCACACAGACACACACACACCTCTCCACACAGACTCACACACACCTCTCCACACTCACCTCTCCACACTCAGCTCTCCACACCTCTCCACACACACCTCTCCGCACAGACACACACGCACATCTCCACACACACCTCTCCACACAGACACACACACACCTCTCCACACACACCTCTCCACACAGACACACACACACCTCTACACACACACCTCTCCACACAGACACACACACACCTCTCCACACAGACACACACACGACTCTCCACACTCACCTCTCCACACAGACACACACACAACTCTACACACTCACCTCTCCACACAGACACACACACATCTCTCCACACAGACACATACACACCTCTCCACACAGACACACACACAACTCTCCACACAGACACACACACACCTCTCCACATAGACACACACACACCTCTCCACACTCACCTCTCCACACAGACACACACACACCTCTCCACACAGACACACACACAACTCTCCACACTCACCTCTCCACACAGACACACACATACCTCTCCACACAGACACACACACACCTCTCCACACACACCTCTCCACACAGACACACACACACCTCTCCACACAGACACCCACACAACTCTCCACACACACCTCTCCACACAGACACACAAACACCTCTCCACACAGTCACGCACACAACTCTCCACACTCACCTCTCCACACAGTCACACACACACCTCTCCACACAGACACACACACACCTCTCCACATAGACACACGCACACCTCTCCACGCAGACACACACACACCTCTCCACACAGACACACACACACCTCTCCACACTCACCTCTCCAAACAGACACCCACACACTTCTCCACACAGACACACACACACCTCTCCACACTGACACACACGCACCTCTCCACACAAACCTCTCCACAACAGACGCAAACACACCTCTCCACACACACCTCTCCACACAGACACACACTCACCTCTCCACACACAGCTCTCCACACAGACACATACTCACCTCTCCACACAGACACACACTCACCTCTCCACACTCACCTCTCCACACAGACACATACTCACCTCTCCACAAAGACACACACACACCTCTCCACACACACCTCTCCACACAGACACACACACACCTCTCCACACAGACACACACACACACCTCTCCACACAGACACACACACACACCTCTCCACACAGACGCAAACACACCTCTCCACACACACCTCTCCACACAGACACACACACACCTCTCCACACTCACCTCTCCACACAGACACACACACACCTCTCCACACAGACACACACACACACCTCTCCACACAGACACACACACACACCTCTCCACACAGACACACACACACCTCTCCACACACACCTCTCCACACAGACACACGAACACCTCTCCACACACACCTCTCCACACAGACACACACACACCTCTCCACACACACCTCTCCACACAGACACACACACACCTCTCCACACAGACACACACACGACTCTCCACACTCACCTCTCCACACAAACACACACACAACTCTCCACACTCACCTCTCCACACAGACACACACACATCTCTCCACACAGACACATACACACCTCTCCACACAGACACACACACAACTCTCCACACAGACACACACACAACTATCCACATAGACACACACACACCTCTCCACACTCACCTCTCCACACAGACACACACACACCTCTCCACACAGACACACACACAACTCTCCACACTCACCTCTCCACACAGACACACACATACCTCTCCACACAGACACACACACACCTCTCCACACACACCTCTCCACACAGGCACACACACACCTCTCCACCCAGACACCCACACAATTCTCCACACGCACCTCTCCACACAGACACACAAATACCTCTCCACACAGTCACGCACACAACTCTCCACACTCACCTCTCCACACAGTCACACACACACCTCTCCACACAGACACACACACACCTCTCCACATAGACACACACACACCTCTCCACACAGACACACACACACCTCTCCACACAGACACACACGCACCTCTCCACACTCACCTCTCCAAACAGACACACACACACTTCTCCCCACAGACACACACACACCTCTCCACACAGACACACACGCTCCTCTCCACACACACCTCTCCACACGGACACACACACACCTCTCCACACACACCTCTCCACACAGACAAACACTCACCTCTCCACACACAGCTCTCCACAAAGACTCATACTCTCCTCTCCACACAGACACACACTCACCTCTCCACACTCACCTCTCCACACAGACACACACTCACCTCTCCACACTCACCTCTCCACGAAGACACACACACACCTCTCCACACACACCTCTCCACACAGACACACACTCACCTCTCCACACAGACACACACTCACCTCTCCACACAGACACACACACACCTCCCCACACAGACACACACACACCTCTCCACACACACCTCTCCACACATACACACACACACCTCTCCACACTCACCTCTCCACACAGACACACACACACACCTCTCCACACAGACACACACACACACCTCTCCACACAGACACACACTCACCTCTCCACACAGGCACACACACACCTCTCCACACAGACACACACACACCTCTCCACACACACTTCTCCACACAGACACACACACACCTCTCCACACACACCTCTCCACACACTCCTCTCCACACAGACACACACAAATCTCTCCGCACAGACACACACACACCTCTCCACACAGACACACACACACCTCTCCACACTGACACACACACACCTATCCACACAGTCACACTCTCACCTCTCCACACAGACACACATACACCTCTCCACACAGACACACACACACCTCTCCACACAGACACACACACACCTCTCCGCACACACCTCTCCACACAGACACACACACACCTCTCCACACACACCTCTCCACACAGACACTCACTCACCTCTCCACACAGACACACATACACCTCTCCACACAGACACACACACACCTCTCCACACAGACACACACACACCTCTCCACACACACCTCTCCACACAGACACACACACACCTCTCCACACACACCTCTCCACACAGACACTCACTCACCTCTCCACGCACACCTCTCCACACAGGCACACACACACCTCTCCACATAGACACACATACACCTCTCCACACAGACACTCACTCACCTCTCCACACACACCTCTCCACACAGACACACACTCACCTCTCCACATAGACACACATACACCTCTCCACACACACCTCTCCACACAGACACACACACACCTCTGCACACGGACACAGACACACCTCTCCACACAGACACTCACACACCTCTCCACACAGACACACATACACCTCTCCACACAGACACTCACACACCTCTCCACACAGACACACACACACCTCTGCACACGGACACAGACACACCTCTCCACACAGACACTCACACACCTCTCCAGACAGACACACACACACCTCTCCACTCACACCTCTCCACACAGACACACACACATCTCTCCACACAGACACACACACAACTCTCCACACAGACACACACACACCTCTCCACATAGACACACACACACCTCTCCACACAGACACACACACACCTCTCCACACAGACACACACACATCTCTCCACACAGACACACACACACCTCTCCACACAGACACACACTCACCTCTCCACACAGACACACACACAACTCTCCACACTCACCTCTCCACACAGACACACACACACCTCTCCACACAGACACACACACACCTCTCCACACAGACACACACACAACTCTCCACACACACCTATCCACACAGCCACACACACACCTCTCCTCACAGACACACACACAACTCTCCACACACACCTCTCCACACAGACACACACACACCTCTCCACACAGACACACACACAACTCTCCACACACACCTCTCCACACAGACACACACACACATCTCCACACTCACCTCTCCACACAGACACACACTCACCTCTCCACACAGACACACACTCACCTCTCCACACAGACACACACACACCTCTCCACACAAACACACACACACCTCTCCACACAAACACACACACACCTCTCCACACAGACACACACACACAACTCTCCACACAGACACACACACACCTCTCCACACAGACACACACACACCTCTCCACACAGACACACACACACGTCTCCACACAGACACACACACAACTCTCCACACAGACACACACACACCTCTCCACACAGACACACACACAACTCTCCACACAGACACACACACACCTCTCCACACAGACACACACACACCTCTCCACACTCACCTCTCCACACAGGCACACACACACCTCTCCACACAGACACACACACACCTCTCCACACTCACCTCTCCTCACAGTCACACGCACACCTCTCCACACACACCTCTCCACACAGACACACACACACCTCTCCACACAGACTCACACACACCTCTCCACACTCACCTCTCCACACTCAGCTCTCCACACCTCTCCACACACACCTCTCCGCACAGACACACACGCAAATCTCCACACACACCTCTCCACACAGACACACACACACCTCTCCACACACACCTCTCCACACAGACACACACACACCTCTACACACACACCTCTCCACACAGACACACACACACCTCTCCACACAGACACACACACGACTCTCCACACTCACCTCTCCACACAGACACACACACAACTCTACACACTCACCTCTCCACACAGACACACACACATCTCTCCACACAGACACATACACACCTCTCCACACAGACACACACACACCTCTCCACACAGACACACACACAACTCTCCACACACACCTCTCCACACAGACACACACACACCTCTCCACACAGACACACACACAACTCTCCACACACACCTCTCCACACAGACACACACTCACCTCTCCACACAGACACACACACACCTCTCCACACAGACACACACACAACTCTCCACACAAACACGCACACACCTCTCCACACAAACACACACACACCTCTCCACACAGACACACACACAACTCTCCACAGAGACACACACACACCTCTCCACTCAGACACACAATCACCTCTCCACACAGACACAGACACGCGTCTCCACACAGACACACACACAACTCTCCAAACTCACCTCTCCACACAGGCACACACACACCTCTCCACACAGACACACACACACCTCTCCAGACTCACCTCTCCACACAGACACACACACACCTCTCCACACACACCTCTCCACACAGACACACACACACCTCTCCACACAGACACACACACACCTCTCCACACTCACCTCTCCACACTCACCTCTCCACACCTCTCCACACACACCTCTCCGCACAGACACACACACACCTCTCCACACACACCTCTCCACACAGACACACACACACCTCTCCACACACACCTCTCCACACAGACACACACACACCTCTCCACACACACCTCTCCACACAGACACACACACACCTCTCCACACAGACACACACACGACTCTCCACACTCACCTCTCCACACAAACACACACACAACTCTCCACACTCACCTCTCCACACAGACACACACACATCTCTCCACACAGACACATACACACCTCTCCACACAGACACACACACAACTCTCCACACAGACACACACACAACTATCCACATAGACACACACACACCTCTCCACACTCACCTCTCCACACAGACACACACACACCTCTCCACACAGACACACACACAACTCTCCACACTCACCTCTCCACACAGACACACACATACCTCTCCACACAGACACACACACACCTCTCCACACACACCTCTCCACACAGGCACACACACACCTCTCCACACAGACACCCACACAATTCTCCACACGCACCTCTCCACACAGACACACAAATACCTCTCCACACAGTCACGCACACAACTCTCCACACTCACCTCTCCACACAGTCACACACACACCTCTCCACACAGACACACACACACCTCTCCACATAGACACACACACACCTCTCCACACAGACACACACACACCTCTCCACACAGACACACACGCACCTCTCCACACTCACCTCTCCAAACAGACACACACACACTTCTCCCCACAGACACACACACACCTCTCCACACAGACACACACGCTCCTCTCCACACACACCTCTCCACACGGACACACACACACCTCTCCACACACACCTCTCCACACAGACAAACACTCACCTCTCCACACACAGCTCTCCACAAAGACTCATACTCTCCTCTCCACACAGACACACACTCACCTCTCCACACTCACCTCTCCACACAGACACACACTCACCTCTCCACACTCACCTCTCCACGAAGACACACACACACCTCTCCACACACACCTCTCCACACAGACACACACTCACCTCTCCACACAGACACACACTCACCTCTCCACACAGACACACACACACCTCCCCACACAGACACACACACACCTCTCCACACACACCTCTCCACACATACACACACACACCTCTCCACACTCACCTCTCCACACAGACACACACACACACCTCTCCACACAGACACACACACACACCTCTCCACACAGACACACACTCACCTCTCCACACAGGCACACACACACCTCTCCACACAGACACACACACACCTCTCCACACACACTTCTCCACACAGACACACACACACCTCTCCACACACACCTCTCCACACACTCCTCTCCACACAGACACACACAAATCTCTCCGCACAGACACACACACACCTCTCCACACAGACACACACACACCTCTCCACACTGACACACACACACCTATCCACACAGTCACACTCTCACCTCTCCACACAGACACACATACACCTCTCCACACAGACACACACACACCTCTCCACACAGACACACACACACCTCTCCACACAGACACACACACAACTCTCCACACACACCTCTCCACACAGACACTCACTCACCTCTCCACACAGACACTCACTCACCTCTCCACACAGACACACACACAACTCTCCACACAGACACACACACACCTCTCCACACACACCTCTCCACACAGGCACACACACACCTCTCCACATAGACACACATACACCTCTCCACACAGACACTCACTCACCTCTCCACACACACCTCTCCACACAGACACACACTCACCTCTCCACATAGACACACATACACCTCTCCACACACACCTCTCCACACAGACACACACACACCTCTGCACACGGACACAGACACACCTCTCCACACAGACACTCACACACCTCTCCACACAGACACACATACACCTCTCCACACAGACACTCACACACCTCTCCACACAGACACACACACACCTCTGCACACGGACACAGACACACCTCTCCACACAGACACTCACACACCTCTCCACACAGACACACACACACCTCTCCACTCACACCTCTCCACACAGACACACACACATCTCTCCACACAGACACACACACAACTCTCCACACAGACACACACACACCTCTCCACATAGACACACACACACCTCTCCACACAGACACACACACACCTCTCCACACAGACACACACACATCTCTCCACACAGACACACACACACCTCTCCACACAGACACACACTCACCTCTCCACACAGACACACACACAACTCTCCACACTCACCTCTCCACACAGACACACACACACCTCTCCACACAGACACACACACACCTCTCCACACAGACACACACACAACTCTCCACACACACCTATCCACACAGCCACACACACACCTCTCCTCACAGACACACACACAACTCTCCACACACACCTCTCCACACAGACACACACACACCTCTCCACACAGACACACACACAACTCTCCACACGCACCTCTCCACACAGACACACACACACCTCTCCACACAGACACACACACACATCTCCACACTCACCTCTCCACACAGACACACACTCACCTCTCCACACAGACACACACTCACCTCTCCACACAGACACACACACACCTCTCCACACAAACACACACACACCTCTCCACACAAACACACACACACCTCTCCACACAGACACACACACACAACTCTCCACACAGACACACACACACCTCTCCACACAGACACACACACACCTCTCCACACAGACACACACACACGTCTCCACACAGACACACACACAACTCTCCACACAGACACACACACACCTCTCCACACAGACACACACACAACTCTCCACACAGACACACACACACCTCTCCACACAGACACACACACACCTCTCCACACTCACCTCTCCACACAGGCACACACACACCTCTCCACACAGACACACACACACCTCTCCATACTCACCTCTCCTCACAGTCACACGCACACCTCTCCACACACACCTCTCCACACAGACACACACACACCTCTCCACACAGACTCACACACACCTCTCCACACTCACCTCTCCACACTCAGCTCTCCACACCTCTCCACACACACCTCTCCGCACAGACACACACGCACATCTCCACACACACCTCTCCACACAGACACACACACACCTCTCCACACACACCTCTCCACACAGACACACACACACCTCTACACACACACCTCTCCACACAGACACACACACACCTCTCCACACAGACACACACACGACTCTCCACACTCACCTCTCCACACAGACACACACACAACTCTACACACTCACCTCTCCACACAGACACACACACATCTCTCCACACAGACACATACACACCTCTCCACACAGACACACACACAACTCTCCACACAGACACACACACACCTCTCCACATAGACACACACACACCTCTCCACACTCACCTCTCCACACAGACACACACACACCTCTCCACACAGACACACACACAACTCTCCACACTCACCTCTCCACACAGACACACACATACCTCTCCACACAGACACACACACACCTCTCCACACACACCTCTCCACACAGACACACACACACCTCTCCACACAGACACCCACACAACTCTCCACACACACCTCTCCACACAGACACACAAACACCTCTCCACACAGTCACGCACACAACTCTCCACACTCACCTCTCCACACAGTCACACACACACCTCTCCACACAGACACACACACACCTCTCCACATAGACACACGCACACCTCTCCACGCAGACACACACACACCTCTCCACACAGACACACACACACCTCTCCACACTCACCTCTCCAAACAGACACCCACACACTTCTCCACACAGACACACACACACCTCTCCACACTGACACACACGCACCTCTCCACACAAACCTCTCCACAACAGACGCAAACACACCTCTCCACACACACCTCTCCACACAGACACACACTCACCTCTCCACACACAGCTCTCCACACAGACACATACTCACCTCTCCACACAGACACACACTCACCTCTCCACACTCACCTCTCCACACAGACACATACTCACCTCTCCACAAAGACACACACACACCTCTCCACACACACCTCTCCACACAGACACACACACACCTCTCCACACAGACACACACACACACCTCTCCACACAGACACACACACACACCTCTCCACACAGACGCAAACACACCTCTCCACACACACCTCTCCACACAGACACACACACACCTCTCCACACTCACCTCTCCACACAGACACACACACACCTCTCCACACAGACACACACACACACCTCTCCACACAGACACACACACACACCTCTCCACACAGACACACACACACCTCTCCACACACACCTCTCCACACAGACACACGAACACCTCTCCACACACACCTCTCCACACAGACACACACACACCTCTCCACACACACCTCTCCACACAGACACACACACACCTCTCCACACAGACACACACACGACTCTCCACACTCACCTCTCCACACAAACACACACACAACTCTCCACACTCACCTCTCCACACAGACACACACACATCTCTCCACACAGACACATACACACCTCTCCACACAGACACACACACAACTCTCCACACAGACACACACACAACTATCCACATAGACACACACACACCTCTCCACACTCACCTCTCCACACAGACACACACACACCTCTCCACACAGACACACACACAACTCTCCACACTCACCTCTCCACACAGACACACACATACCTCTCCACACAGACACACACACACCTCTCCACACACACCTCTCCACACAGGCACACACACACCTCTCCACCCAGACACCCACACAATTCTCCACACGCACCTCTCCACACAGACACACAAATACCTCTCCACACAGTCACGCACACAACTCTCCACACTCACCTCTCCACACAGTCACACACACACCTCTCCACACAGACACACACACACCTCTCCACATAGACACACACACACCTCTCCACACAGACACACACACACCTCTCCACACAGACACACACGCACCTCTCCACACTCACCTCTCCAAACAGACACACACACACTTCTCCCCACAGACACACACACACCTCTCCACACAGACACACACGCTCCTCTCCACACACACCTCTCCACACGGACACACACACACCTCTCCACACACACCTCTCCACACAGACAAACACTCACCTCTCCACACACAGCTCTCCACAAAGACTCATACTCTCCTCTCCACACAGACACACACTCACCTCTCCACACTCACCTCTCCACACAGACACACACTCACCTCTCCACACTCACCTCTCCACGAAGACACACACACACCTCTCCACACACACCTCTCCACACAGACACACACTCACCTCTCCACACAGACACACACTCACCTCTCCACACAGACACACACACACCTCCCCACACAGACACACACACACCTCTCCACACACACCTCTCCACACATACACACACACACCTCTCCACACTCACCTCTCCACACAGACACACACACACACCTCTCCACACAGACACACACACACACCTCTCCACACAGACACACACTCACCTCTCCACACAGGCACACACACACCTCTCCACACAGACACACACACACCTCTCCACACACACTTCTCCACACAGACACACACACACCTCTCCACACACACCTCTCCACACACTCCTCTCCACACAGACACACACAAATCTCTCCGCACAGACACACACACACCTCTCCACACAGACACACACACACCTCTCCACACTGACACACACACACCTATCCACACAGTCACACTCTCACCTCTCCACACAGACACACATACACCTCTCCACACAGACACACACACACCTCTCCACACAGACACACACACACCTCTCCGCACACACCTCTCCACACAGACACACACACACCTCTCCACACACACCTCTCCACACAGACACTCACTCACCTCTCCACACAGACACACATACACCTCTCCACACAGACACACACACACCTCTCCACACAGACACACACACACCTCTCCACACACACCTCTCCACACAGACACACACACACCTCTCCACACACACCTCTCCACACAGACACTCACTCACCTCTCCACGCACACCTCTCCACACAGGCACACACACACCTCTCCACATAGACACACATACACCTCTCCACACAGACACTCACTCACCTCTCCACACACACCTCTCCACACAGACACACACTCACCTCTCCACATAGACACACATACACCTCTCCACACACACCTCTCCACACAGACACACACACACCTCTGCACACGGACACAGACACACCTCTCCACACAGACACTCACACACCTCTCCACACAGACACACATACACCTCTCCACACAGACACTCACACACCTCTCCACACAGACACACACACACCTCTGCACACGGACACAGACACACCTCTCCACACAGACACTCACACACCTCTCCAGACAGACACACACACACCTCTCCACTCACACCTCTCCACACAGACACACACACATCTCTCCACACAGACACACACACAACTCTCCACACAGACACACACACACCTCTCCACATAGACACACACACACCTCTCCACACAGACACACACACACCTCTCCACACAGACACACACACATCTCTCCACACAGACACACACACACCTCTCCACACAGACACACACTCACCTCTCCACACAGACACACACACAACTCTCCACACTCACCTCTGCACACAGACACACACACACCTCTCCACACAGACACACACACACCTCTCCACACAGACACACACACAACTCTCCACACACACCTATCCACACAGCCACACACACACCTCTCCTCACAGACACACACACAACTCTCCACACACACCTCTCCACACAGACACACACACACCTCTCCACACAGACACACACACAACTCTCCACACGCACCTCTCCACACAGACACACACACACATCTCCACACTCACCTCTCCACACAGACACACACTCACCTCTCCACACAGACACACACTCACCTCTCCACACAGACACACACACACCTCTCCACACAAACACACACACACCTCTCCACACAAACACACACACACCTCTCCACACAGACACACACACACAACTCTCCACACAGACACACACACACCTCTCCACACAGACACACACACACCTCTCCACACAGACACACACACACGTCTCCACACAGACACACACACAACTCTCCACACAGACACACACACACCTCTCCACACAGACACACACACAACTCTCCACACAGACACACACACACCTCTCCACACAGACACACACACACCTCTCCACACTCACCTCTCCACACAGGCACACACACACCTCTCCACACAGACACACACACACCTCTCCACACTCACCTCTCCTCACAGTCACACGCACACCTCTCCACACACACCTCTCCACACAGACACACACACACCTCTCCACACAGACTCACACACACCTCTCCACACTCACCTCTCCACACTCAGCTCTCCACACCTCTCCACACACACCTCTCCGCACAGACACACACGCAAATCTCCACACACACCTCTCCACACAGACACACACACACCTCTCCACACACACCTCTCCACACAGACACACACACACCTCTACACACACACCTCTCCACACAGACACACACACACCTCTCCACACAGACACACACACGACTCTCCACACTCACCTCTCCACACAGACACACACACAACTCTACACACTCACCTCTCCACACAGACACACACACATCTCTCCACACAGACACATACACACCTCTCCACACAGACACACACACAACTCTCCACACAGACACACACACACCTCTCCACATAGACACACACACACCTCTCCACACTCACCTCTCCACACAGACACACACACACCTCTCCACACAGACACACACACAACTCTCCACACTCACCTCTCCACACAGACACACACATACCTCTCCACACAGGCACACACACACCTCTCCACACACACCTCTCCACACAGACACACACACACCTCTCCACACAGACACCCACACAACTCTCCACACACACCTCTCCACACAGACACACAAACACCTCTCCACACAGTCACGCACACAACTCTCCACACTCACCTCTCCACACAGTCACACACACACCTCTCCACACAGACACACACACACCTCTCCACATAGACACACGCACACCTCTCCACGCAGACACACACACACCTCTCCACACAGACACACACACACCTCTCCACACTCACCTCTCCAAACAGACACCCACACACTTCTCCACACAGACACACACACACCTCTCCACACTGACACACACGCACCTCTCCACACAAACCTCTCCACACAGACGCAAACACACCTCTCCACACACACCTCTCCACACAGACACACACTCACCTCTCCACACACAGCTCTCCACACAGACACATACTCACCTCTCCACACAGACACACACTCACCTCTCCACACTCACCTCTCCACACAGACACATACTCACCTCTCCACAAAGACACACACACACCTCTCCACACACACCTCTGCACACAGACACACACACACCTCTCCACACTCACCTCTCCACACAGACACACACACACCTCTCCACACAGACACACACACACACCTCTCCACACAGACACACACTCACCTCTCCACACAGACACACACACACCTCTCCACACAGACACACACACACCTCTCCACACACACCTCTCCACACAGACACACACACACCTCTCCACACACACCTCTCCACACACTCTTCTCCACACAGACTCACACAAACCTCTCCGCACAGACACACACACACCTCTCCACACAGACACACACACACCTCTCCACACAGACACAGACACACCTATCCACACAGTCACACTCTCACCTCTCCACACAGACACACATACACCTCTCCACACAGACACACACACACCTCTCCACACAGACACACACACACCTCTCCGCACACACCTCTCCACACAGACACACACACACCTCTCCACACACACCTCTCCACACAGACACACACTCACCTCTCCACACAGACACTCACGCACCTCTCCACACACACCTCTCCACAAAGACACACACTCACCTCTCCACAAAGACACACACACACCTCTCCACACAGACACACACACACCTCTCCACACGGACACAGACACACCTCTCCACACAGACACTCACACACCTCTCCACACAGACACACATACACCTCTCCACACAGACACACACACAGCTCTCCACACACACCTCTCCACACAGACACACACACACCTCTCCACACAGACACACACACACCTCTCCACACACACCTCTCCACACAGACACACACACACCTCTCCACACAGACACACACACAACTCTCCACACAGACACACACACACCTCTCCACATAGACACACACATACCTCTCCACACAGACACACACTCACCTCTCCACACAGACACACACACAACTCTCCGCACTCACCTCTCCACACAGACACACACACACCTCTCCACACAGACACACACACACCTCTCCTCACAGACACACACACAACTCTCCACACACACCTATCCACACAGACACACAAACACCTCTCCTCACAGACACACACACAACTCTCCACACACACCTCTCCACACAGACACTCACACACCTCTCCACACAGACACACACACAACTCTCCACACACACCTCTCCACACAGACACACACACACCTCTCCACACAGACACACCCACACATCTCCACACTCACCTCTCCACACAGACACACACTCACCTCTCCACACAGACACACACTCACCTCTCCACACAGACACACACACACCTCTCCACACAGACACACACACAACTCTCCACACAAACACACACACACCTCTCCACACAAACACACGCACACCTCTCCACACAGACACGCACACAACTCTCCACACATACACACACACATCTCTCCACACAGACACACACACACCTCTCCACACAGACACACACACACGTCTCCACACTGACACACACACAACTCTCCACACAGACACACACACACCTCTCCACACAGACACACAGACAACTCTCCACACAGACACACACACACCTCTCCACACAGACACACACACACCTCTCCACACTCACCTCTCCACACAGGCACACACACACCTCTCCACACAGACACACACACACCTCTCCACACTCACCTCTCCACACAGACACACACACACCTCTCCACACAGACACACACACACCTCTCCACACTCACCTCTCCACACAGACACACACACACCTCTCCACACAGACACACACACACCTCTCCACACACACCTCTCCACACTGACACACACACACCTCTCCACACAGACACACACACACCTCTCCACACTCACCTCTCCACACAGACTCACACACACCTCTCCACACACACCTCTCCACACAGACACGCACACACCTCACCACACAGACACACACAAACCTCTCCGCACTCACCTCTCCACACTCACCTCTCCACACCTCTCCACACACACAACTCTCCACACAGACACACACACACCTCTCCACACTCACCTCTCCACACAGACACACACACACCTCTCCACACAGACACACACACAACTCTCCACACTCACCTCTCCACACAGACACACACATACCTCTCCACACAGACACACACACACCTCTCCACACATACCTCTCCACACAGACACACACACACCTCTCCACACAGACACCCACACATCTCTCCACACACACCTCTCCACACAGACACACAAACACCTCTCCACACAGTCACGCACACAACTCTCCACACTCACCTCTCCACACAGTCACACACACACCTCTCCACACAGACACACACACACCTCTCCACATAGACACACACACACCTCTCCACGCAGACACACACACACCTCTCCACACAGACACACACACACCTCTCCACACTCACCTCTCCAAACAGACACACACACACTTCTCCACACAGACACACACACACCTCTCCACACTGACACACACGCACCTCTCCACACAAACCTCTCCACACAGACGCAAACACACCTCTCCACACACACCTCTCCACACAGACACACACTCACCTCTCCACACACAGCTCTCCACACAGACACATACTCACCTCTCCACACAGACACACACTCACCTCTCCACACTCACCTCTCCACACAGACACATACTCACCTCTCCACAAAGACACACACACACCTCTCCACACACACCTCTCCACACAGACACACACACACCTCTCCACACTCACCTCTCCACACAGACACACACACACCTCTCCACACAGACACACACACACACCTCTCCACACAGACACACACTCACCTCTCCACACAGACACACACACACCTCTCCACACAGACACACACACACCTCTCCACACACACCTCTCCACACAGACACACACACACCTCTCCACACACACCTCTCCACACACTCTTCTCCACACAGACTCACACAAACCTCTCCGCACAGACACACACACACCTCTCCACACAGACACACACACACCTCTCCACACAGACACAGACACACCTATCCACACAGTCACACTCTCACCTCTCCACACAGACACACATACACCTCTCCACACAGACACACACACACCTCTCCACACAGACACACACACACCTCTCCGCACACACCTCTCCACACAGACACACACACAACTCTCCACACACACCTCTCCACACAGACACACACTCACCTCTCCACACAGACACTCACGCACCTCTCCACACACACCTCTCCACAAAGACACACACTCACCTCTCCACAAAGACACACACACACCTCTCCACACAGACACACATACACCTCTCCACACACACCTCTCCACACAGACACACACACACCTCTCCACACTGACACACACGCACCTCTCCACACAAACCTCTCCACACAGACGCAAACACACCTCTCCACACACACCTCTCCACACAGACACACACTCACCTCTCCACACACAGCTCTCCACACAGACACATACTCACCTCTCCACACAGACACACACTCACCTCTCCACACTCACCTCTCCACACAGACACATACTCACCTCTCCACAAAGACACACACACACCTCTCCACACACACCTCTCCACACAGACACACACACACCTCTCCACACTCACCTCTCCACACAGACACACACACACCTCTCCACACAGACACACACACACACCTCTCCACACAGACACACACTCACCTCTCCACACAGACACACACACACCTCTCCACACAGACACACACACACCTCTCCACACACACCTCTCCACACAGACACACACACACCTCTCCACACACACCTCTCCACACACTCTTCTCCACACAGACTCACACAAACCTCTCCGCACAGACACACACACACCTCTCCACACAGACACACACACACCTCTCCACACAGACACAGACACACCTATCCACACAGTGACACTCTCACCTCTCCACACAGACACACCTACACCTCTCCACACAGACACACACACACCTCTCCACACAGACACACACACACCTCTCCGCACACACCTCTCCACACAGACACACACACAACTCTCCACACACACCTCTCCACACAGACACACACTCACCTCTCCACACAGACACTCACGCACCTCTCCACACACACCTCTCCACAAAGACACACACTCACCTCTCCACAAAGACACACACACACCTCTCCACACAGACACACATACACCTCTCCACACACACCTCTCCACACAGACACACACACACCTCTCCACACGGACACAGACACACCTCTCCACACAGACACTCACACACCTCTCCACACAGACACACATACACCTCTCCACACAGACACACACACACCTCTCCACACAGACACACACACAACTCCCCACACGGACACACACACACCTCTCCACACAGACACACACACACCTCTCCACACAGACACACACACACCTCTCCACACAGACACACACACACCTCTCCACACACACCTCTCCACACAGGCACACACTCACCTCTCCACACAGACACACACACACCTCTCCACACTCACCTCTCCACACAGACACACACACACCTCTCCACACAAACACACACACACCTTTCCACACAGACACACGCACACCTCTCCATACACACCTCTCCACACAGACACACACACACCTCTCCACACAGACACACACACAACTCTCCAACCAGACACACACACACCTCTCCACACAGACACACACACACCTCTCCACACAGACACACACACACCTCTCCACACACACCTCTCCTCACAGACACACACACACCTCTCCACACACACCTCTCCTCACAGACACACACACACCTCTCCACATAGACACACACACACCTCTCCACACAGACACACACACAACTCTCCACACAGACACACACACACCTCTCCACACCGACACACACACAACTCTCCACACAGACACACACACACCTCTCCACATAGACACACACACACCTCTCCACACTCACCTCTCCACACAGACACACACACACCTCTCCACGCAGACACACACACAACTCTCCACACTCCCCTCTCCACACAGACACACACATACCTCTCCACACAGACACACACACACCTCTGCACACACACCTCTCCACACAGACACACACACACCTCTCCACACAGACACACACACAACTCTCCCCACACACCTCTCCACACAGACACACACACACCTCTCCACACAGTCACGCACACAACTCTCCACATAGACACACACAAACCTCTCCACACAGACACACACTCACCTCTCCACACAGACGCACACTCACCTCTCCACACAGACACACACACGCCTCTCCACACAGACACACACACACCTCTCCACACACACCTCTCCACACAGACACACACACACCTCTCCACACAGACACACACACACCTCTCCACACACACCTCTCCACACACTCCTCTCCACAGAGACACACACAAACCTCTCTGCACAGACACACAAACACCTCTCCACACAGACACACACACACCTCTCCACACAGACACACACACACCTAACCACACAGTCACACTCTCACCTCTCCGCACAGACACACATACACCTCTCCACACAGACACACACACACCTCTCCACACAGACACACACACACCTCTCCGCACACACCTCTCCACACAGACACACACACACCTCTCCACACACACCTCTCCACACAGACACACACTCACCTCTCCACTCAGACACTCACGCACCTCTCCACACACACCTCTCCACACAGACACACACTCACCTCTCCACATAGACACACATACACCTCTCCACACACACCTCTCCACACAGACACACACACACCTCTCCACATGGACACAGACACACCTCTCCACACAGACACTCACACACCTCTCCACACAGACACACATACACCTCTCCACACAGACACACACACACCTCTCCACACACACCTCTCCACACAGACACACACACACCTCTCCACACAGACACACACACGCCTCTCCACACACACCTCTCCACACAGACACACACACACCTCTCCACACAGACACACACACAACTCTCCACACAGACACACACACACCTCTCCACATAGACAGACACACACCTCTCCACACAGACACACACTCACCTCTCCACACAGACACACTCACAACTCTCCACACTCACCTCTCCACCCAGACACACACACACCTCTCCACACAGACACACACACACCTCTCCACACAGACACACACACAACTCTCCACACACACCTCTCCACACAGACTCACACACACCTCTCCTCACAGACACACACACAACTCTCCACACACACCTCTCCACACAGACACACACACACCTCTCCACACAGACACACACACAACTCTCCACTCACACCTCTCCACACAGACACACACAGACCTCTCCACACAGACACACACACACACCTCCACACTCACCTCTCCACACAGACACACACACACCTCTCCACACAGACACACACACACCTCTCCACACAGACACACACACACCTCTCCGCACAGACACACACACACGTCTCCACACAGACACACACACAACTCTCCACACACACCTCTCCACACAGACACACACACACCTCTCCGCACACACCTCTCCACACAGACACACACACACCTCTCCACACACACCTCTCCACACAGACACACACTCACCTCTCCACACAGACACTCACGCACCTCTCCACACACACCTCTCCACACAGACACACACTCACCTCTCCACATGGACACACATACACCTCTCCACACACACCTCTCCACACAGACACACACACACCTCTCCACACGGACACAGACACACCTCTCCACACAGACACTCACACACAACTCCACACAGACACACATACACCTCTCCACACAGACACACACACACCTCTCCACACACACCTCTCCACACAGACACACACACACCTCTCCACACAGACACACACACACCTCTCCACACACAACTCTCCACACAGACACACACACACCTCTCCACACAGACACACACACAACTCTCCACACAGACACACACACACCTCTCCACATAGACACACACACACCTCTCCACACAGACACACACTCACCTCTCCACACAGACACACACACAACTCTCCACACTCACCTCTCCACACAGACACACATACACCTCTCCACACAGACACACACACACCTCTCCACACAGACACACACACAACTCTCCACACACACCTCTCCACACAGACACACACACACCTCTCCTCACAGACACACACACAACTCTCCACACACTCCTCTCCACACAGACACACACACACCTCTCCACACAGACACACACACAACTCTCCACACACACCTCTCCACAAAGACACACACACACCTCTCCACACAGACACACACAAACATCTCCACACTCACGTCTCCACACAGACACACACACACCTCTCCACACAGACACACACACACCTCTCCACACAGACACACACACACCTCTCCACACAGACACACACACACCTCTCCACACAGACACACACACAACTCTCCACACACACCTTTCCACACAGACACACACACACCTCTCCTCACAGACACACACACAACTCTCCACACACACCTCTCCACACAGACACACACACACCTCTCCACACAGACACACACACAACTCTCCACACACACCTCTCCACACAGACACACACACACCTCTCCACACAGACACACACACACATCTCCACACTCACTTCTCCACACAGACATACACTCACCTCTCCACACAGACACACATACACCTCTCCACACAGACACACACACAACTCTCCACACAAACACACACACACCTCTCCACACAAACACACACACACCTCTCCACACAGACACACACACAACTCTCCACACAGACACACACACACCTCTCCATATAGACACACACACACCTCTCCACACAGACACACACACAACTCTCCACACAGACACACACACACCTCTCCACACAGACACACACACACCTCTCCACACAGACACACACACACCTCTCCACACAGACACACACACACCTCTCCACACAGACACACACACACCTCTCCACACAGACACACACACACCTCTCCACACACACCTCTCCACACAGGCACACACACACCTCTCCACACTCACCTCTCCACACAGACACACACACTCCTCTCCACACAGGCACACACACACCTCTCCACACAGACACACACACAACTCTCCACACTCACCTCTCCACACAGACACACACACACCTCTCCACACAGACACACACACAACTCTCCACACAAACACACACACACCTCTCCACACAAACACACACACACCTCTCCACACAGACACACACACAACTCTCCACACAGACACACACACACCTCTCCACACAGACACACACACACCTCTCCACACAGACACACACACACGTCTCCACACAGACACACACACAACTCTCCACACAGACACACACACACCTCTCCACACAGACACACACACAACTCTCCACACAGACACACACACACCTCTCCACACAGACACACACACACCTCTCCACACAGACACACACACACCTCTCCACACAGACACACACACACCTCTCCACACACACCTCTCCACACAGGCGCACACACACCTCTCCACACAGACACACACACACCTCTCCACACAGACACACACACACCTCTCCACACAAACACACACACACCTCTCCACACAGACACACACACACCTCTCCACACACACCTCTCCACACAGACACACACACACCTCTCCACACAGACACACACACAACTCTCCAACCAGACACACACACACCTCTCCACACAGACACACACACAAATCTCCACACAGACACACACACACCTCTCCACACAGACACACACACACCTCTCCACACACACCTCTCCTCACAGACGCACACACACCTCTCCACACACACCTCTCCTCACAGACACACACACACCTCTTCACAATGACACACACACACCTCTCCACACAGACACACACACAACTCTCCACACAGACACACACACACCTCTCCACACAGACACACACACAACTCTCCACACAGACACACACACACCTCTCCACACAGACACACACACAACTCTCCACACTCACCTCTCCATACAGACACACACACACCTCTCCACACAGACACATACACACCTCTCCACACAGACACACTCACAACTCTCCACACAGACACACACACACCTCTCCACATAGACACACACACACCTCTCCACACTCACCTCTCCACACAGACACGCACACACCTCTCCACACAGACACACACACAACTCTCCACACTCACCTCTCCACACAGACACACACATACCTCTCCACACAGACACACACACACCTCTCCACACACACCTCTCCACACAGACACACACACACCTCTCCACACAGACACACACACAACTCTCCACACACACCTCTCCACACAGACACACACACACCTCTCCACACAGTCACGCACACAACTCTCCACATAGACACACACACACCTCTCCACACAGACACACACTCACCTCTCCACACAGACGCACACTCACCTCTCCACACAGACACACACACACCTCTCCACACAGACACACACACACCTCTCCACACAGACACACACACACCTCTCCACACAGACACACACACACCTCTCCACACACACCTCTCCACACAGGCACACACACACCTCTCCACACAGACACACACACACCTCTCCACACTCACCTCTCCACACAGACACACACACTCCTCTCCACACAGGCACACACACACCTCTCCACACAGACACACACACAACTCTCCACACTCACCTCTCCACACAGACACACACACACCTCTCCACACAGACACACACACAACTCTATACACAAACACACACACACCTCTCCACACAAACACACACACACCTCTCCACACAGACACACACACAACTCTCCACACAGACACACACACACCTCTCCACACAGACACACACACACCTCTCCACACAGACACACACACACTTCTCCACACAGACACACACACAACTCTCCACACAGACACACACACACCTCTCCACACAGACACACACACAACTCTCCACACAGACACACACACACCTCTCCACACAGACACACACACACCTCTCCACACAGACACACACACACCTCTCCACACAGACACACACACACCTCTCCACACAGACACTCACACACCTCTCCACACACACCTCTCCACACAGGCACACACACACCTCTCCACACAAACACACACTCATCTCTCCACACAGACACACACACACCTCTCCACACAAACACACACACACCTCTCCACACAGACACACACACACCTCTCCACACACACCTCTCCACACAGACACACACACACCTCTCCACACAGACACACACACAACTCTCCAACCAGACACACACACACCTCTCCTAACAGACACACACACAAATCTCCTCTCAGACACACACACACCTCTCCACACAGACACACACACACCTCTCCACACACACCTCTCCTCACAGACGCACGCACACCTCTCCACACACACCTCTCCTCACAGACACACACACACCTCTTCACATAGACACACACACACCTCTCCACACAGACACACACACAACTCTCCACACAGACACACACACACCTCTCCACACAGACACACACACAACTCTCCACACAGACACACACACACCTCTCCACACAGACACACACACAACTCTCCACACTCACCTCTCCATACAGACACACACACACCTCACCACACAGACACATACACACCTCTCCACACAGACACACACACAACTCTCCACACAGACACACACACACCTCTCCACATAGACACACACACACCCCTCCACACTCACCTCTCCACACAGACACGCACACACCTCTCCACACAGACACACACACAACTCTCCACACTCACCTCTCCACACAGACACACACAAACCTCTCCACACAGACACACACACACCTCTCCACACACACCTCTCCACACAGACACACACACACCTCTCCACACAGACACACACACAACTCTCCACACACACCTCTCCACACAGACACACACACACCTCTCCACACAGTCACGCACACAACTCTCCACATAGACACACACACACCTCTCCACACAGACACACACTCACCTCTCCACACAGACGCACACTCACCTCTCCACACAGACACACACACACCTCTCCACACAGACACACACACACCTCTCCACGCACACCTCTCCACACAGACACACACACACCTCTCCACACCCACCTCTCCACACAGTCACACACACACACCTCTCCACACAGACACACACTCACCTCTCCACACAGACACACTCACACCACTCCACACAGACACACACACACCTCTCCACACACACCTCTCCACACAGACACACACACACCTCTCCACACACACCTCTCCACACACACCTCTCCACACAGACACACACAAACCTCTCCGCACAGACACACACACACCTCTCCACCCAGACACACACACACCTCTCCACACAGACACACACACAGCTATCCACACAGACACACTCTCACCTCTCCACACAGACACACATACACCTCTCCACACAGACACACACACACACCTCTCCACACACACCTCTCCACACAGACACACACTCACCTCTCCACACTCAGCTCTCCACACAGACACACACTCACCTATCCACACTCACCTCTCCACACAGACACCCACTCACCTCTCCACACTCACCTCTCCACACAGACACACACACACCTCTCCACACTCACCTCTCCACACAGACACACACACACCTCTCCACACACACCTCTCCACACAGACACACACACACCTCTCCACACAGACACACACACAACTCTCCACACTCACCTCTCCACACAGACACACACACATCTCTCCACACAGACACACACACACCTCTCCACACAGACACACACACAACTCTCCACACACACCTCTCCACACTCACCTCTCCACACAGACACACACACACCTCTCCACACAGACACACACACACCTCTCCACATAGACACACACACACCTCTCCACACAGACACACACACAACTCTCCACACAGACACACACACACCTCTCTACACTCACCTCTCCACACAGACACACACACACCTCTCCACACAGACACACACACACCTCTCCACACAGACACACACACACCTCTCCACACAGACACACACACACACCTCTCCACACACACCTCTCCACACAGACACACACTCACCTCTCCACACACACCTCTCCACACAGACACACACTCACCTCTCCACACAGACACACACTCACCTCTCCACACGGACACACACACACCTCTCCACACAGACACACATACATCTCTCCACACACACCTCTCCACACAGACACACTCTCACCTCTCCACACAGACACTCACACACCTCTCCACACACACCTCTCCACACAGACACACACTCACCTCTCCACACAGACACACATACACCTCTCCACACACACCTATCCACACAGACACACACACACCTCTCCACACCGACACACACACACCTCTCCACACAGACACACACACACCTCTCCACACAGACATACATACACCTCTCCACACAGACACACACACACCTCTCCACACACACCTCTCCACACAGACACACACACACCTCTCCACACAGAGACACACACACCTCTCCACACACACCTCTCCACACAGACACACACACCTCTCCACACACACCTCTCCACACAGACACACATACTCCTCTCCACACAGACACACATACACCTCTCCACACAGACACACACACACCTCTCCACACTCACCTCTCCACACAGACACACACACACCTCTCCACACAGACACACACACACCTCTCCACACTCAACTCTCCACACAGACACACACACACCTCTCCACACTCACCTCTCCACACAGACACACACCCACCTCTCCACACTCACCTCTCCACACAGACACACACACACCTCTCCACACTCACCTCTCCACACAGACACACACACACCTTTCCACACACACCTCTCCACACAGACACACACACACCTCTGCACAAACACGCACACACACCTCTCCACACAGACACACACACACCTCTCCGAACAGACACACACACACCTCTCCACACGGACACACACACTCCTCTCCACACAGACACACACACACCCCTCCACACAGACACACACACACCTCTCCACACACACCTCTACACACAGACACACACACACCTCTCCACACAGACACACACACACCTCTCCACACACACCTCTCCACACAGACACACACACACCTCTCCACACAGACACACACACACCTCTGCACAAACACGCACACACACCTCTCCACACAGACACACACACACCTCTCCGCACAGACACACACACACCTCTCCACACGGACACACACACTCCTCTCCACACAGACACACACACACCCCTCCACACAGACACACACACACCTCTCCACACACACCTCTACACACAGACACACACACACCTCTCCACACAGACACACACACACCTCTCCACACACACCTCTCCACACAGACACACACACACCTCTCCACACAGACACACACACACCCCTCCAAACACACCTCTCCACACAGACACACACACACACTCAACTCTCCTCACAGACTTCTCCACACAGCCACACACACAGCTCTCCCCGCACATATATCTCTCCTCTCCCTCATATGCATACCCACACCAAACTCTCAGACACATAGGCCAGAATTTTACGTGCAGTGTACAGGCCCGTCCGAGCGCAAAATGACGTGCGATATTTTGGTTGGCAGGTGCGTGCTGGAGTCGGCAGCACGCTCGCTGACAATTAAAAGGCCTGTTAAGGCCATTTAAAGGTATTTAAACTAAATTTTTCGCTACCCGTCCAAACTTACAGTTGGTGGGCAGGCGAAAAGGCCAAGTGTCCTTTGCACTTTTTTGGAAACCTCATCCACGTCTTCCAAAAGCAAATAAAAATAAAATAGAAACTTTAATTTTTCATTAATAACATGACAGAGTCACATGAGGGGACGTGTTTCACTGCATTTTTATTTTTCAGATTTTTTAATATATCTTCATCTGCCTATGGCAGCTCTGTGCCTCAGGGAGATTATGTAATGTGCACTCACACGCATACGCAATGGTTGTGTTCATCTGGCTCGCACTCCCCTCCCCGCCTGCACAGGCAGTGTTGAGCGCTGCCGCTCGTCTTTCATGCCGGGCAGCCCTTAATTGGCTCGTCAGGCGTGAAATTGCCTTCCGGAACGATCGTGGGTGGCAGTTGGCTTCCCGACCGTTCCCAACCGCTCCCGCTGATCCTGCCGATCCCGCACGCCAAAGGGCAAAATTCTGCCCCAAACTTCCCCTTGCAGAGACACGCAATTTATCATGTTGAAGGAATTTTTATTTTTAAATGATCTCCCCAAATCAATCTTCCTGTCATATTGTTTTACTATCTGTAGCAAAAATCATCTTGTTGTTTGCTGCAATGATTGTTGTACTGTTACAGCACCTGGAAAATTAGTTTTCCACCCTTAGTTATGACAATAAACTTCACCTCTGAGAAACAGTTTCTAGCATGTGAAGAAGCTGGAAAAACAAGACCAGAGAACGTTAGGAATGTGCAGTCATTCGGCATGAGAAAAATCGGTCAATGTTTTGATTGTGACGCTATGCCAGAACCCTCCTGAGTTCTGTTGGAGTTCCAACCAAAATCCTAATCAATTTCAACCTGTTATGTACTACCAGAAATTTCTGACTTTGTTTCAAACTTCCAGCATTTAATGGTTATTCATTTTACCTCCTGGAAATTAAAATTCTGGAACTATTTTACAAACTTGAATATTGCTGAAAAGAGAAACGTGTTACTGAAGCTTTTCATCTTGCAATCATCAGGACAAACGCCAAATTTCAAACCATCACAACAACTGACACTACAGGAGAAAAGGTCAACCTGCCAACCAATCAGCACCTTCTTCTCCTGTAGTATCAATTGTTGTGATGGTTTGAAATTTGGCATTCTTGTATTTGTCCTGATGAGAGCAAGAAGAGAAGCTTCAGTAACATGTCTCTCTTTTAAGTAATTTGGCAAACTCTAGTGCCACACTGTTTTATGTCTCAGGCACAAAGTGGTGGATATGTCCCTCACACCTCAGGAAATGAATTGTGCTCCTTGCATTGTGTAATATTGTGAGTTACCTGGAGCTGCTGTGTGCCAGACACTGATTGTTGTTCTGTGTTATCAGATGGGACAGTAGTCCCTGGACTGCCTGCTCCAGCTCGTGTGGTGGAGGTGCTCAGCTCCGCACTGTCTCCTGTGTGGAGGAAGATATTAATGGACGAGCCAGCAGCGTGGAGGAGTGGAAGTGCATGTACATACAGAAATTCCCTGTCGTGCAGCCCTGTAACCTCTTTGACTGCCCAAAATGGTTGGCACAGGAATGGTCTCCCGTAAGGAACTCTTTAATCTGATGATCTTGGGTTGCCCTGTCACAGGCCCACTGGAATTCCAATTAGTAAAGCCAGCAGTGAGTGTAAATACAACAAAACTTCACAATTACTCACATCATGGTTGACAGCATTTAAAAAACTACATTCACCTTTAGACAGGTTCCTTGAAAGAATGTATCCTCTTTTATATGGAGATCATTCTGTGTTATTTATAGTTTTATTTTATTAATTTATGTGATGTTAGCATCGCTGTCAAGGGCAGAATTAATTGCCCTTGAGAAGGTGGTGGTGAGCTGCCTTCTTGAACCACTGTAGTCCATGTGGTGTAGGTACACCCACAGTGCTTTTAGGAAGGGAGTTCCAGGATTTTGACCCAGTGACAGTGAAGGAACGGCGATATAGTTCCAAGACAGGATGGTGAGTGACTTGGAGGGGAACTTCCAGGTGGTGGTGTCCCCATGTACCTGCTGCCCTTGTCCTTCTAGGTGGTAGAGGTCATGGGTTTGGAAGGTGCTGTTGAAGGAGACTTGGTGAGTTGCTGCAGTGCATCTTGCACATAGTATATACTGCTGCCACTGTGCATCACTGGAGAAGGCTGTGAATGTTTAAGATGGTGGATGGGGTGCTAATCAAGTGAGCTGCTTTGTCCTGGACATTGTCAAGCTTCTTGAGGGTTGTGGGAGCTGCACTCATCCAGGCAAGTGGAGAGTATTCCATCACACTCCTGACTTGTGCCTTGTCGATGGTGGACAGGCTTTGGGGAGTCAGGAGGTAAGATACTCACCGCAGGATTCCTAGCCTCTGACCTTCTCTTGTAGCCACAGTATTTATGTAGCTGGTCCAGTAAAGTTTGATATCTCACTGAACTGAAATTATTCATAGGACAAACACTATGGCAGATTTACCACAAATGTACCTCCCTATTATGGGCAGTATAGGCAAAGGTGCAAATGGCACCCAGTCCATTGCTATTTGGTGTGACATCAGGCATCAGTCCCAAAGGCAGTCACCCCCATTGTGCTGCTGTAGGAAGCCTACAGCAACCACTTGGCATTATTCCTCACCCCAGGTGGGCTTTTGAACACAGGCTAGGATCCTGCCAGGAACACGCCTGAAGCACACTGATGAGATTGATCACTTTCTGACTCTCCCTCCCAAGGGGTATTATTCAGCACTGTCACATGCAGAAAAGACCAGGTGTAACCTTATTCCAAAATCAATTTTTGTTCAAGTTTAGAAGAGAGGCACCATATGCATCCATGAAAACTAGTTTATCCAAATTAGCAGCAAATTATGAAGAGTTCATCCTTTGGGACAGAAGAGACATTTTGCCTGTTGCAGCAGCCAATCCTCTCGCTCAAACTATTCGTTTCAAAACTCAATGTTAAACATAACACACATGAACAGTAACAACTAAACCGAGAGGTTTCTTGGCCCACTGAAAAAGGCACATGATAAATTATCTTTCCACCTTTATCCTGTCTTCTCTGCTATGTGGAAAATTCACTCAGGAAACTTTGGTTCATTACCTTGCAACTTCCTTTACTTTCTGATGGGGTTACAATTAAACTATTAGATTCAGCTAGAATCAGACCAATTTTCAGGAATTATCTATAATTAGATAAATGAATACAATTAAAGAAAAAAGTGCAAAAATAGGTTTGTATTTATGTGCCTGGTCCAGTTCAGTTTCTGATCAATGGTAACCCCCAGGATGTTGATAGCGGGGGATTCAGTGATGGTAACTCCATTGAATGTCAAGGGGCGATGGTTAGAGTCTCTCTTGTTGGAGATGGTCATTGCCTGGCACTTATGTGATGTTACTTGCCACTTATCAATCCAAGTTTGAATGCTGCCTATGGACATGGGCTGCTTCAGTATCTGAGGAGTCACAAATGGTGCTGAACATTGTACAATCATCAGCGAACATCCCCACTTCTGACCTAATGATGGCAGGAAGATCATTGTTGAGGCAGCTGAAGATGGTTGGGCTGAGGACACTACCCTGAGGAACTCCTGCAGTGATCTCCTGGAACTGAGATGATTGACCTCAAACAACCACAACCATCTTCCCTTGTGCTAGGTATGACTCCAGCCAGTGGAGAGTTTTCCCGCGATTCCCATTGACTTCAATTTTGCTAGGGCTCCTTGATACCACACTCAGTTAAATGAGGCCTTCATGTCAAGGGCAGTCATTCTCACCTCACCTCTTGAGTTCAGCTCTTTTGTCCATATTTGTCCAAGACTGTAATGAGGTCTGGAGCTAAGTGACCTGATGGAACCCAAACTGAGCATTAGTGAGTAGGTTATTGCTAAGCAAGTGCTGCTTGATAGCGCCGACAGCAACACCTTCCATTACTTCACTGATGATTGAGAGTAGATTGATGGGGTGTTAATTGGCCAGTTTAGATTTGTCCTGCTTTTTGTGTACAGAACATACCTGGGCAATTTTCCATATAGCCGGGTAGATGCCAGTGTTGTAGCTGTACTGGAACAGCCTGGCTAGGGGCACAGCAAGTACTGGAGCACAAATCGTCAGTACTATTGCTGGAATATTGTCAGGGCCCATAGCCTTTGCAGTATCCAGTGTCTTCAGGCATTTCTTGATCTCACATGGAGTGAATTGAATTGGCTGAAGACTGGCATCTGTGATGTTGGGGACCTCTGGAGGAGGCCGAGATGGATCATCCATCACTTCTGGCTGAAGATGTTTGCAAATGCTTCAGCCTTATGTTTTGCACTGATGTGCTGGGCTCCTCCATCGTTGAGGATGGGGATATTTGTGGAGCCTCCTCCTCCAGCGAGTTGTTTAATTGTCCACCACCATTCACGACTGGATGTGGCAGGACTGCAGAGCTTAGATCTGATCCGTTGGTTGTGGGATTGCTATGATCTGTCTATCACTTGCTGCTTATGCTATTTGGTACACAAGTAGTCCTGTGTTATAGTTTCACTAGGTTGAAACCTCATATTTAGGTATGCCTGGTGCTGCTCCTGGCGTGCCCCCTGGCACTCTTCAGGAAACCAAGGTTGATCCCCTGGCTTGATGGTAATAGTAGAGTGGGGGATATGCCGGGCCATAAGGCTGCAGATTGTGTTTGAGTACAATTCTGCTGCTGCTGAGGGCCCACATCACCTCATGTATGCCCAGTCTTGAGTTGCTAGATCAGTTCAAAATCTATCCTATTTAACATACTGATAGTGCCACACAACAAAATGGAAGATTAATTAGAGCTTTGTAATCAGACAGGGTTGTGTGTAATTTGTTACAGCTATATTTAATTTGACGGGGCTTTGTGTAAATTAATGGGGCTGTATGTAATTATATGGGGCCATGTATAATTAGATGGACTGCGTGTAATTAGATGGGCTATATGTAATTAGATTGGGTTGTGTGTAATTATATTGGGCTGTGTATAATTAGATGGACTGCGTGTAATTAGATGGACTATATGTAATTAGATTGGGTTGTGTGCAATTATATTGGGCTGTGTGTAATTAGATGGAGCTGTGTGTAATTAGATGGGGCTGTGTATAATTAGATGGAGCTGTGTGTAATTAGATGGAGCTGTGTGTAATTAGATGGGGCATATGTGTAATTAGATTGGCTGTGTGTAATTAGATGGGGCATGTGTGTAATTTGATGGAACTGTGTGTAATTAGATGGGGCTGTGTGTAATTAGATTGGGCTGTGTATACTTAGATGGGGCATGTGTATAATTAGATGGGGCATGTGTGTAATTAGATTGGCATATGTGTAATTAGATGGGGACGTGTGTAATTAAATGAAATGCGTGTAATTAAATGAACTGTGTGTAATTAGATTGGGCTGTGTATAATTAGATGGAGCTGTGTGTAATTAGATGGGGCTGTGTGTAATTAGATTGGACTGTGTGTAATTAGATGGAGCTGTGTGTAATTAGATGGGGCATGTGTGTAATTAGATGGTTCTGTGTATAATTAGATAGGGCATGTGTGTAATTTGATGGAGCTTTGTGTAATTAGATGGGGCATGTGTGTAATTAGATGGGGCTGTGTGTAATTAGATGGGGCATGTGTGTAATTAGATGGTTCTGTATATAACTAGATGGGGCATGTGTGTAATTTGATGGAGCTTTGTGTAATTAGATGGGGCATGTGTGTAATTAGATGGGGCATGTGTGTAATTAGATGGGGCTGTGTGTAATTAGATTTGGCTGTGTGTAATTAGATTGGGCTGTGTATAATTAGATTAGGCTGTGTGTAATTAGATGGGGCATGTGTGTAATTAGATGGAGCTGTGTATAATTAGATGGGAATGTGTGTAATTAGATGGGGCTGTGTGTAATTAGACTGGGCTGTGTGTAATTAGATGGGGCATTTGTGTAATTAGTTTGGGCTGTGTGTAATTAGATGGGGATGTGTGAAATTATATGGAGCTATGTATAATTAGATGGGGATGTGTGTAATTAGATGGGGCTGTGTGTAATTAGACTGGGCTGTGTATAATTAGATTGGGTTGTGTATAATTAGATAGGGCATTTGTGTAATTAGATTGGGCTGTGTGTAATTAGATGGGGCATGTGTGTAATTAGATGGGGCTGTGTGTAATTAGATTGGGCTGTGTATAATTAGATTAGGCTGTGTGTAATTAGATGGGGCATGTGTGTAATTAGATGGAGCTGTGTATAATTAGATGCGGATGTGTGTAATTAGGTGGGGCATGTGTGTAATTAGATTGGGCTGTGTGTAATTAGATGGGGATGTGTGAAATTATATGGAGCTATGTATAATTAGATGGGGATATGTGTAATTAGATGGGTCTGTGTGTAATTAGACTGGGCTGTGTATAATTAGATTGGGTTGTGTATAATTAGATAGGGCATTTGTGTAATTAGATTGGGCTGTGTGTAATTAGATGGGGCATGTGTGTAATTAGATGGGGCTGTGTGTAATTAGATTGAGCTGTGTATAATTAGATTAGGCTGTGTGTAATTAGATGGGGCATGTGTGTAATTATATGGGGCTGTGTGTAATTAGGTTGGGCTGTGTATAATTAGATTGGGCTGTGTGTAATTAGATGGGGCATGTGTGTAATTAGATGGAGCTGTGTGTAATTAGATGGGGCTGTGTGTAATTAGATTGGGCTGTGTGTAATTAGATGGAGCTGTGTACAATCCGATGGAGCTGTATGTAATTAGATGGGCTGTGTGTAATTAGATGGGGCTGTGTGTAATTAGATGGGACTGTGTGTGATTTGATGAGACTGTGTGTAATTTGATGGAGCTGCGTGTAATTAAATGAACTATGTGTAATTAGATGGGGCTGTGTGTAATTAAATGAAGTGTGTGATTAGATGGGGCTGTGTGTAATTAGATGGGACTGTGTGTAATTAGATGGGGCTGTGTGTAATTATTTGGGATTATGGGCAGAAATTTTCGCTCGGTGGGTGCTTGCCCGCCGACAATTAAAAGACCTGTTAAGGCCTGTTAAATAATCAATTAACCTAAACTTTTTGCAGCTTTGTGCCTCAGGGAGATTATGAAGCGCTCACTCGCGCGCATGCGCAAAGTTCATACTCGGGCTGTTCGCCCTCCTCCCCACATCCCCACCACACAGGCACCTTAATTTGCCCACCAGCGTGATATTGCAGCCTGGGGCCAATCGCAGGTGGTGGTCAACTTCCCAACTGCCCCCACCCGCACCCGCTGAGCCCACCCACCAAGGTCAAAATTCTGCCCTATGCGTAATGAGATGGACAGTGTAAAATTAGATGTGGTTGCATAAAATTAGATGGACAGTGTGTAATTTGATGGAGTTGTGTATAATTAGATTGGACTGTCTGTAATTAGATGGACTGTATCTAATGAGACGGGGCTGTGTGTAATGAGATGGGGCTGCATGTAATTAGATGGGGCTGTGTGTAATGAGATGGGACTGTGTTTAGTCAGATGGGGCTGTGTGTAATGAGATGGGACTGTGTTTAGTCAGATGGGGCTGTGTGTAATTAGATGGGATTGTGTTTAGTCAGATGGGGCTGTGTGTAATTAGACAGGGCTGTGTGTAATTAGATGGGACTGTGTTTAGTCAGATGGGGCTGTGTGTAATAAGATGGGACTGTGTTTAGTCAGATGGGGCTGTGTGTAATTAGATAAGGCTGTGTGTAATTAGATGGGACTGTGTTTAGTCAGATGGGGCTGTGTATAATTAGACGGGGCTGTGTGTAATTAGACGGGGCTGTGTGTAATTAGATGGGGCTGTGTTTAGTCAGATGGGGCTGTGAGTAATTAGATGGGGCTGTGTGTAATTAGACGGGGCTGTGTTTAGTCAGACGGGGCTGTGTTTAGTCAGACGGGGCTGTGTGTAATTAGCCGGGGCTGTGTGTAATTAGCCGGGGCTGTGTGTAATTAGCCGGGGCTGTGTGTAATTAGACGGGGCTGTGTGTAATTAGACGGGGCTGTGTGTACTTAGGGCAGAATTTTTCGCTCGGCCGGCACACGCCCAACCCACTCGAGCATGAAATGATGCGCGTTGACATCAGCCAAGCATGCTGATGTCAATGAGCACTCTCGCGATATTTCACTAAGCGAGTGCACAAGGGAGACGGAGACATGCCAGTTAAGGCCCTTGACACACCAATCATCTCCGAGTTTATGTAGCCCGTGCGAATTTTTGTCCATCGCACAGGCAAAACGGGCAGGCCACAATTTGCAAAAGCTCATACACGGGTGGGATAAGGTGGGTCAGCAGCATTGTCAATGTGAGTTGTGAGGAGTTTTGGATCAAACTTGCTGCTGGTTGATTCTGTGAACTGAACAGCTTCATCTCGCTTCAGAGCTGCATTCTGAGCATTTCCAGGCTTCATTTCAGGACTATTGGTGTCTCCAAGGCCCCTGGAGGTTTTTGACTGTGTGGATCCTTCCAGGATTCAGACAGCCTTCCCTTACCCTGGTAATGGGGATTGTGGTCTCGGCTGGAGACACCTCCTCTGAGGAGGAAGAGAGGCGCAGAAGGGAGAGGAGGCCAGGTGTCCCAATGCAGCTTCCAGGGGAGGGACCTGTGGGAGGAGAGGCGCAGGCACAAGGGTAACAGGGCCAGCAGGTAGTCCAAGGCGGAAGGGGCTGCAGAAGATGCCACTATCCTGCTGCCAGGGTTTACAGGCGGCGATGCAGCTACCTCAATATGTCCGAGGTGCAATGCTGAAGGAGGCTCCGCCTCTCAAGGGAGACAGTGACCTCCATTTTCCAGAGGATCAGCCCTGAGATCAGCTCTGACTGTGTGGGTGGACACCCCATACCAGTGGCTCTGAAGGTCACAGTGGCCTCAACTTCTATACCTCCGGCTCTTTCCATGGGTCAGTGGGGGATCTGTGTGGAGTGTCCCAATCAGCTGTCCACAGTTGTGTCAAGCTGGTGACAGAAGCTCTGTTCAGGCAGGTACTGACCTTTATTCATTTCCGTACGGACGAGGCCAGCCAGGCTGAGCGAGCCAGAGGCTTTGTAGCGATTGGTGGGATCCCCCGCATCCAGGATGCAATCGACTGCACACGTGTGGCCATCAAGGCACCAGAGGGTGAGCCCGGTGCCTTCGTCAACAGGAAGTGATTCCACTCCATGAACGTGCAGATAGTGTGTGATCACAGGATGCAGATTCTGCAAGTCTGTGCAAGGTACCCTGGCAGCTCTCATGACTTTTACACCCTGAGACACTCCCAGGTGCCAGGGCTGTTCAGTGCTCCAGCCTGGCTAGACGGATGGCTGCTGAGTGACAAGGGCTATCCGCTGAAAAGGTGGCTCATGTCGCCTCTCCGCCATCCAAGAACAGAGGCAGAGCAGCATTACAATAGGAGCCATGCCTCCACAAGGGCGGTGATAGAGAGGACCATAGGTCTCCTGTAGATGCGCTTCCGATGCCTGGACCGTTCAGGGGGAGCACTACAATACCCCCCAGAGTGGGTGTCACTGATAGTGGTTGCATGCTGCGCTCTCCACAATCTGGCACTGGCAAAGGGGGACCCATTGGAGGAAGAGGATCTTGACGCAGCTGCACAGGCCACAGAGGATGAATCCAGTGGTGAGTCTGAGGACGAGCACGCTCAGGAGAACGCCAAGAGCATAGGCGCTGACCTGGGTAACCTCCAGGGAGGCAGGGATAGCTGGGATTCTTTGATCCAACACTCCTTCAGCTACCAAATAAGAGCCATTGCCACATGCCAGGGCTGCAGGCCCCATACTTGATCCCTGACAGGACCAGTTCCTTGGTCACCAACATACTGATGAGCTGGCAAGATGGATTCAGAATTGGCTTGGTCATAGAAGACAGAGGGTAGCAGTGGAAGGATGCTTTTCTGAATGGAGAGTTGTGACTAGTGGTGTTCCCCAGGGATCAGTGCTGGGGCCTTTGCTGTTTGTAGTATACGTAAATGATTTGGAGGAAAATGTAACTGGGCTAATTAGTAAGTTTGCAGATGACACTAAGGTTGGAGGAGTTGCAGATAATGAAGAGGATTGTCAAAGGATACAACGGGATATAGATCGGTTGGAGACTTGGGCGGAGAAATGGCAGATAGAGTTTAATCCGGACAAATGCGAGGTAATGCATTTTGGAAGGTCTAATTCAGGTAGGAATTATACAGTAAATGGCAGAACCCTTAAGTGCATCGACGGGCAGAGGGATCTGGGTGTACAGGTCCACAGGTCACTGAAAGTGGCAACGCAGGTGGATAAGGTAGTCAGGAAGGCATATGGCATGCTTGCCTTCATTGGCAGGGGTATTGAGTATAAAAGCTGGGAAGTCATGCTGCAGCAGTATAGAACCTTGGTTAGGCCACACTTGGAATATTGAGTGCAATTCTGGTCGCCACATTACCAGAAGGATATGGAGGCATTGGAGAGGGTGCAGAGGAGGTTTACCAGGATGCTGCCTGGTCTGGAGGTTATTAGCTATGAGGAGAGGTTGGAGAAACTCAGATTGTTCTCACTAGAGCGACGGAGATTGAGGGGTGACTTGATAGAAGTTTACAAAATTATGAGTAGCATGGACAGAGTAGATAGTCAGAAGCTTTTTCCCAGGGTGGAAGAATCAATTACTAGGGGACATAGATTTAAGGTGAGAGGAGAAAACTATAGAGGAGATGTGCGAGGTAAGGTTTTTTACGCAGAAGGTAGTGAGTGTTTGGAATTCGCTGCCAGAGGAAGTGGTGGAAGCAGGTACGATAGTGGTGTTTAAGAGGCAGCTTGACAAATACATGAATAGGATGGGAATAGAGGGATACGGACCCCGGAAGTGCATAATGTTTTAGTTGATGGGCAACATGATCGGCGCAGGCTTAGAGGGCCAAAGGGCCTGTTCCTGTGCTGTACTTTTCTTTGTTCTTTGTTCCTCATACACTCTGTGCCTTTGCAATAACATTTCAGGAGACACACGTCTATCATAACAACATGGCCTTCCCTGCACCTACAGAACAAATAAAGGATACAGAGGCCAATAGCACAAAATAAAATCTCATATAATTGTGCATGTGAAACAGCTGAAATGAACATTAACCGGTGTTCTTAATCACACCATTAAAAAAATTAAAGCAAAATGGGGAAACAAAATATCACCCGTGATAAGGCCGTCTTACGCTTAAGGTGCTTTACACTTATGTTTGCGAGTGCTGTGTCTCGGTGCTTCCCCCTCGCTGGCACCGGCATTGGAGACAGGCTGCTGACTCTGCTGTCTTGTTGGCCTTGATGACCTTGGTGTCGTCCTCTGGCCAATGGAGCCTGTGCTGGCCCCGCCTGGGAGGGAGCGGCCAGTGCCATGGCTGGCATCTCCCCAGTCACCGCAGCCTCATCAGATACCACGGTCACTGGCAGAGGGGCGGAGGAGCTGCTGCCATCATCCGGAGCACCCTGAGAGGAGCTCACAGAGACGACAGGCAGCTGCTGCACTGACGTGAGGTCTCCTCGGACCTCCCTGCTCTCCATTGATGGACGGGCACCTAGTTGGGATATTGGATGCCTCATCCATCTCCCACACTGGCACTGACCACCTGAGGTCATTGCCTGCGTGAGGGCTGCAGGTCCGAGCGCAACCCCAGGAACCCTTGATTCTGTCCCTGGAGGAGCCTCTCCATGAGAGTCGCCACTCTCTCAATGGAGGAGATAGTGTGCTCGGCCATGAGGGTCATTGCATTGCTCACGCTCCGCATGGACTCCTCCAGAACGGACACCATGGTACACATTCCCTCATCTATCTCCGCCAGATCCTCCCGCACACCCTGCTGGACTTCCAGCAGCTGCTGCCTCAGGGGCCCATCATCAGCCAACGACTGAGCATGTTCCTGGTCCCCACAGTTCCCAGACCGCCGGTGCCCTGGGCACTGTCTGTCTCCGTCTGCACCTCAAGCAAGTGTGAAATGCCATCACCAACATGCACTGACATTCTAGCTGCTGATCTAATGCCCAGGGAGGTGCTGGTATCTGCGCTGGTGCCTGCTTGACAGAGAGGGTATGACGCAGGTGCGTGCTCAGCATGGTGATCCTCATGGGGTCAGGGGTGGGCCTTCAGGCTGCTCATGGTGACTGCCTGCTGGTGAACCTCAATGGGACAAGAAGGACATGTCATTTGTTTAAGTGATGACACTGTCACAGTGCATGCCAGACACCCTGACGAGACAGATATATGCATCATGCATATGCCCTCGTCTTTCCATTATCAATGAGGACTTCTGGTTCGGTGCTTACATCAATATAGAGACAACACTACAATGGTTGCAATAGCCGACATTCTCACCTCAGTGCACTGCACTCTTACCTTTGTCTGGCACCCCAACCTCACCGTGGCCAGTTGACCGAGGTGCATGCTGCCTCTCGAGCTCCAGTGCCTCCTGCTCATAGCGCGTCAGAATTAGGTGTGGGGTTTCCCCGCCAGTCCACGGCCTCTCAATATTGTTATGGGATGTCTTCTCCTGAAAGGACAGAGCAGCATTGATTGGTCCACTCTCTACCTGCAGCACCATTGCAACCTGGCCAACCCCAGCTGAGGAGCACCTGGCAGGGCTCAGCCAATTCGTGGCCCTCGAGCCGCAAGGCACTCAGTCCAAGCAGCCAGAGCTCACCCCCTTGGCAAACTCCAGCATCATTGACAGTTACCACTCAGACTCTAACATCCCTCAGGTCCACAGTGGGTGGCCAGCCCTTAACTGTCCAGCACACTGACCCATGCCAACACAGTACTCACCCTTCCCAATCACAGCAGATCATTGAAGCGCTTCTGGCACTGCCCCCATGTGTGCCTCACCACTTCGTGGCTGCTGACCCTGGATGCCACCTCCTCCCAGGCCTTTTTGCTGAGGTGAGGGGGCCTCCTCCTCCCGTCCCTGGGGACAAGGGTTTCCCTCCTGGCTGCCACCTCCTCCAGGAGGGCAGCGAGGCCCTCGTCCGAGAAACGCTGGGCCGACTGCCCCACTGATCTGCCCTCCCGCCTGCCATGTCCAACCGCACTGAAATCCACCTTCAATTCAGCGTCCTTCCCTGGCAAGGGCTGCCTCTCAGGGGCTGCTTTTGCATCGGCCACCCTCTGACCATCCCCGCCCCCGCCCACGCCCACCCACCCCCGTCCGCCCCCACCCCCACCCACCCCCACCCCCGACCATCCCAAGCCCCACCCCCACCCAACCCAACCACATCCACCCACCCCCGCCCCCGACAATTCCAACCCCCAACCACACCCACCCACCACCGCCCCCACCCACGCCCACACACCCCCACCCACACCCCCAACCACCCCCGCCCTGACCCCCACCCACCCACCACTGCCCACCCCCGACCCCACCCACACCCGCCCACACCCACCCCCACCCACCCCGACCCCAACCATCCCAAACCCCACCCACCCCCGCTCACCCCCGCCCCCACCCACCCCCGACCCCAACCATCCCAACCCCCGCCCAACCCGCCCCCGACCACCAACCCGAAGATTCAGCCCTGTGTAATTAAGTGGGACTGTGTGTAATTTTCTGGACTCTGTTTAATTAGATGGACTGTGTGTAATTTGATGGGCTGTGTGTAATTAACTAGACAGTGTGTAAGTAGAGGGAATGTGTGTAATTCGGTGGGGCCATGTATAGTTAGATGGGGCTATGTGTATTTAGATGGACTTTTTGTATTTAGATGGACTGTGTGTAATTAGATGGACTGTGTGTAATTAGATGGACTGTGTGAAATTAGATGGGCCTGTCTGTAATGAGACAGTGCTGTGTGTATTTAGATGGAGCTGTGTGTAATTAGATGGAGCTGTGTGTAATTAGATGGAGCTGTGTGTAATTAAATGGAGCTGTGTGTAAATAGATGGGGCTGTGTGCAATTAGATGGATCTGTGTGTAATTAGATGCAGCCATGCGTAATTAGATGGTCTGTGTGTAATTAGATGCAGCCGTGTGTAATTAGATGGTCTGTGTGTAATTAGATGCAGCTGTGTGTAATTAGATGGTTTGTGTGTGTTTAGCTTAGGTGATGTGTAATTAGATGGGGCTGCGTGTAATTACATGGGGTTGTGTGTAATAAGGTTGGGCTGTGTGTAATTAGATGGACTGTGTGTAATTGGATGGGGTTGTGTGTAATAAGGTTGGGCTGTGTGTAATTAGATGGACTGTGTGTAATTAGAACAAAGAACAAAGAAAAGTACAGCACAGGAACAGGCCCTTCGGCCCTCCAAGCCTGCGCCAATCATATTGCCTGTCAACTAAAACATTTTATACTTCTGGGGTCCATATCCCTCTATTCCCATCCTATTCATGTATTTGTCAAGCTGCCTCTTAAACACCACTATCATACCTGCTTCCACCACCTCCTCTGGCAGCGAATTCCAGACACTCCCTACCCTCTACGTAAAAACTTGCCCCGCACATCTCCTCTATAGTTTTCTCCTCTCACCTTAAATCTATGTCCCCTAGTAATTGACTCTTCCACCCTGGGAAAAAGCTTCTGACTATCTACTCTGTCAATGCCACTCATAATTTTGTAAACTTCTATCAAGTTGCCCCTCAATCTCCATCGCTCTAGTGAGAACAATCCGAGTTTCTCCAAACTCTCCTCATAGCTAATAACCTCCAGACCAGGCAGCATCCTGGTAAACCTCCTCTGCACCCTCTCCAACGCTTCCATATCCTTCTGGTAATGTGGTGACCAGAATTGCACTCAATATTCCAAGTGTGGCCTAACCAAGGTTCTATACAGCTGCAGCATGACTTCCCAGCTTTTATACTCAATACCCCTGCCAATGAAGGCAAGCATGCCATATGCCTTCCACCTGCGTTGCCACTTTCAGTGACCTGTGGACCTGTACACCCAGATCCCTCTGCCCGTCAATGCTCTTAAGGGTTCTGCCACTTACTGTATAATTCCTGCCTGTATTAGACCTTCCAAAATGCAATACCTCGCATTTGTCCGGATTAAACTCCACCTGCCATCTCTCCGCCCAAGTCTCCAACCGATCTATATCCCGTTGTATCCTTTGACAATCCTCTTCACTATCTGCCACTCCTCCAATCTTCGTGTCGTCTGCAAACTTACTAATTAGCCCAGTTGCATTTTCCTCCAAATCATTTACGTATACTACAAACAGCAAAGGTCCCAGCACTGATCCCTGCGGAACTCCACTAGTCACAGCTCTCCATTCAGAAAAGCACCCTTCCACTGCTACCCTCTGTCTTCTATGACCAAGCCAATTCTGTATCCATCTTGCCAGCTCACCTCTGATACCGTGTGACTTTACCTTCTGTACCAGTCTGCCATGAGGGACCTTGTCAAAGGCCTTACTGAAATCCATGTAGATAACATCCACTGCCCTTCCATTGTCGATCATCTTTGTCACTTCCTCGAAAAACTCGATCAAGTTAGTGAGATACGACCTCTCCTTCACAAAACAATGCTGCCTCTCACTAATATGCCCACTTACTTCCAAATGGTAGTAAATCCTGTCACGAATAATCTTCTCCAATAATTTCCCTACCACTGACGTAAGGCTCACCGGCCTGTAATTTCCTGGATTATCCCTGCTATCCTTCTTAAACAATGGAACAACATTGGCCATTCTCCAGTCCTCTGGGACCTCACCCGTAGCCAGTGAGGATACAAAGATTTCTGTCAAGGCCCCAGCAATCTCCTCCCTTGCCTCCCTCAGTACACTGGGGTAGATCCCATCTGGCCCTGGGGACTTATCCACCTTAATATTCTTCAAGACGCCTAACACCTCTTTTTTGATCTCAACATGATCCAGGCTATCTACACACTCTTCCCTAGACAAATCGACCGCTAAGTCCTTCTCTTTGGTGAATACTGATGAGAAATACTCATTTCGTATCTCTCCCATTTCTTCTGGCTCCACACACAGATTCCCACCTCCGTCCCTGAGTGGGCCTACCCTTTCCATAGCTACCCTCTTGCTTTTTGCATATGTATAAAAGGCCTTAGGATTTTCCTTAATCCTGGTTGCCAGTGACTTTTCATGACCCCTTTTAGCCCTCCTGACTCCTTGCTTAAGTTTCTTCCTACTTTCTTTATATTCTCCACGGGCTTCATCTGTTCCCAGCCTTCTAGCCCTTATGAATACTTTCCTTTTCTTTTTGACTAATCTCACAATATCCTTCGTTATCCAAGGTTCCTGAAACTTGCCATGCTTATCCTTCATCCTAGCAGGAACATGCCGGTCCTGAATTCTTATCAACTGACGTTTGAAAGCCCCCCACATGTCAGTTGTTGATTTGCCCTCAAGCATCCGCCTCCAGTCTAGATTCCTCAGTTCCTGCCTAATAGTGTTATAATTAGCCTTCCCCCAATTAAGCACCTTAACACAAGGACTTCTGTTATCCTTATCCACCAGTACCTTGAAACTTACTGAATTATGGTCACTTTTCCCGAAATGCTCTCCTACTGAAACTTCGACCACTTGGCCGGGTTCATTCCCTAATACCAGGTCCAGTATTGCCCCTTCCCTAGTTGGACTATCTACATATTGTCTCAGGAAGCCCTCCTGGAAGCACCTTACAAATTCTGTACCATCCAAACCCCTAGCACTAAGTGATTCGCAGTCAATATAGGGAAAGTTAAAATCACCCACCACAACAACCCTATTGCTTTTAATTCTTTCCAAAATCTGCCTACTTAACTGTTCCTCAATCACCCGCCGGCAATTGGGAGGCCTATAGTAAACCCCCAACATTGTGACTGCACCCTTCCTATTCCAGAGCTCTACCCATATTACCTCTCTGCATGAGCCCACCAAGGTATCCTCCTGTGATACAGCTGTGATATTCCCCTTAACCAGCAGTGCAACTCCACCACCTCTTCTACATCCCTCTCTCTTCTGCCTGAAACATCTAAATCCTGGAACGTTTATCTGCCAATCCTGTCCATCCTTCAACCAAGTCTCTGTAATAGCAATAACATCATAGTCCCAAGTACTAATCCAAGCTCTAAGCTCATCTGCCTTGCTGGTTATTCTTCTTGCATTGAAACAAATGAATTTCAGACCCCCAGTCTCACTGTGTTCAGTAATTTCTCCCTGCCTGCCCTTTCTCTTAGTCCTACTGGCCATATTCACTGGTTCCCAGTCATTTATTTCACCTGCTGACCTATTGCTCTGGTTCCCACCCCCTAATTAGATGGACTGTGTGCAATTAGATTGGGCTGTGTGTAATTAGATGGATCTCTGTGTAATTAGATGGACTGTGTGTAATTAAGTGGGGCTGTTTGTAATTGGATGAAGCTATGTGTAATTAGATAAGGCTGTGTGTAAATAGATGGACTGTGTGTAAATAGATGGGCTGTGTGTAATTTGATGGATTGTGTATAATTAGATGGGCTGTGTGCAATTAGATGGGCTATGCGTGAATAGATGGTGTTGTGTGTAAATAGATGGATCTGTGTGTAACTAGATGGGGCTGTGCATAACTAGGTGGACTGTGTGGAATTAGGCAGGGCTGTTTGTAATTAGATGCGGCTGCGTGTAATTAGAAGAACCGTGGTAATTAGATTGGGCTATGTGCAATGAGATGGGCTGTGTGCAACCCGATTGAGGTGTGTGTAATTAAATGGACTGTTTGTAATTAGATGGACTGTGTGTAATTGGATGACCTGTGTATAATTAGATGTAGCTGTATGTAATTAGATGGGGCTGTGTATAATTAGATGGGGCTGTGTGTAAATAGATGAGGCTGTGTGTAATTAAATGGCCTGTGTGTAATTAGATGGGGTGTGTGTAATTAAATGGGTCCATGTGTAATTAGATAGACTGTGTGTTATTAGATGGGGCTTTGTGTAATGAGACAGGGCAGTGTGTAATTAGATAGGGCTGTGTGTAATTAGATGAGCTGTGTGTAATTAGATGGGGCTGTGTGTAATTAGATGGGGCTGTGTGTAATTAGATGGGGCTGTGTGTGATTAGATGGGGCTGTGTGTAATTAGATGGGGCTGTGTATAATGAGATGGACTATGAGTAATTAGATGGGGCTGTGTGTAATTAGATGGGCTGTGTGTAATTAGATGGGGCTGTGTGGAATTAGATGGGCTGTGTGGAATTAGATGGGCTGTGTTAAATTAGATGGGCTGTGTGTAATTAGATGGGGCTGTGTGTAATTAGATGGGCTGTGTGTAATTAGATGGGGCTGTGTGTAATCAGATTGAGCTATATGTAATTAGATGGACAGGTTGTAATTAGGAGAACTGTGTGTAATTAGATGGGGCTGTGTGTAAGTTGATGGGGTTGTATGTAATTTGATGGGACTGTGTGTATAAACTTTCGCTTGGTGGGCGGATGCGCGCCCGACCCGCTTAAGCATGAAATGACGTGCGTTGACGTCAGCCGAGCATGCCCGCATCAACATGCAGTCTTACGATTGTTCACTCGGTGGGTGTGCTGCTGGCTGTTAAGGCCATTAAGTAATCAATTAACTTAAATTTTTTACTGTCTGTCCAGCTTAATGAGCAGGATGAGGTTTCCAAAAGCAAATAAAAATAAAATAAACACTTTAATTTTTTAATTAATAACATATCCCTGCTCATGGGCAGAATTTTTTCTTCAGGGGGTGAGCTCCACACACCGACGCGTAACATGAGACGCGGTGTCGTCTGGCATGCGTCCCGATGTGTAGTCATTAATTCAATCAATTAATGTAAATTTTTTACTCCCAGTCCAACCTAACGGTTGTCGGGTAGGCGAAAAGGCCAAGCAGCCTTTACATTTTTTTGGAAACCTCATCCACGGGCGGGTGAGATTTCCAAAAGCAAATGAAAATAAAATTAAAGTTTTAAAATTTAATTAAGAACATGTCCCTGCTCATGTGACGGAGTCACACAAGGAGACATGTTTTATTACATTTTTATTTACTTCATTTTCTTTTTTAAAAACGCTTAATTTCCCTGAGGCAGCTCCGTGCACGCGCAAAGTTCACGCTCAGCCCACTCGCCCTCCTCCCCACCACCCCTGCACAGGCAGCGCTTAGTGCTGCCAGTCATGTTTCACGCTGGACGGGCCTTTATTAGCTTCCCGACCGCCCCCTCTGTGCCCGCCCGTCAAGTTCAAAATTTTGCCCTGTGTGTAATTAGATGGGGCTGTGCATAATGAAATGAGGGCTGTGTGTAATTAAACGGGGCTATATGTAATTAGATTGAGCGGTGTTTAATTAGATGGACTGTGTGTAATTAGGTAGGTTGTGTGTAATTAGATGGGGCTGTGTGTAATGAGACAGGGTTGTGTGTAATTAGATGGGATTGTGTGTAATTAGATGGGGCTGTGTGTAATTAAATGGGACTGTGTGTAATTGGGTGGGCTGTATGTAATTAGGTGTGGCTGTGTATAATTAGATGGGGCTGTGTGCATTTAGATGGACTGTGTGGAATTAGATGGGGCTGTGTGGAATTAGATGGGGCTGTGTGTAATTGGGTGGACTGTGTGTAATTCGATGGGGCTGCGTGTAGTTGGGTGGACTGTGTGTAATTAGATGGGGCTGCGTGTAATTGGGTGGACTGTGTGTAATTAGATGGGGCTGTGTATAGTTGGATGGATGAGTTATCAATGGTCCCTTTTTATTTCACTGCTCTAGTGACTGTGTAGACTGTCACGGTTCACTGTTGGTTATTGCCTTCAGTGCTCTCATATCTCACCAAGCCTTTCCTCTCCATGTTGTGTCTACCAAATGTCTGTTGTTGGAATATACAAACATAACAGCATCACGACCAACCCACCTTCATCACATGTAACACTCGCTGGGTCACTGGATAATGTTTTGGATTGAGAATTTATGCCAAGCCAGATGTGAGATTTCCCCAGCTGTGATCAGCTCAGATGCCTCTCTTCATCCCCAGCCCTACATTACTGAGGCTATCCTTACTAACACCCATGTATTACCAAGGGTGTTCTAAGTAATACCGTCACAACCATTGCAAGGTCATTGCCCCACTGTGTGAGACAGTTACAGACCCATCCAACCAACACATACTAGTTGTCTGTGAATCTGTCTAAACATATCTTGAAGGGATAACCCTATGCACAAAGTATAAGCATACTGTGCTAGATGCCCAAAGATTAGAAATGATTGTGAACCACTGGGTCATGAGCAAACAGCAAGGGGCTTTGGGCTGAATAACTGCTGTTGTAGTAATACCTCATAATGGTTTTTGCTAGCTGCTGCTGAGGGATTGTTTATACAGCCCAAGTTGCATAATTCAGTGGAAATTCCAGTAACAGCTCATGGGAGGAATAAACCACTGAAAGTATCCAGCTGCTGAAATCTGCACCCATGTACTATCATATCCAAAGGACATTTCAACACTCACTGCCAGCTTGTTTCCATTCCTGGCTCCAACACTAGACTAATATTTGATTCTACGATAGTTTCAAAATGCATATTAATTTCAAACTTCTTCTAAAATTAATTATGTATGAATGGAATCTCCTGGCTTCCATTTGACAACGTTCCTTTTTTCCTACAAACTGTTTCCTGAGTTCCAGTGAGTCTTTTACGGGAAATCTGGGGAAAAGGTGCACACTTTTAGCAACAAATACTGTCAGAAAACCCAACTTTTAACAGTGCCTATGGATCAATTATGTAAACATCGATACGTAAGGCAAACCTTTATTGATCTTCTGAAAGATTAGATAATCTAGACAGGATTCCTCTTCCTGCATGTTCTTTGTGTGAAGATGCAGCAACCAAGGACCTATTAGTTTTTCTCTATCATACGCTAAGGGTTTTTTTCATACATCAATGCAATTTTTTCAGTGTTTTTTTTATTGATCTATGTGGTTCCAATTTCTCTCTCTTCAGGATGTGGTTCAGTCCACAAGCACAAATATGACACTGATGTGATAAAATTACATATTCAGTATTACCATACGGATGTTTAAATGCTTTTCTAAAAAATCTCCTCTCTAAGCTATTTAATGAAAGCAATTGGAAAATCATAGAATCATACACGACAGAAGGAAGCCCTTTGGCCCCATTGTGCCATGGGGCTTTGAAAGAGCTGGCCAATTAAGTCCCACTCCCTTGCTCTTTCCCCATAGCCCTGCAAGTTTTCCTTTTCGAGTATTTATCCAATTCCCTTTTGAAAGTTATTATTGAATCTGTTTCCACCGCCCTTTCAGTCAGCGCCTTCTAGATCATAACAACTCGCTATGTAAAAAATTCTCCTCCCTTCCACCCGCGATCCTTTTGCCAATTATCTTAAATCCATGGTCTCCTGGTTACTGACCTTCTGGTCATCGGTAACAGTTTCATTTTTACTCTCTCAAAACCCATCATAATTTGAACGCCTCTAGTAAACCTCTTCTTAACCTTCTCTGCTCTAAGGAGAACAACCCCAGCTTCTCCAGTCTCCACATTAACTGAACTGCCTCATCCCTGGGATTGTTTCAGTAAATCTCCCCCGCACTCTCTCCGAGACATTGACATCTCTCTTAAAGTGAGATGCTTGGAACTGAACACAATAGTCCAACGAGGGCCTAACCAGTGTTTTATAAAAGTTTAGCATGATTTCCTTGTTTCTGTACTGTATGCTTCTTCTATTAATAAAGCCCATCTGCTTTTTTTAACAGTCTTATCAACTTATCCTGTCACCTTCAAAGATTCATGTATATACAGCCCCAGGCCTCCCTGTCCTGTTCCCACATTTGCCATCTGTTGAGCTGATCTTTATATGGTCAATAATTGGAAAAGGGGTCATTTTCAGGCAATTAAAATTTAGTATTTTCATTGGTGTGCTTCCTTTACAAAGTTGCCTGTACTATTGTCAAAAATGGGTCTAATTCTCACATGCATGTTCCTTTGATTTGTAAGAAGCTTTTGGTTTTGGGTGTGAAGATTCCATTCCTGGCTCATCCTGCTGTTCTCATCTACCTTTGGAACTGAAGCATTATTTGGGTATTCCCATACAATGAATGTCAGCAGACAGTAGCCTCTAGAATTTGTTTCTCAGGCCCACGCACTAAGCAACATCATGAATTGACTATTTCAAACTGTGACATTTTAATAGAAAATTTGATTAAATTTTTTGAGGTGACCAGGTGTGCAGATGAGGGTAGTGCAGTTGATGTAGTTTATATGGATTTCAGCAAAGCCTTTGACAAGGTCCCACATGGGAGACTTATAAAGAGGGCAAATGCACATGGGATACAAGGTAATTTGATAAGGCGAATTCAAAATTGGCTTAGCTGTAGGAGGCAGAGGGTGATGACAGAAGGATGCTTTAGTGACTGGAAGCCAGTGTCCAGTGGCTTACCACAGGGATCTGTGCTGGGTCCCCTATTATTCATCATTTATATAAATGACATAGATGACTATGTGGGGGGTAGGATTAGTAAGTTTGCGGATGACACAAAGATTGGCCGGGTGGTTAACAGTGAGGTTGAGTGTCTTGAGCTACAGGAAGATATAGACGGGATGATCAAATGGGCAGATAAGTGGCAGATGGAATTTAACCCTGAAAAGTGTGAGGTGATAAACTTTGGAAGGAATAATTTAACAAGGAAGTATTCAATGAATGGCATTACACTAGGAGTCCTGAGGAACAAAGGGACCTTGGCGTGTGTGTCCATAGATCTCTGAAGGCAGAGGGGCATGTTAGTGGGGTGGTGAAAAAGGCATATGGGACACTTGCCTTTATCAATTGAGGCATGGATTACAAAAGTAGGGAGGCCATGTTGGAGTTGTATAGAGGCCACAGCTGGAGTACTGTGTGCAGTTCTGGTCGCCACATTATAGGAAGGATGTGATCGCATTGGAGGGGGTGCAGAGGAGATTCACTAGGATGTTGCCTGGGATGAAACATTTAAGTTATGAAGAGAGGTTGGATAGACTTGGGTTGTTTTCGTTGGAGCAGAGAAGACTGAGGGGTGACCTGATCGAGGTGTACAAGATTATGAGGGGCATGGACAGGATGGATAAGGAGCAGCTGTTCCCCTTAGTTGAAGGGTCAGTCACAAGGGGACATAAGTTCAAGGTGAGGGGCAGGAAATTTAGGGGGGATGTGAGGAAAACTTTTTTACCCGGAGGGTGGTGATGGTCTGGAATGCGCTGCCTGGGAGGGTGGTGGAGGCGGGTTGCCTCATATCCTTTAAAAAGTACCTGGATGAGCCCTTGGCATGTCATAACATTCAAGGCTATGGGCCAAGTGCTGGTAAGTGGGATTAGGTAGGTAGGTCAGGTGTTTCTCACGTGTCGGTGCAGACTTGATGGGCCGAAGGGCCTCTTCTGCACTGTGTGATTCTGTGATTCTGTACTGTCCTTAATTTATATTTAAGTGCTTTCTTTGGCAGCAATAATTGGAATAACAATCACACTCATTGCCTTGTGGTATCTTATTTTGAATATGCTTAATTTACTTAATTCACTTTCTGCAAACTGTCTTTAGCAGCTGTGGTACGAGCACTGACCACGTGTATATTGTTGCACTGTCTCTCCCTAGTGTACAGTAACGTGTGGACAGGGTCTCCGATATAGAGTCGTCCTGTGTATTGACCACAGAGGACTCCATGCAGGCGGCTGTAATGCAAAAACAAAACCTCACATCAAGGAAGAATGTATAGTCACCATCCCTTGTTATAAACCAAAAGGTAAAGCTGGTTCCTTGGTGATAATCGTGCTGTGCAATGTTACCGAACAAATGAGTCAAATTCCTTTGTCTATTATTTTAGCAAAAGTTTTAATAGATTTTTAAGGACGTATTAAATTTTTTATTTACATAGTGGGTAAAGAAATGTTATACAAAGATGAATAATGTTCCTACAATAATACTGCACACCTCAATTGCCAGGCTGAAATGTTGGATTGATGTTAGACTAGTCAATTAGTGTTTATCAGTGTGACCACACAGGTTAGAATTTCCTCTGAGCTACTCCCACGTACACTAAGTCTCACCACAATTCCCAACATGTTCCAACAGGAGAGAAATTCTCGTCCTTAGATTTATTCTGTGAAGCTGTGTGTCCACACACTCTGGTTTATTCCAATTGAAGTTTCTGTTTACTTTCCTCATTTTTTATCCAAAGGAAATCTGTCAAATAAAAAAGTGGGAACAGGATAAAACTATACACTATAAAATATATATTCATTGAGTTTTGCACATTAGTACTGGCGGGGATCAATTTTAATGCTGCAGCATTAAAGAGGCTCAGCTCTGTTAATGGCAGCAATCAGCCTCATTACTGGCCCCAGTCAAAGCTGCTCCATCCCCTCTCTGACCCCTCCCTGACCACTGGTTAATGTGGCTCTGTCCCCTCTCTGACCAGAGGTCAATGCAACTCTGTCCCCTCTCTGACCAATGGTCAGGGCAGCTCCATCCCCTCTCTGACCAGCACTGGTGGTAGAGCCAGAGACCCCCTCAAAGTAAATATGAAATTATTTTGAACAGCCAAGAGGAACAGGTGATTTCCCATGGGCTCTACTGTTGCTTTCTCTCCCTCCTGTCCGTACTTATCAAACCGCAGCCTGCAGTCCACACAGTAGCGTCCAGCCTGAATTCATGAAGTGGCTTTGGAACACCAAGCTTGATGCCTGCAACTCTCCTCAGCACTGCCCAGGAATGGGCTGACTGTTGATCAGCAGCCTATCAGCTGGGGTTCAAACACTCTGGTCAGAACCTTCTGCTCGGTGAGCGAGGACAGGCCCTGCACATCAATGCGTAAAATGAAACCTCGTTCCGATCTTCAGTTTGGCGGGCGCACACCGGAGTCAGCTGCACCACCACTGAACTGTCAAAGGCCTGCTAAGGTCATTTAAAAACTAATTAAAAGGATTAACAGGGCTGCCCGTCCAACCTTAAGGTCGGTCGGGCAGGCGAAGAGCCCAGGCGGCCTTCGCATTTCTCATGGAACCTCATCCACAGGCGGGCTGAGGTTCTATGAAGGGTTTATAAATTAAATACATTTTTTCATTAGAATTCATAGACATGTCCCAGCTCGTGCGACACTGTCACACAAGGGCACATGTGTAAATGATTTTTAAGTTATTTTTATTTTGATGTTTCAAATTGATTTTAATCTCCCTGAGGCAGCCCAGCCCCTCAGGGAGTTCTCTGCGCTCTTTAGCGCACATGTACATGAAAGAACGCAGGCCCCGACTCAGCCTGCTCCCCCCCGCCTGCACAGGTAGCGCTGAGCGCTTCCGGGTGCGCGTCACGCTATGCGGGCCTTAATTGGCCCGCCCACATAAAGTGGTGGCGATCGGCTGTGTGCCCGTCTGTGCCCGCTCAGCCTCCCTTTACGGGGAGAAAATTGTCCCCTCTGAGTTTATGCATCATCTCCCATACTGAGACATTTCCCAATGAATGGAGCATTGTCGATGGTGATCTGACCTTGCTTCTGAATTTCCTGTTGCAAGAAGAACAAAATCATAAGACTCACCCCGAGAGTTAAAGTTATTATCCTACCCAAGATTATCCGCATTTCATACAATTTCTATTAAGTACATTTCCAAACTTGATCCCTGTGGACATTTGGGATCAATCCAACTTGAAAGCTTTTTGATCTTTGACTTCTCCAAACGAGGATGTGAATGGAAAAACTATCATTTATTCCAAAATAGAAGCTATTTTTTTTTTGCCCAGGAGCTTATTATTCGAATGAGTTGTTTTGAAATAAGAAGATGAAATTGTAGCATCATGCTGTGTTATCACCGTAACAGGGTCATGTCAGAGCTGTTGCAAGCAAAATATCTTAACGCAGTGAATAAATAGCAATCAAAAAAATAGAAGAAACAGAAAAATGGTCAATGCAGCAAGGCAGAGGCCTATGGCCTTCATTTTGCGCTCGTTGGGAGTGTGGAAACGTGGGCCCAGGAGCGGATGGGAAACGTGGCCCCAGCTGCGTTCAGCACCCCCACTGCGATTTCATGCTGGCTGCCCATTAATTGCATGAAACACGCCCTGGGAAAGGTTCAGCGCTGCCGTTATGGGGTGGGGGGGGAAGAGGGCAGGCGCGGGTGTCACCGTGGGTGGGGGTGAGCGCTTCGACAGACAGCTGCCCCAGGGAGCTGCAGACCGCCACAGAATAAACAAAACAACAAAAACGCTGCAAAATATGTCCGTGCAGCACAATCAAGCATCTGAAAGCGAATCTCATAGCAAAACAGATCCCTGATATTTCTTTTTATTTTAAATCCTAACGGAGATTTCATCCTGCCCTCGAATGAGGTTTCATCAAAAATGTGAAGCCGGTCTAGCCGATTAGCCCATCTGCCAACCGTAAGGTTGGACGGGCCACGAGAAATGGCTGACAGTTGGGCCATTAATTTAACTTAATTGCAGGCTTAAGCATATAAAAATAAATTTAAAATTTTAAAACTTAATTAATAACATGTCCCTGCTGAAGTGAAAGAGTCATATGAGGGGCATGTTTCATTACGTTTTTATTTTCTTTACTATTTTTTAGAACTCTTCATCTCACTGAGACAGCTCTGTGCCTCAGGGAGATTATGAAGGGTGTGTCACGTGCATGTGCAAAGTTCACACTCGCACCCCCCAGACCCACCCACACAAGCAGCTCCCAGCTCTCAGCTCCCAGCTCCCAGCTCCCAGCTCCCAGCTCTCAGCTCCCAGCTCCCAGCTCCCAGCTCCCAGCTCTCAGCTCCCAGCTCCCAGCTCCCAGCTCCCAGCTCTCAGCTCCCAGCTCCCAGCTCCCAGCTCCCAGCTCCCAGCTCCCAGCTCTCAGCTCCCAGCTCCCAGCTCTCAGCTCCCAGCTCCCAGCTCCCAGCTCCCAGCTCTCAGCTCCCAGCTCCCAGCTCACAGCTCCCAGCTCCCAGCTCCCAGCTCCCAGCTCCCAGCTGCCAGCTCCCAGCTCCCAGCTCCCAGCTCTCAGCTCCCAGCTCCCAGCTCCCAGCTCACAGCTCCCAGCTCCCAGCTCTCAGCTCCCAGCTCCCAGCTCCCAGCTCTCAGCTCCCAGCTCCCAGCTCCCAGCTCACAGCTCCCAGCTCCCAGCTCTCAGCTCCCAGCTCCCAGCTCTCAGCTCTCAGCTCCCAGCTCCCAGCTCTCAGCTCTCAGCTCCCAGCTCCCAGCTCCCAGCTCCCAGCTCTCAGCTCCCAGCTCCCAGCTCCCAGCTCCCAGCTCTCAGCTCTCAGCTCCCAGCTCTCAGCTCTCAGCTCCCAGCTCCCAGCTCCCAGATCCCAGCTCCCAGCTCCCAGCTCTCAGCTCTCAGCTCTCAGCTCTCAGCTCCCAGCTCTCAGCTCCCAGCTCTCTGCTCCCAGCGCTCAGCTCTCAGCTCTCAGATCCCAGCTCCCAGCTCCCAGCTCCCAGCTCTCAGCTCTCAGCTCCCAGCTCCCAGCTCCCAGCTCCCAGCTCCCAGCTCTCAGCTCCCAGCACTCAGCTCTCAGCCCTCAGCTCTCAGCTCCCAGCTCTCAGCTCTCAGCTCTCAGCTCCCAGCTCTCAGCTCTCAGCCCTCAGCCCTCAGCCCTCAGCCCTCAGCCCTCAGCTCTCAGCTCCCAGCTCTCAGCCCTCAGCCCTCAGCCCTCAGCCCTCAGCTCTCAGCTCCCAGCTCCCAGCTCCCAGCTCTCAGCTCTCAGCTCCCAGCTCCCAGCGCTCAGCTCCCAGCTCCCAGCTCTCTGCTCCCAGCTCCCAGCTCTCAGCTCTCAGCTCTCAGCTCCCAACTCTCAGCGCTCAGCTCCCAGCTCCCAGCTCTCAGCTCCCAGCTCCCAGATCCCAGCTCCCAGCTCCCAGCTCTCAGCTCTCAGCTCCCAGCTCCCAGCTCCCAGCTCTCAGCTCTCAGCTCCCAGCCCTCAGCCCTCAGCCCTCAGCGCTCAGCTCCCAGCTCCCAGATACCAGCTCCCAGCTCCCAGCTCCCAGATCCCAGCTCCCAGCTCCCAGCTCTCAGCTCCCAGCTCCCAGCTCCCAGCTCGCAGCTCCCCGCTCTCAGCTCCCAGCTCCCAGCTCTCAGCTCTCAGCTCTCAGCTCCCAGCGCTCAGCTCTCAGCTCTCAGCTCTCAGCTCTCAGCTCTCAGCTCCCAGCTCCCAGCTCCCAGCTCCCAGCTCTCAGCTCTCAGCTCCCAGCTCTCTGCTCCCAGCGCTCAGCTCTCAGCTCTCAGCTCTCAGCTCTCAGATCCCAGCTCCCAGCTCCCAGCTCTCAGCTCTCAGCTCTCAGCTCCCAGCTCCCAGCTCCCAGCGCTCAGCTCTCAGCCCTCAGCTCTCAGCTCCCAGCGCTCAGCTCTCAGCTCCCAGCTCTCAGCTCCCAACGCTCAGCTTTCAGCTCTCAGCCCTCAGCTCCCAGCTCTCAGCTCCCAGCTCCCAGCTCTCAGCTCCCAGCGCTCAGCTTTCAGCTCTCAGCCCTCAGCTCCCAGCTCTCAGCTCCCAGCTCCCAGCTCTCAGCTCCCAGCGCTCAGCTCTCAGCTCTCAGCTCTGCCACTCACGTTTCATGCTGGATGGGCCTTAACTGCCGTGAAATCGCCTTCCAGCCCCGATCGCGGGCAGCAGTCAGCTTCCCAACTGACCCGGCCCCGATCGCGGGCAGCAGTCAGCTTCCCAACTGACCCGGCCCCGATCGCGGGCAGCAGTCAGCTTCCCCACTGACCCAGCCCCAATCGCGGGCAGCGGTCAGCTTCCTAACTGACCCGGCCCGATCGCGGGCAGTGGGCGGCTTCCCGACTGACCCGGCCCGATCACGGCCAGCGGTCAGCTTCCTAACTGACCCGGCCCAATCGCGGGCAGTGGGCAGCTTCCCGACTGACCCGGCCCGATCGCAGGCAGCGGGCGGCTTCCCCACTGACCCAGCCCCGACTGCCCAGCCTGCCCGACATGGGTGAAATTCTGCCCTATGAGATCTTGCGGGTTCATTCACTTCTCCTCTGGGATCAAGCTAATTAAGCCAAAGCTCTCCGGAATGACTGTGACTTTTCCTCAGTGTTCCAGCTATTCTCCAAGGACCCTCCCATTAGCTTTTGGCTAAGCAATTCTCCAACTTTCCTTCAAAACCTCACGACTGTGGATTTCTCAGCTTGAGCTTTGGCCTCACTGCATTTGTCCTTCAGTGATTGAAAAGTCAGCAATACCCCTGGTGCTTAATGGTTCCCCCATGTCTCTTGTCTTTGTTGACACAGAATCACAAAATCTTTACAGTCCAGGAGGCCATTCAGCCCACCGAGTCTGTACTGGCTCTCTGAAAGAGCATTTTACCTAATCCCACTCCCCTGCCTTATCCCTGTAACCTTGCACATTCTTTCTTTTCAGATAGCAATCCAATTCCCTTTTCAATACCTCAACCAAACCTGCCTCCACCACCCTCTCAGGAAGTTCCAGACTCCAACCACTCTCTGGTTGAAAAAAAACATCCCCACATCACTTTTGCTCCCTTTGCAAATTATTTTGAATCTTTGCTTCTTAATTCTTGATACTCTCTTAGTAGGAACAGTTTCTCACTATTTACCCTGTACATACCCCTCAGGTTCTTGAACACCTCTACCAAGTCTCCTCTCAGCCTTCTTTTCCACAAGGAAAACAATCCCAATCTCTCCAATCTATGCTCAAAGCTTCTTGTGAATCTCCTCTGTACTCTCTCCAATGCCTTTACATCCTCTAGTACAGCGCCCAGAACTGGACGCAGTACTCCAGATGAGGCCCAACTTGTGTCTTATACAAGTTAACATGACCTCCTTACTCTTGTACTCAATGCCCCTATTAATAAAGCCTAAGATACTATATGCTTTATTAGCTGCTCTCTCAACATGTCCTGCCATCTTCAGTGACCTATGTACGTATACACCAAGGTCCCTCTGTTCCTTCACCTCCTTTAGAGGCTCTCTCTTTATTTTATACTGTCACACCATATTATTCCTGCCAAAATGAATCACCTCACACTTCTCTGTATTGAACTTCATCAGCCACTTGTCTGCCCAATCCATCAACACGTCTATGTCCTTTTGAAGATCAAGACTATCCTCATCACAGTTCACAACATTTCCAATCTTCTTATCATCTGCAAATTTTGAAATCATGCCCTGCACACCACAGTCTAGGTCATTAATTTATATCAGGGAGGGGAAGAGTCTCAACTCCACTACAAACCTTCCTCCACTCTGAAAAACAACCATTTATCAGCACTCTCTGTTCCCTGTCACTCAGCCAATTTCTTATCCAAGTGCCTATTTTCCATTTTATTCCATGAGCTAGAATTTTGCTTACTGTTGTGTGGCACTGTGTGAAATGTCTTTTGAAAACCCATATATGCCACAACAACAGTGTTTCCCTTATGAACCTTCTCTGTTATCGCCTCAAAAAACTCCAACAAGTTGGTTAATCATGATTTTCCCTCAATGAATCCATGCTGGCTTTCCTTAATTATCCCTCTACTTATCTAAGTGATTATTGATGTTGTCCCGAACTATAGGCCAGAATATTACGCTGGGTGTGCGGGAGTGGGCCCGATACGCCCAAGCATGAAATGATGCGCGATGACATCGGGCGTGCGTCCCTACGTCAACGCGCAGTCTTGCGATATTACGTTCAGTGGGCGCGTTCCGGAGTTGGCTGCGCGCCCGCCAATAGTTATAAGGCCCATTAAGGCCATTAACAACCTCATCAACTTGAAATTTATGCTGCCTGTCCCACCTTACGGTTGGCAGGCAGGCAAAAAGGCCAAGCGGCCTTTCCATTTTTTTCACGAGCGGGATGAGGTTCCCTAAAGCTAATGTACATTAAATAAAAACTTTATTTTGGAATTAAAAACATGTCCCATCGCATGTGACACAGTAAAATGAGGGGACATGTTTTATTAAATTTTTACTGCCTTTATTAATTTTTTTTAAAAAGCGCTTCAATCTCCCTGAGGCAGCTCCGTGCGCATGCGTGAACTGCCTGCCAGGTCCGGCTCTCTCTCCTTCCCCCAACCGCACAGGCAGCGCCCAGAGCTACCGCCCACCCACGTGAAATTGCAGTGCGGAGCTGATCGCGGGTGGGGGCAGCCGCTTGACTGCCTCTGCCCCTCACCACCGAGCACCCCTGCCAAGAGCAAAGTCCTGCCCATAGTTTCCAGAAGTTTCCCTACCATTGAAGTCAAGTTTTGGACAGAGGCAGACTGTTTTCTCCCAGTCCCCTCCCATAGCTTCTGTACAGCTCTTGGCCCCACCACTGCTTTACAGTCCCTGGCAGACCCTCCCTCTCCCTGCCTCCTCCCAAACTGAACTGCTTGTTTTCTGTGAGCAAACATACACTGATAAACCAAAAGAAAGGAGCATCCCTAAAGCCCGCAACCCACTCCGTGGCAACGTGGCATACTTTGGGATGCTCCAAATTAAAGTATAAGCACATTACCTTTTATTTTCAAAACAACCCATTGGGCGGGATTTTACATCCCATGGGTACTCGACCCGATTGGACGTAAAATAGTGCACGATATTTCGGTCAGCAGGCACATGCGAGAGTTAGCAGCACACCCGCCGACAATTAAGAGGCCTATTGCGGCCCTTAATCAATTAATTTAAACCTATTTCTCGCTGCCCGTCCAACCTTACGGCTGGCGGGTGGGCGAATCAGTCAGGCGGCCTTTTGATTCTTTAGCAAACTGCAGGATGAGGTTTCCACAATTAAATAAAAAATAAATATAAGTTTTTGGGCCGAATTTTTATTCTATTGATGTTATTGTGAGTGAGTCCTGTGTCGGGAAATTTTGTTCCAGATTTTAAAAGTCTATATTTTTGATGTTAAAATTGTTTAGCTCCCCGCCTTCAGGGAGCTCTCAGTGCGCGCTGTCTCCTGCATGCGCAGAATTTTGCGCTCGCACTCCTCCCGCCCCCACCAGCAGCGCTGAGCTTCTCAGTGTGTGTTTCATGCTGGCTAGCTGTTATTTGGCCAGCCAGCATGAAATTGTGGTCGGGGGTTGATTGCAGGTGGCGGGACTGTTTCCCGGCCGCTCCTGGACCCACCCACTGCCCCCGCTTGATAGTCCGAAAATTCTGCCCATTGATTCTGTGACCCACATGAATAATTTAAATCACTCATGAAGTTAACTGTCCTCTTTCCAGACTTGCTAGTTCCACCAAGAAATGCCCTTATTTACAAAGGTGCTTTTAACCTTGACCTGGGAAATACTGAAATAATTAGCACTTCAGTCACAGGCAAGAGGCTCTGAGATGGATCATCCATTGTCTAAATTTTCTCATTTCTAACTCTGACCTTATTAACTAAATGCAGGTTTACCCTTTGGACTGTGATTACCCCAAATTTGTTTACCAATTTCTCAACAAACGTTTCCATTTGCCTACATTAAACATTCAATTCCTAAACTAATACTTCACACATGAATTATAAAATCAAATTCCTAACAAAGTTACTTTCTGAAACATGAATTATGAAATCAGATATGTGCAACATCAGTGTTAGTCTGACTGCCCTTCAATGGCTGTGCATCTCCTTTTTACCCTCGGATTTACTTTGTTTCAAATACAAAATTATCTTCCTTCATCAGTTCCTAGGGGCTTTCCTGTAATTTAAAAAACTCCAAGGGCAGGATTTTCACTCGGTCTGTGGGCGCGAGCCCTGACATACCCGAGCATGAAATAGCGTGCAGTGACGTCGGGCGAGTGTCCCAACATCAGCGCGCACTCGGGCGATATTTCGGCTGGTGGGCGCGTGCGAGAGTCAGCAGCTTGCCCGCCGACAATTAAGAGGCCTGTTAAAGCCCTTAAGCTGGGAGTTATTTTGAATTTTCGCTGCCTGTTCAATGTTACGGTTGGCGGGCGGGTGAATAGACCAGGCGGCCTTTGCAATTTTGCGAAACCTCATTCACAGTGGGGATGAAGTTTCAAACAGTGAATAATAAAAAAATTAAAAATTTTTGAACTCATTTCCAACATGTCCCTGTTCACGTGACAGTCACATGTGGGGACATGATTTTTTACTTATTTTTCAAATCTTTATTTTTCATTTTTAAATCCTTCAGACCCCTCAGGCAGTTCTGTGCCTTCAGGGAGCTTTCGATGAGAGTATCCCCGCGTATGTGCACACTTCAGTGGTCACGCTTCTCCCGCCCCCACCCCAGCAGCGCTGGGCCATTAATTGACCGGCCAGTGTGAAATCGCGGCCATGGCCCGATCGCGGGCTGCGGTGTGTTTCGCAGCTGCTCCCCGGCCCACCTGCTACACCTTCGCCTGACAAGTGGAAAATCTTCCCCCAGATGTTTTTAGCTCAATTTTACATGACCCCACCTGGATCTTACTATCGAAACCGGCATGTGCAGCACTGACTTACAGTGCCTGGTTAAATCTTATTCTGTTATTTTCACCTGTGTTATGAGGATAATATTCCATCTGTTTTTCTTGTGTTAACTATCGGAATCATCGAATGGTTACAGCACAGAAGGAGGTTGTTCAGCCCATCATGTCTGTGCTGGCTATTTGAAAGAGCAATTTACCTCGTGCCACTCCCACCTTCTCGCCACAGCCTTGCACATTCTTTTTTAGATAATAATCTGATTCCCTCTTGAAAGCCTCGATTGAATCTGCCTCCATCACGCTGTCAGGCAATGCAACCCAGATCCTAACACTCACTGCTGAAAACATTTTTCCTCATGTCACCATTGCTTCTTTTGCCATTTACCCTAAATTGGTGGCCTTTCATTCTCAATCCTTCCACCAATGGGAACAGTTTCTCCCTATCTACTCTGTTCAAATCCCTCATGATTTTGAACACCTCTATCAAATCTCCCCGCAATCTTCTCTTCTCCAAGGGAAACAACTCCCAATTTCTCCAATCTATCTATGTAAATGAAGTTGCTCATCCTTGTGACTCTTTTCCACACTCTCTCTAATGCCATCACATCCTTCCTAAAATGTGGTGCCCAGAACTCAATGCATTGTTCCAGTTGAGGCCTAACCAGCGTTTTATACAGGTTTAACATAACCTCCTTGCTTTTACACTCTATGCCACTATTAATAAAGCCTAGGACACTGTTTACTTTATTAACCATTCTCTCAATCTGCCCTGCCACCTTTAATGATTTATGCAAATATACATCCAGGTCCCTCTGTTTCTGCACCCCTTTAGAATTATACCCTTTATTTTATATTGTATCTCTATGTTCTTCCCACCAAAATGAATCACATCACATTTCTCTGCATTGAACTTCATCTGCCATTTGCCCACCCATTCCACTTGCTTGTCTATATCCTTTTAAAGTGCTGCACAATTTTATTCACTGTTCACAGTGCTTCCAAGTTTCATAACATCAGCAAAGCTTGAAATTGTGCCTTGTACACCATGGTCTAGGTCATTAATCTATATCAGAAAGAGCAAGGATCCCAACATTGTTAATCTGTGATGTTGTCCATGGCGAAAGCCTGATTTTTGTACAATCTTTGGGCAATGGGCAGAAAGCCAGTATTGGGGCAAACTGACCAGCCAATGACTGCAGAAGAGACGTGGTTGGGGTGGTAGTGGCCCCCTGTCTCTCCTCCAGCTGGAGCTGCTGTGTCTGGCCTCGTGTCCTCCTCCCATTCTTCCTCCAGAGCCCTCGCAAGATGCTGATCACCAGGCCTTCCTTTTCTCCTGGTGACTCCTGTAAGGTGGAGGAGTACAGCACTCACTCTTCTTAGATGAAATCCTCAGAGAATTTCCAGAAAAAATGTTGATCGCTTACACTCAATCAGCTGGTGGGTGTAGGGGAGAGGGTCAGGTCAAGTGCTCTCTCCCTAAATGTTGTGCAGCCTAGCTAATTAACACTAGCAGGCAGTTTAATTCTTTATCAGACCCTTAATAATCCTGAGGGTGGGTGTTCCCAGTGTGAGGGTCAGCTCCTTTACCAAGATGGCTAACTGCAGGCTAAACCAGGGTTTTGGCTCAAGACCCCAACTTGCCTTCTTCAGAGGCTGTTTAGTCCAAGGAAATTTGCCCCCAAGTTTCTCTGAACAATGTTATTTTTGAGTAAAGTGTCAATTTATCATTATCAATCAAACCATTGTCATTGGCAAATAAAGCATCATGGATATAAAAACAAGAGTTGGTGTTAATGAGGACCTTAAAGGAAATGAAAGAGGTACAGGGATTTAGGGATGGAATTCCAAACATTACCTGGCTGAAAGTATGGTGACCAATAGTGAGAAAAAGGGTGTGGGGGTGGTGGTAAAAAAGGCTAGAGTCAGGAAAACAGTGAGACAGGGGATGGGAGGTTTGCAGGGTAGACATAGGAAGGGGCAAGGCCATGGAGGGGTTTAAATAAAGCATTGCCATTATCAAATACATAAGCAGAAAGTTATTGGCAAACTTATTGTGCCCGACTGCCCCATCTTTATATCTGCCGATACACAAACGTAAATATGTTTGAAGCATAAAATCTTACATTCCCCAGCTTATCAAGAAATTAAGAAATAAAGAACTGACCAGGGGCACAGAAAGAGATAATCAAAATATAAATTATCTTTAAACTTTAGTGATCTAATTTTTATTACACTAAGTGGTTTTGACTAAGGGCTGTAACCTTGTCGAATTGCACAGCTTCTCATTAAAATTGTTTTTCTAAACCTATCAGGTGAATTTGATGTGTTTGGTTTGTAGAGAAACTCCCAGTGGAAGCAAAGCTGCCGTGGTATAAGCAGGCGCAGGAACTGGAGGAATTACTGACCGTTTCTGAAGAACCTTCGTGAGTCTGTTGGAATTTTATTTGAATTTTGCAGGAAGTTTAAGTTTCAAAGTCGATAAGAATGAGCCTCTTAAATTGCATCAAAATTTGTCTGCTGCATGGATCATATCAATTTGATCTGACGTATATATCTAGCCATGCTTAGACAGGAAGCGAAAGCCCACATTGCATTTTCCCAGGGTGGGTTTACTATCATGTTAACTATTTTCTCTTCCTGCAAAGGCTGTACACATTACCAATAAGCTGTCTGTCTGAATAAGCCAATTAACAAGATATAACAGTCCCATCAGACTACTCACAGTTTATATTCCCATTTACTCTCTCTGTAAGCTGCAGGCTTTGCTCTGATTGTTCAATGGACGCTGACACTATCCAGTACATCACCCACATACCTTTTCCTTATGCCTAACCCTTCACACTGAATATCAGAAGGATATTTCACAGCGACAGGAATAATAGCATGACTGAATGTGGGATGTGTGAGACAAACACTCTGTGAGGCACCCATATCGCCAGGCTTAAATTGGCCAATTTAACACAGACGCAGATAGAACCTGCAGCCCAACAAATGTCTCGGGCAGGGCCTAGTTCCACAGACAGAGGCTGTTGCATTTACCCACTTTCATCCTGAAGTATTTGGGTAGGCATTGGGCAGAATTTTTCATTCGGTGTGCAGGCGCAGGCCCGACACACTCGAGTGTAAAATAGTGCGCGGTGATGATAGGTGAACATCCTGATGTCATCGCGCACTCGTGCGATATTTCAGTTGGCGGGTGCGCGTGAGAGTGGGCAGCATGCCCGCCAACAATTAAGAGGACTATTAAACCCATTAAGGGCGCAATGAACTGGGATTTTTCGCTGTCTGTCCAACCTAACGGTTGGCGGACGGGCGAATCAGCCAGGCGGCTCTTTGCATTTATCAGGAAACCTCATCCAAGGGCGGGATGAGGTTTCTGAGATTAATTTAAAAAATGATCAAAATGTTTGGACACAAATTTCAGCATCCATACGTTTAAGTGACTCATTCTGATGAATGGGCACTTTTTTCCCGGATTTTAAAATCTGTTTTTAATTGAATTTAAATTCTTCAGCTCCCCGAGGCAGCTCTCTGACTTCAGGGAGCTTTCATTCCGTGCTCCCCACAGCCCGGCACTGTGTTCAGCACCCGCCCTCCTCCCACCCCCACCCCGGCACCGCTGAGTCTTTAGCCAGCCCAGTGTGAAATGGCCGTCGGAAGCTGATGGTGGGCGAGAGTCCATTCCCCAGCCGCTCCCGGGCCTGCCCATTGCGGCCACCTGCCGACCTGAAAATCCTGCCCTTTGGAAATATTTGCTAAGTTTAGATCCCACTCTGGGGCTGGATTTCTCCCAAAACGGAACTCAGTTCAGTGGCGGGTGGTTTTGGCAGTGCTTGATTCTGCGCTTGGAGCATCATTGGTTATGCAGATTATTCACTCTGAGTCACCTGGCGATTCAGGAGCTGATTCGTCTGTGGGTTCGAAGGTTTGGGCACCATGTTTAAAGGCCAGTCCAACACACAATCTCAATTTCTCCAGCCCACCAGAGATGTCTGCAATTCATAAGAGAAAGGCCAAGAGCCTCAGGACGAAACCTGCACCCCGCTTCACCCATCCAGCCCACCGGGCCTTGGACAGAGGGGTGCAGGAATAACAATATGTGCTCTACCCCAAGGATGGCGGCAGGGGGATCAGCAGCCTCACCTCTTGGGCCTGGGACACCGTAGTGGAGCAGGTCAGCACAGCTAACACCCGCGCCCCAAGTGCCACCCAGCGCAGGAAGAAGGTGAATGATCTCATCCGCTCCGCCAGGGTAAGTCATGCTTCAATGGCCTCCAATATCAAACCCTCATCATGGCATCATGCACTCAAACAGCTACTCTCTCCAGGGCTCTCACACAACCTTTAGCAAGGGACAGATATCAACTCATTCTCTCACCGAGACTTTCACATCACCAAATCAATGCTGGAGATGCAATGACAGGTGGCAGAATATCAGGCAGACATTTGACAGCAGACTAGAGTGAACGATGGAGGAGTCCGTCTGCATTCTGTCTGATGTCGTGGCTCCGACATGCGAGCGCTTCGAGGTGACCATGGGAAGGCCGGTGATCACCATGGAGATCTTGGTCCAGCAGGTCTTGCTGGATTTACGCTCGGCCCTGCACTCCATGGCCACACACCCTGGTGGGCACCATCAAGACGTGGGCGACATGGGGATGAGGCACCTTGACCTCCCTCCAGGTGCACCATCTCCTGCAGGAGTCAGGCCGAGGCCTTCCAAGCCTCGGGCCACCAAAGAGCATCTGCCAAGGTCATCACAGACACCAGGATGTAACGGTCAGCAGGCTCTCCCCACCTCTGCTGTGGCTGTTGGGGCTGCACCCAGGCGTAGCGCTAGAGTTAGGAAAGTTAAGAAAAATTGATGTCACTTTTGGGTCATGGGTGTGCTAGACATGTAAAGAAGCTGCACTTTTGTTAATACATTTGATGGTTATGTGAATGTTCCAGTCAACTGAAGGCGTTGTGATTTTGTACTTTGGAATCCTCTTATGTCGAGGCTTATCCTTCCTCCCACTCAGTGATAGTGTCCCATTGAGAGATTCACATTCCTGTGATGTCAACCTCAGCTGAACTAGTCTCCGCACTCTTGTGTGATCTCAGGTGTGGAGGTAAGCCTAGCTGTAGGGGGGTAGGACTGAGGGCTGTGAGTGGAGGGGTGCCTGGGGGGATGAGGGGTGTGGAGGGGTTTGTGTGGGTGGTAGTGGATCGTTGAGAGGAGATGGGATAAGCCTAGCTAGCAGCAGACATTATTTCTGTAGAGTCTGGAGGAAGACTCCTGATGCTCTTGTCTTTTTTGGTTTGACTGAGCAGAGTGTCTGTTGAATACTCTCTTAAACTGCAGCGATATTCTGTGTGCACAGTGGGACTCCACAGCCTCCCTCCTGGTTTAGATAGTTCTGTCACTGCCCACGTGTAAATGGCCAGAAAATATCAAATATTGCTGCTTAAATCTGGCTAATGGACTTATCTTTGGTTCAAGGATGTTTCCATTTGTTTGGGAATCTAGAACTAGGGGTTGCAGTTTTAAAATAAGATGTCGCCTATTTAAGACAAAGATGGGGAGAAATTTCTTCTCTTGGAGGGTCGTTAGTCTTTGGAATTCTCTTCCTCAGAGAGCAGTGGAGGTTGGGTCAATGAATATATTCCAGACTTTGTTAGATAGATTTTTGTTAGATAAGGAAGTCAAGGGTTACAGGGGGAGCGAACAGGCAAATGGAGTTAAGGCTACAATCAGATCACCCATGATCTTACTGAATGGTGGACAAGGCTCAAGGGGCCAAATGGCCTACTCCTACTCTTATTTCTTATATCCTTAAGTTATTGATGGTAATGGAGAAAGCTCGGGAAAGCAATGGGCAGTGGAGTTGGGGGGGAGGGGGGTGGGGGGTGGGGGCTGGAGGGTGAGGGGGGAGGGGGGGTGGGGGGTGGGGGCTGGAGGGGGAGGGGGGGTGGGGGCTGGAGGGTGAGGGGGGAGGGGGGGTGGGGGGTGGAGGCAGTAGGATCGATTCGAACCCCAGCTGACACTGTTTCCACCCAACAGAAGGAGTTAAAATCCCCCCCAAAAAGTTGTAAAAATGTTAATAGCAGATGGTGCAATTTAACCTCTGAGGTTGTTTAAAAGAGCAGGTACAAGGTCAGCTCCCATATTACTCTGTCCCACTGCTGCCTCCAAATGTGCTTTTGGAATAATGAGGCAGTATTTATCTCTGCACTAAACATGGACCATGCATTACTCAGTCTGTTCACACACCCACTACTCCACACCAAACTGTCCAATCCTCTCCACGTATCCAGTGTCAGCAGCAAGCACTATTATAATGTTAGGTACAGCACGTTAGATAGAGAGTTAAAGCTCCCTCTCCACAAACCCTGACCACAATGCAATCTCCACAGGATTGGAGATCATTGTTCCAATTGTGAAACCAGCTTTTCATATAGGACTTTATTGTAAAAATTGACTGAAAATATAAAACTTTGCAGTTTAAACATGGATAGTGGGTTTATCCATTGTTACAGCTTCAAGTGGAACTTGGTGATGGACGGAGAATATTGAATTTTGAGAATTTTGACTTGGGAGGAAATTCATCAGCTGAAATGTGCAGAGTGCACATCATTTAAAGGGGAGGTGACCAGAAAAGGCTCATTCACCAGATTGTTCATTGGGAAATTGAAATGTCACCACTCGAGCAGACATGTCTTTAAACTTTTTTCCCTTTATTAAAATTTTTTAAAATCAATGTAATCTCCCTGAGGCAGCTCTGTGAAAGAGTACAGACCCCGACTCAGCCTCCTCCCCCCGCCCGCACAGGGAGTGCTCAGTGCTTCCGGGTGCACGTCACGCTGGGAGGGCCTTAATTGGCTGTGCCTTCTCCTGCCCAACCCTCCCAATGGGGAGAAAATTCTCCCCTTTAAGTTTGATACTATCTTTAACCTTTTTAGTTAATCGCGGACAGTGGGTTCTCCCCTTGGAATTTTTCTTTCTTGTTGGAATCTATCTATTCTGTGTATTCTGAAATATCTCCTTCAATGTCTGCCACTGCATCTCTTTTGACCTATCCCGTAACTTAATTTGCCAGTTCACTTTAGCTAGCTCTGCTTTTGTGCCCTCATAATTACCCTTATTTAAGTTTAAAGTAAGTTTAAATAAAATAATTTAAGTTTAAATTGGACCTATTCTTCTCTCCCTCAAACTGAAAGTAAAATTCAACCATATTATGATCGCTGCTACCTAGGAGCGCCTTCACAATAGGGTCATCAATTGACCCTATCCAGTTGCACAATACCACATCTAGTATAGCCTGCTGTCTGGTTGGCTCCAGAATGCGCTGTCCTAAGAAACTATCCCAGAAACTTTCTATGAACTGCCCACCTACGCTACCTTTGCCCATCTGATTTTTCCAGTCTATATGTACGTTAAAAACCCCATGATTATCACTGTACTTTTCTGACAAGCTCCCATTATCTCTTCCTTTATACTCTGTCCTACCATGTAGTTACTGTTAGGGGCCCTGTAACCACTCTGTCAAGTGACTTCTTGCCTTTATCATTTCTCATCTCTACCCAAATTGCTTCTACATCCTGGTTTCCTGAACCTAGGACATTCCTCTCTGTTGCGCTAGTATCATCATTAATTAACGGAGCCGCCCCTCCACCTTTTCCTAGCTTCATCTCCTTCCTAAATGTCATGTACCCTTCAATATTCAGGTCCCAATCTATGTCATTCTAGAACCATAGAACAATGGGCAGGTTACGGTGCAGAAAGAGACCAATCAACCCACCGTGTCTGCACCGGCCAAAAAAACAGAGCAAAAAAGAAACTAGTCGCTTGTTTTTATCCCCCTTTCCAGCACCTGGTCCATAGCCTTGCAGGTTACAGGACTTCATGTGTGGATCCAGAAGTCCTGCAACCATGTCTCTGTAATGGCTATCAGATGGTACTTATTTATTTCTGTTCTTGCTATCGGTTCATCTGTGAATGCTACATGCATTCAGATATAGAGCCTTTAGTTTCATCCTTTTTACTATCTTTGTAACCTCTAGCCTTATCTACTGATTTACTCTTTGATTTGTAGAGCGGAATTTTATGGTACCATCATGGTGGGGGCGGGGCCATAAAATGCGGCAAGCTGTTCAAAATTCTATTGGCTTCGGCGGAACCGTAAAATCCTGCCGGTGTAAAATTCCACCTGTACTCCCTATCGCTTCCTGTCACGGTCTGTTTATCATTTCCCATATTAATACCTTTCTCTCTTGCCTAGTCTCCACTCTTTGATTCACCACAGCCGGAACTTTCCGCCCCACTTGGTGTCGGGCATCATGCCGGGCGTGAGCAGACAATATGCCAAGAAGGCCAAAAATCGGTTTTACGCCATTGTGAAACCAATTTGCAATCATCCACTCCAACCGTCAATGGCAGGGCCACATTTCCCGCAGCCTCATATCAGGAACCTAATTTCAATACTTTAGCATCTCATTATAAGCCCTGCTCACCGAAATCACCCCCGCACTGGATCATCCGGGCACATCAGTGTGATTGCACGCCAGCGGGTTTCACAACTGTACATAAGCGACGTGCACCAGGCGAGCTGCACTTCACTCGGGACTTCGAGGTTTGTTTGCCTACCTTGCTTCGGGCAGCACTCGCAGTCATCAGCACCAGGCTTCACAGACAACAACACACCACTTTTAGAGGAGCCCATGGGCAGGTCTCTACCTACCAGACCAGCCATATGTGGGTGGCTTTTCAACGGCTGCAGGACGAGGGCTGTACTGGGGAAGGGGTTATCCCAGGGTGTGTGTGTGTGGGGTGGGGTGGCGGGGGTGGGGGGTACATGTTGATCTGTGCAAGTGGCCTCAAGGTGGTCAGGGCTGAGGAGGCAGCTTCCAGAGGAGATGAGGTCAGATGGAGATGTGAGGATGTGTGTGTGAGAGTGAGTGGTGATGTCCCTTGAGCTGGCAGTGAGTGAGATGCCAGTGAATGTGTGATGGGCTTGTAAGTGTGTGAGTTTAGAGTGATGAGATGGTTGCCTTACCCTGGCTGTGTGGATGAGATCATTCATCCTCTATCTGCACTGGATGGCCAACCTCTTGTGCAGCTTTGGCACTGACCACCACTGCCACCCAGGCCAGAGTGGTGAGACTGATGGGCCTCCTACTACAGCTAGAGCGGGGGTAGAGGACATCGCAGTGGGCCTCCACAGCATCCAGACGGTGTCCCAGAGATGCGTCACTGAATCAGGGGCTGCACTTTTCTTGGTTTTTGGGGCCATGTCTTCACTGGAACAGTCCTGGGCTGCAGGCATTGAGAAGTGTGTGCGCGGCTGCAGTTTAAACATGGCGCTCGGTGTGAGGAAGTTGCGGGCAAATCGGAGACCACCCGCCAGTGGGCCGGAGTGTTTCCTGTTGCTGCATAATTAATGAGGTGGGAATGGGGCGATTCAGCAGCGGGTAAAACATCCCTTTTCTCGCCCGCTACTGCACTTGGTGCAAACCTGGGACGAGGCCACCTACGTCTTCCCAAAACTGATTCTTTTCCCCCACTCTTTAGTTTAAAATTCTCTCTACTTCTCTCTACTTTGAGGTTCTGCTTCTTAATTTGGTGCCTAGCTCCTCGTACTGACTATGCAGAGCCTCCTTCCTCTGTCATTGGTACCTACATGGACCACAACAACTGGATCCTCCCCCTCCCACTGCAAGTTCCTCTCCAGCCCTGAGCAGATAGTCATGGAGGTCTACAGCACAGAAAAAGGTCCTTTGGCCCATCGAGTCAGTGCCAGTCAAACAAGCACTTAACTATTCTAATCCCATTTTCCAGCACTAGGCCCATAGCCTTGTATGCCATGGCATCGCAAGTGCACATCCAAATATACTTCTTAAATGTTATGAGGGTTTCTGCCTCTACCACCCTTTCAGGCAGTGAGTTCCAGATTCCCACCACCCTCTGGGTGAAGAAATTCTTCTTCACATCCCCTCTAAACCTCCAGCCCCTTACCTTAAATCTATGCCCCCTGGTTATTGATCCCTCCACCAAGAGGAAAAGATCCTTCCTGTCTACTCTATCTGTGCCCCTCATAATTTTATACACCTCAATCATGTCCCCCCTCAATCTCCTCTGCTCCAGAGAAAATAACCCCAGTCTATCCAATCTCTCCTCATAACTAAAACTCTCCAGCCCAGGCAACATCCTGGTAAATCTCCTCTGCACTCTCTCTAGTGCAGATGTCCTGAACCCTGGCAATGGGCAGGTAACATAGCCGTCAGGACTCTCGCTCTTTGTTGCAGAGAAAAGTGTCAATCCCCCTCACTATACTACCCCCTACTACCACTACATTCCTGTTTGCTTCCCTCACTTGAGTGCCATGGCCAGTCAGCTCATCCACCCTGCAGCCCCCACTCTCACTGTCCTCAGGCACTCCCGGGTGCCGAGGCTGTTCCGTGCTCCAGCCTGACTGGATAAATGGCTGCTGGGTGACAAGGGCTATCTGTTGAAAAGGTGGCTTTTGACGCCTCTCACCACCCAAGAACAGAGGCAGAGCAGCGTTACAATAGGAGCCATGGCACCACAAGGGCAGTGATAGAGAGGACCATAGGTCTCCTGTAGATGTGCTTCTGATGCCTGGACCGTTCAGGGGGAGCACTACAATACCCCCCAGATCGGGTGTCACTGATAGTGGTTGCATGCTGCGCTCTCCACAATCTGGCGCTGGCAAAGGGGGACCCACTGGAGGAAGAGGATCTTGACGCAGCTGCACAGGCCACAGAGGACGAATCCAGTGGTGAGTCAGAAGAGGAACACGATGAGGAGAATGCTGAGGGTGTGGAGACAGACCTCGGTAACCTCCAGGGAGGCAGGGACACCAGAGACGCCTTGATCCAACCCTCCTTCAGCTCGGCTGCCAAAGATCTGCTTCCACCTCATGCCAGGGCCGCCACCTCCATCCCGGATTCTGAAATGACCCTTTTATTTGTACCTAAAGCCCACTCAGTGCCTGTGCAATAAAGTTTAGAGCCACCCATGTCCAGCATTACATACTGGCGTAACCTGCACCTATAGAACAAGTGAAGCATAGTCAGGCCATTAACACAAAAGCAAAATTTCTATCATGTTGGCACTCACATCAAATGAACATAACAATATAAGGTGTTTATGGTAATACCAGTAAACATGTTAACAAAACATGGCAGAACAGAAGACCATCCCTGAACTGTCCCTTTTGTGTTCATGGTGCCTTAAACTTATGTTTGCGAGTGCTGTGTCTAGGTGCTCCCCCCTCGCTGGCACCGGCATTGGAGACAGCCTGCTGACTCTGCGTCTTGTTGGCCTTGATGACCTTGGCAGTCGTCCTCTGGCCCGTGGAGCCTGTGCTGGCCCCGCCTGGGAGGGAGCGGCCAGTGGCATGGCTGGCATCTCCCCAGTCACTGCAGCCTCATCAGATACCACGGTCACTGGCAGAGGGGCGGAGGAGCTGCTATTGTCATCCAGAGTGCCCTGAGAGGAGCCCGCAGATGACAAGTAGATCGTGTGCCAATGTGAGGTCACTCTGGACCACAGAAAGCTGATTTCCTCTTCATATCTGTTGGGTTAGTAGAAGCAGGAATATTCATCCAGTCCCGACAATCCCAACCCGTTCCATTCCAGCTAACCCCTGCTCCCCCATCCCTGGCCCATAGATCTGCCAGGTCGTGTGACATTCTGCTGTGCTGGAGTTGACAGGTTGCTGCAGAAGCTCATTTTCCAGCTATGACTCATTGACCCGATCCCCAGGACCCTGCAAGGATGGAGACTGGTCTGGGAAAAATGCAGCCCCTCTGTAAATCCCGCCTCCCAGGACAGGTCAGTGATGGGTCAGGCACGTTGCTGGTCATTTGTCCTGCTTGATGTTCCTTTCCGTCTACAATTTTATTCCTGTCAAAGAGGAATTTTACTCCCTATTTTCCACTTTGTGCCTCACTGATTTCTCTTCCTGCTCCATGTTTACAGGATTCCTCTTCTCAATGTTTCTGGGATTCCCCACGCTTCCCATCAGATCCACTATCCTTCCCATGTCTCCAGGATCACACATTGTTTCAGCTTTTAAATTCACCATTCAGTCTGCATAATCAGCAAACAGGCTCGAGTTGAGAGGAGTGAATTGAACCTAATCTGAGAGTGGCCAGGAGTGAGGTCCAGCCTGAATGGGTTAAATATAAACTGGAAGAAGATAGCGGTCTAATATCAGTAATGTTATCATAAGCACTTCCATTATCCCGTGTCTTGAATATTTCTCTCTTGCGCAGAACCAGAAGATTGGGGGGGAGAGATTTAAAAAGTGGTGTTGCCTCATTCTGATGCTCTGCATTACACCATGCCAGTTCCTGTTGGTCATTGCTTCCAATTGATTCCTGTTCCATTTCACACTGTGTAAGGGAACACTGACTACAGCATGCACCTCATTATTACATCAAAAACACTTGGTTTCCAATGGCTGAATGAGAAAGAGGGTGGAATAATTATTTAAAGTCTTTTGAGAATTCAATTTCGTATTCATTGCCAGCATCAAACAACAGGATTATACTTGGCAGCTTTTTGTATTTGGATCAAAATACAGCTTTGAAAGTAAAATCCAATTAAACTTTACTTTTAAAAAAACATTAATTAGCTACGTGTTCATGAACAGTTATGTAAAAGAATATCTTAAATAAACCATTGATGGGACATTTGTTCAGCACTGGCTGACTCTCAGAAAAGTCGGTTTGGATGAATCCAGATGCTAAGAAATAGTAAGTGTTAATTTAAGAAATATTTCAAGTAGTTTCAGAATTGTATAAAGCTGCAACCTCTTTCTAAAATCAGTCAATCAGCAAATGTACAATCAGTAGCGTAAGTAATGTCAAAATGTATCATTGCAAACCCCACATGATGCCATTGTGATGAAAACTATGAATGATTCTCACTCACAAAAACACAAGTAATATTTGCCAAGCATATCGTCATAAATTGTTCCTTTAAGATTGACACCTGCAAACATATTCACACGTATACACACATAAGTGCATATGCGCACACGCATGCAAATACACACAGACATGTGTTTCCTGACCATGTATGTTGCTGCCAGTAAAAACTATTCATAAATAGTGCAGTTAAATCAAATTTTCAATGAATAATATTTAGTTATATTTCTATTTTCAGAATGCTAGTTGATTTACTGCAGGTGCTCATCAGAAAATGTTCATTGTGCTCGCTTTTTATATGGAGTTATCTTGCTCTGTTGCAGTGGTATCTGTGTTAGTTTAGGATATTGGCCGCTCTGTGTAAGTGTGAGCTGAGGGGAGAATAGGTACAGCTGAAGCTGACACCGTCTGTTACTGGAATGTGAATCGAACAAACACAGGTTTTCCAGCTTGCATCTCAGAATTGCAGTAAATCTTTTTCTTGTCTCATTCTGTTACTGCTCTCCATAGGAGACAGTCTGTGAATGGAATCCAGAGCAGAGAGGATACATTGCTCACACTGACTCTTACAAAGGTTTGAACTACTCCCAGTCTGAGCATGTGACTGCTGCTCTCCTGGTGTTAGCAAAACTGGAATCATTTCGCATGCAATGATTGGATTTGTGATTTTTTTTTCCGACAAAAACTATCGCGGTAGAAAGAGGTTGAAATGGGTTTTCTTCTCAGTCTTTAAAAAAAGTAATGTTAAAATGTTGTTTTATTGAATAATGCAATCAAGATACTTAGTTGTAGATTTCCATGAATGTTCTCTTTAATGACTTACTTTGAAATGCAGTGACTATGATATAGACAAAAGTTAAAAGCTGTTCTTCATCAGTGACTTCCACAAACAGTGCTGCCCATAGCAACTGGGATTTGTGGCTGAGGAAGGAATATTCAAATTGCAATTGGTCAGATGGGGTTAGAAAGGGGATTCATTCACTCCTTGTTCCACTTAAAATGTCTCCATACCTGGTTTACACCATCAATGTGACTGTGATAAATACCCAAAGGGGGCAGGATTTTTGGGTTGTCAGGCGGGCGTGGGCCCGGGAGCGGCTGGGAAACGGTCCGCCACCCGCGATCGGCTCCTGACCGCGATTTCACACTGGCTGACCAATTAGCGGGCAGCCAGTGCGAAAGGCGTGTTGAGAAGCTCAGCGCTGCTGGGGCGGGGGGTGGGAGGAGGGTGAGCGCTGGGGTCTGCGCAGGCGCAAGGGAGCGCACAGTGAAAACTCCTTGAAGGCAGAGAGCTGCCTCAGGGAGCTGAAGAATTTTAAACCAATGAATAAAGGTTTTGAAATTCTAGAAGAAATGTCCACACGGTGGACTCTCTCACCTTAACATGTAGATTTGAAAAACTCTGCCCAAAAATTTTTATTTTTAAAATTTAATTACAAAACCTCATCCCGCCCATAGATGAGGTTTCCTCAAAAACCCAAAGGCGGCCTGGCCCATTGGCGCTCCCGCCAACCGTAACGTTGGACAGGCAGTGAAATATCCAGGTTAATTAAATGATAATGGCCTTAATAGACCCTTTAATTGTTGGCGGGCCGCTGCTGACTCGCCCGCGCCTGCCGACCGAAATATTGCACGAGTGCGCAATGACTTGGGGATGCTTGCCCAATGTCATCGTGCGCTATTTCACACCCACACACCCATCGGAAAATCCCACCCAAAGGCCATTTGCATCGTGAGGTATGATTGTGGAAAGCAGCGAGATCCTAGCTTTAACATTTACATCTGTGTTGCATTATGAGCTTTCACCTTTAGTAGTGGTGGGATGATACAGTCCTGCTCACTCTTACTACAGATGCAGTATCCTGGCAGAGGGCATTGTTCGCCCATTGTACAACCTGCCCTATGACAATGATATGATAAACAGGCCTTTTCTAAAACTACATAATGGTTGCTTTGCTAGAACACCATCCAAAGAGCGACAGTTAAAAATTAATCCTCATGTCCCTAGATTAGGAACGGGAATTCAACTAAGGACCCTCCCATTGGCCATAATCTGTTTCTGGAGAGTGTACAGATATGGACTTCGTCTGGAGGCAGCTGTTATACATGCACAACAAACACAATTGCTAACACAGACTGTCCAGATCCATTGGTGAGAAAGGGAAACGTGGGTGAGGTACCAGAATGCTGTGGGGCAGGATACCAAGACTGAACTGTCTTCAGGAGAGGAACATGGGTATCTCATGATTAACCACTGTCTCAAGGGTCGAATCCTTAGTCTCAAAGACACAACGAAGGATATGAAAACGTAATGGAATGCTTATATAGCAGGCAGAACCATCTGAAAATTTCATCCATGTTTAAATTGTTATCCAGACATCTGAAAAGTGTTGGTATAATCTGAATTTTTAAATATATACTGATAATCGCTCTTCCAGTAAATACAAAAAAACTAGTTTATTGCTATACTTGAAAGATATTGGTATAATCTCTTAATTTTATAAAGGGCATTAGAAGGTTTTGATAATTTCGACTGATTGTCACAACATTCACTCCATTCTGTGCTCAGGTTTATTCCACAGCCCTGGTCTCCATGTAGCGAAACCTGTGGCGCTGGCAAACAGAGTCGCAAAGTCAAATGCCAAGTGCTCCTGTCCTTTTCGCAATCGGTAGAGGATCTGCCAGATGATGAATGTGAAGGTACCAAACCGCTGACAGAACGAGCCTGCTACACAGGACCATGCAGTGGGGAAACAGTGGAATACGATCTTGAAGAGGCAGATTTATTGTATACCAACCTAAAGGATTTTGATGAGCTGTATGACTGGGATTATGAGGGTTTCACAGAGTGTTCAGAATTATGTGCAGGAGGTAAGAAACTGTCTGACAAATCTATTTTCTCTAATATTACTAAAGACAGTAAACATCCAATCGTCTCTTGAACAGTATATTGCTGAGAATTTATCAGTCCCTGACCCCTAAACCATCTCAATCTGTCAGCCCCAGTATGTGCTTTGCACCTTACTTACTCCAATTGAATTCATTCCTCACTTCACCCAACCATACAGAGAAGTTCAACTGAGAGAATGGAATAAAAGCAGAAAATGCTGGAAATTCTCAGCAAGTCAGCCAATGCTGCTGGATCTGTTGAACGTTTCCAGCATTTTGATTTTCAGAATTGTAGCCTCTGCAGCACTTTGCTTTAGCCTGAGGAATAGGGACCGTCTCAGTTTAAAAATCAAAGAGAAACTGATTGTGGTGACATTCTTCTGTAAACAGTATTACAACACCAGTGAATAAAGTACAAAACACTGTGAGTAAATTGATAAATATTCAGTAGCTTTGAGTCATGCCTAGTGACTTATGAAAGTCAAATATACTTTAATACTGAAGTGATTTTAAACTGTGCTTACCAGCGGGAAGATCTTTGCTTACTGAATCTTGGCTTAAAATCAAAAGTAAACATCTTTAGCTGAAAAATTAAATTTATTCCAAAAAGATGTTTTAATACAGAATTTAATAACGTGGTTAATCTAAAGGTGCATTAAACTGAGCAGGAAGCACTGATGAATTCAGAATTCTCAAAACAACTCCCATCTTTGTTTCACAGTTCACTCACTTAGTAATAGTGACATTTTCTCATTAGGTGTGATCCTTCCTTTTATTTTCTGAATACTTTGTGGAGAGTGTAGAAGGGTTTGAGGATGTAGATGTAACACAGCCACCGGTGAACAGGAATATGTTAGTGTAATTGTATACTTACAGTGTCTCCAGAGGCTTTCTCGGATCTCAAGGAGGTACAATTCAGCAGGAACTAGTTACTCACTTGGCATCCACTTAGGACTTAGAATAGTTACAACTGTCATCACGTGTCATGGAACAATTACAGTTTTCATCCTGGAGTGTGCAGATGCTTGTGATCACTCTTTGCAGAGGGAGTGCGATGAAATGTCCACAATTCGGTCATTCTGATTTTTAGTCCATCTCACTGCTATAAGTGTGTACGCAAGATACTTTATTTAGATTAAATGCTGCTGAATAAATTATATTTTCTAGGCAGATATATAGTTCCAGATAATATAAATATTACAAAGGATAACAGGAGCTCCTTGTAACTCTACCCTGGATTGTGCGTCTGCCTGTTTGTTACATGACAAATAATTCCGACAGGGTGGGTGCTCAGGAGGCTAAAAGCTGGCCCTTTTGAGGAAATCATGCAGGTTAGAAATGTGTGCACAAAGGTTGCAGCAGCACAATAACACTAACAAACTCTTCAGCTGCCTCAGTCCAGCTCCTGCCCTAAATCCCTTTGATTTGTTACTTCATGTACATCGTGTCAGTAGAAAAAGGCTGAGAGGGCCCTGACAACTTCCCAGCTAGATTGCAGAAGATCTAGGAACCCAATCTTGCTGCTTCCCTGGCCAAGCTGTTCCAGAACAGCCAACACTGGCATCTACGCAACAACGTGGAAGATTACCTTAGTATGGTATAGTTACAAAAAGAAACCTACCTGACTGATTTCTGCATTATCAGCCTCCTTCCAATCACCAGCATAGTGAAGGAAGGAGTTCCCAAAATACCATCAAGAACCAGTGCTCTCAACAACCAGGAAATATTTGGTCAAAGTACTAGCCTTGAAAGAAGTGCAAGGGTCCTGGAATAATATGACTAGGAGTGCAACATGAAAATAGGTACATTTATTTTAATTCTAGAAATTTCAACTAACCTGATGTAAATTGTGAAACCCCTAATTGTATAGAATTAGTAAATTATTTAAGTAAGAGGCAGCTGTTGAAAGAATAACAGCAAAATACAATATTAAAATACTCAGTACTACAATAACAAGAAGCCTATAAAAAGAAGAGGTAAAAACATTAAAAGATGCTTGAAACTACCAATTAGTACAAGATAGTTAATATTCACAAGCAAAGACATGAATAGCATGTTCTCCACCTAGAAAAGAGAATCAAGACTTTGACATAAATGGGACGGAAGTCTAGACAATGAGTTGGAAGTCTAGACAATGAGATGGAAGTCTAGACAAGCTGAAAGGGCTTGAAACATATAAATCCCCAGGGTTTGATAGTACTCATAGCAGGGAAATTGAGAGAGAGTGGTTAGGAGATGTATGAGGCACTGACAAACATTATGAGGGAGTCCGTAGATACTATGGAAGCAGCAGTAGACTGGAAACAAGCTAATGTGGGGCCCATATTCAAAAAGAGTGATGACAAAGACACAGACAACTACAGGTCTATTAATCTTGCTTTAGTTCTGTGTAAAATAATATAATTGATTATCAGCAGTAAGTTTGAGGTAAACAGCAAGGCTTTAGACAAAGCAAATGCTGCCTGCCCAACCTCCTTGATTTATTCAAGGCAGTTACAAGCCAAATTTACTGTGGTAAACTGTACAGCATTACGAACTTGGATTTACAAAGAGCATTTGGTGAAGATTGTTTTGTAATTAAGGTCTAGGGTGTGGGAATTCATGGCAGTTTTATGGTAAGTTTAAGAAATTGCCTGAAGAGCAGGAACATCATGTACTGGTTAGATGGGTAATTTCAGGATAGGGGGATATTCCAGGAATTCTTACATCAATGACTTGCATTTGGAAACTTAATGCCAATTGGGCAAATATTCAGATGATACCAAACAAGGAGAGGCAGTGGAGTCAAAGGAGGTGCCCAGAAATATATAAATATAGATATATGTGTGTGAAAAAATTACATAGGACTTAGGACTGTGAAAATGATCCAAAGTATTTTCACATTTTAGGCTAAGGATTTATTTGTAACCATGAATTTTATATCGGCTGAAATTCTAAGTAAGAGATCCTGGTATAAAATAAACCTCAGGCCAACTCTGCAAAGTGAGGCCTCTAATTTTCATTTTATTTTTAATCAAAATATATCTGACTCTGTTACACGGTACAATTCCATTCCAAACTCTGGTTTGAGTTTCAACAAAATTAATCATTAAACAAGAGCTTAATTTCTTGACTATGAGGGAAAAAAACAGGCTGCTTTTCCTTTTACACAGTGTGATGAACTAGCAAGCATTTGAGCAGAATCATTGTGAATAATGGAAGAGGCGCACACTTTAAATGTAATTCATGTGAAACAAATCATTAATCATGTATCATTAATCTGGTGCATGCTTCTTGTTTTCCACATCAGCCTCTATAATTCTCCAAACACATCAGGCCCAACCTCTCCCTCCTTCCACATGCAATTAATGTTTTCTGGGAAGCTGCAACACTTGTTATTGCCCTCGACCTCTGACTCTGTCCAATTTGCCTTTAGCATTATAGATTAAAGCAGGGTAAATTTCAGATTATTCTGTCAGAGAAAAGCAAACTTTATTATGGCCAGGATTTTTCAGTCGGCGTGTGGGGGCGGACCTGACACCCTGATGCATGAAATGACGTGCGATGACATCGGGCGTGCGTCCCGACATCATCGCGCCGTCTCGCGATGTTTCATTCAGTGGGTGCATGCCAGAGTCGGCTGCTCGCCTGCCAATAACTGATAGGCCTGTTAAGGACATTAACAAATTAATTAATGTCATTGTTTACATTGCCCGTCCAACCAAGCGGCCTTCACGTTTTTTTAGGAAACCTCATCCATGAGCGGGATGAGGTTTCCTAAAGCTTTTACTACTAAAATAAAATTTTTATATGAAAAATAAAAACATGCCGCATTCCATGTGACAGTCACATGAAGGGACATGTCTCATAAAATTTTTAATTTCTGTAAAAATGTATTCACAAGCCATTTCAATCCCCCTGAAGCAGCTCCGTGCCTCAGGAAGATTGAAGCGCTCTTTCGCGTGCATGTGTGAAAGAGCGCTGGCCCCAACTCTCCCTCCTCCCCTTGCCCGCACAGGTAGCGCTCAGCGCTCTGGCTCATGTCTTATGCTTGGTGAGCCTTAAATGTCCCGCCCGCGTAAGATGGCAACGTGGAGCTGGTCAGCTCTGTGAACGCCCCTGCCCACTCCCGCCAAGCCTGCCTGATGCAGGAAAATTCAGGCCTATATATATTTTTCCTACAGGTTCCATAATAGGAACAATTACTCTGGCAACTATAAAGTTCACTTATTTCCTCCACTGCATTCCAAGTTTATCTGGCCTGTAACATATTTCCATGCTCTTCTGGGCTGCTATTCACTTGGGGAAATTAACATTAATGGACAACGAGGGCCTTGAAACAGGGCTCAGAATTTTTTTTTTTATTCATTTATGAGATGTGGGCATCGCTGGCTGGGCCCCTATTATTGCCCATCCCTAGTTGCCCTTGAGAAAGTGGTGGTGAGCTGCCTTCATGAATCGCTGCAGTCCATGTGGTGTAGGTACACCCACAGTGCTGTTAGGAAGGGAGTTCCAGGATTTTGACTCAGCGACAGTGAAGGAACGGCCGATATATTTCCAAGTCAGGATGGTGAGTGGCTTGGAGGGGAACTTCCAGGTGGTGGTGTTCCCATGTGTATGCTGCCCTTCTCCTTCTAGGTGAGTTTCTGCAGTGCATCTTGTAGTTGGTACACGCTGCTGCTACTGTACGTTGGTGGTGGAGGGAGTGAATGTTTGTGGAAGGGATGCCAATCAAGCGGGCTGCTTTGTCCTGGATGGTGTCTTCCTGAGTTTTGTTGGAGCTGCACTCATCTAAGCAATTGGAGAGTATTCTTTCACACTCCTGACTTGTGCCTCATAGATTGATGGTGGACAGGCTTTGGGGAGTCAGGAAGTGAATTGCTCACTGCAGGAATCCCAGCCTCTGATCTGCTCTTGTAGCCACAGTATTTATATGGCTGGTCTAGTTCAGTTTCTGGTCAATGGTAACCCCCACGATATTGATAGTGGGGGATTCAGCGACGGTAATGCCATTGAATGTCAAGGGACGATGGTTAGATTCTCTCTTGTTGAAGATGGTCATTGCCTGGCACTTTTGTGGCATGCATTTTACTTGCCATTTGTCAGCCCAAGCCTGGATATTGTCCAAGTCTTGCTGCATTAGGACATGGACTGCTTCAGTACTTGAGGAGTCACGAATGGTGCTGAACATTGTACAATCATCAGTGAACTGACCTTAGAATGGAAAAAAGGTCATCGATGAAGCAGCTGAAGGTGGTTGGGCCTAGGACACTACCTGAGGGATTCCTGCAGTGATGTCCTGGAGCTGAGATGACCTATCTCCAACAACCACAACCATCTTCCTTTGTGCTAGGTATGATTCCAACCAGTGGAGAGTTTTCCCTTGATTCCCATTGACTCCAGTTTTGCTAGGGCTCCTTGGTGCCACACTCAGTCAAATGCGGCCTTGATGTCAAGGGCAGTCACTCTCACCTCACCTCTCTTGTCCATGTTTGAACCAAGGCTGTAATGAGGTCAGGAGCTGAGTGGCCTTGGCCAAACCCAAACTGATCCTGTGAACCCCATCAGCTGTCCAGTTTCTATATTTCTATGGAGGCTCGCTCACCTTCTTCAAATGAAGTCTTCCTCTCCACATCAGCTTCCAGCTGTTCTCCTTTCTAGGTCTTTCTCTAGATTGAGGATGGAATTCCAATGTACATTGGAATTTACTTACAGAAGGAGAGAACAGAAGATGTTTGAAGATCAATGCACTATGTTAAAAGGGACAACAAGTTGCTGTAACAGTAAATGGAAGAAAGTGAATGATGAACTTGAGAGCCAATGTATCAAAACAATGGGAGATTGTTGGTTACCATCGTTGTGGGTCTTATCTTTGGTTGTCCTTGGGTTAGGATTGATAGACACTGCTGGAGTTAAGGCTGTTGGTAAGCTTTAACTTTTATTGAACATTCTTCTAACTATGTACAAGACAAGGCTTAGCACGAGGCTTCACATAGAACTATCTCTCAGCATGCTCTGTGGTCATGTGATCTTACATCACTGATGATGTATACTGTCTATTCACATGTTTAACATTAACCCTTACACTACAGATTGTACAGTGACAGTAGCTTACTCTCATCATCCAAGTTTATAAGATTGAAAATACTCTGCATGAATGTTGCCATTTTTCTGAAAACATTAGAATGAAAACTATTTTGTAGAAATTAGGTCAGAGGTCAGGAAAACTAAATATCATTTTTGTGAGTGAGCTTTCTGAACTAAGGAAGTTAATTTGGTTCCACTTTTTAAAAACAAGAATATGAGAGATGGCATACTGACAGAATGCCAAACACAGGTAAGTTAAAGGTAGTAAGATCAGGGGAGTTATAAAACGAGCCCTGCTGAAAATGCACCTTTCGGCAAAGGTGCTTTTGAAACATTTGCTTATGATGTGTGGAGGGAACCATGAGTGAAGAATCTTGACTATCTGCTTGGGATAAGTAATGTATTTTGTCATTAATTCTTTAAATTCTTTCCTCCCTATTTCTTCTTTTGCTGAAAACTGTTTGATATTGTGATTTTCTATAAGTTATGATTTCTATAAGTTATGATTTCTATAGGTGTCCAAGAAGCAATTGCGGTTTGCCTAAATAAACAAACTCGAGAGAAAGTAGATGAAAGCCTGTGCACCATCCATCGCCGCCACCCACAGCTCCTTAAAGTTTGCAATCTAGGACCATGTCCTCCAAGGTAACCTCACATTCATTTCTGTGCTTGTTTTGTTTTTTAACTGTTAAGCTACCGACTGCTCTGCTGCCTAGTTAATCAGTGCATCACTGAGTGAAGCTAAGCCCTACAGATCAGGAAGGTGCCTAGTACGATGTCACCGGTGCTGTTCACTGAGGTAACAGTAAGAGTACTGCCAATCATGTCAATACCTCATAGCTGGATAGAGCAAAAATGGGCCAGTGTTCTGCTCCTGGTCACTGTGCAGTGATCCCTCCTAGAAATCACTCTGAGTGTTTGTATAGGAGGATTGAATAAGGGCAGGAAACCCAGCTGTAATGCAAGATGCCAGATGAAGAATGGTACCTGAGGTAGACAGGGCTTATGAAACCTATCCAGTGTGAGACCACACCTCCAGAACAAGAGAGAAAATAAGACGGAGGGAAAGCTGAAAAAGGTACGAATAATAATTATTGATGTTAGTCATTTGCTGATCATAATCTTTATTTGGGTGTTGTTTTGAACTTGTTAATATTTTGTTTGGTGTGATCTGTTGGGAATCCCACTTTACAACACTGTTGGGAGACAAAGCGTGTGGATATAGGCACAGATATAGCTTAGCTGTAGTTTAGAAATTTAGGAAAAAATACACCAGCCTGAATTTTACATTCCAAGGTCGGGTGCACACCTCCCCCGAATGCACATAAAATTGCGTGAAATGACATCAGGCGGGCATCCCAATGTCACCGCGCACAGGAGCAATGCTGAGGTCAGCGGGCGCACGCGGGAGTTGGTCGGAGCCTTGCCCGCCAACAATTAAAGGGTCAATTAAGGCCATTAAAAAGCCTATTGACCAAGATTTAACATTGCCCACACGATTTCGCAGTCATCGCACAGGCAAAACAGGCAGGTGGGCTGTACGATTTTATCAAATTGTCATCCAAGGACAGGATAAAAAGGGTCCGGAGCATTGCCAGTGTGAGTAGTGAGGAGTTTAGGAGATAGTTTGCTGCTGGTTGCTTAGTGAAACTTAACAGCTTTATCTCTGTTTTGAGCTTCAGCCTTTGTAATGCTAGCTTTCATCTCAGGACTCACTGGTGTCTCCAAGGCCCATGGTGGATTTATACCGTGTGGACTCTTCCAGTAACCAGACAGCCTTCTGTTTCTCTGGTAATGGGGATTGTAGTCTCCGCTGGAGACACCTCCTCTGAGGAGGAAGAGTGGGGCAGAAGGGAGAGGAGGCCAGGGGTCCCAATGCAGCTTCCAGGGGAGGGACCTGTGGGAGGAGAGGCGCAGGCACAAGGGGCGCAGGGCCAGCAGGAAGTCCAAGGCAGAAGGGGCCACAGAAGACATCACTATCCTGCTGCCAGGGTTTACAGGCGGCGAAGCAGCTACCTCAATATGTCTGAGGTCAATGCCGAAGGAGGCTCCGCCTCTCAAGGGAGACAGTGACCTCCATTTGTCAGATGATTGGGCCTGAGATTAGTTCTGACTGTGTGGTGGACACCCCATTCCAGTGGCTCTGAAGGTCACAGTGGCTCCCAACTTATTTCCAGGGCTCAGTGGGGGATCTGTGTGGAGTCTCCCAATCAGCTGTTCACAGTTGCGTCAAGCTGATCACTGATGCTCTGTTCAGGCAGGTCATGACATTTATTCATTACTGGACGGATGAGGCCAGCCAGGCTGAGCGAGCCAGAGGCTTTGCAGCGATTGCTGGGTTCCCCCGTGTCCAGGGTGCAATAGACTGCACACATGTGGCCATCAAGGCACCAGAGGGTGAGCCCGGTGCCTTCGTCAACAGGAAGGGCTTCCACTCCATGAACATGCAGATAGTGTGTGATCACAGGATGCAGATTCTACAAGTCTGTGCAAGGTACCCAGGCAGCTCCCATGACACTAACATCCTCAGACACTCCCCGGTGCCGAGGCTCTTCAGTGCTCCAGCCCGACTGGATGGATGGCTGTTGGGTGACAAGGGCTATCCATTGAAGAGGCGCTCATGATGCGCCTCTGCCATCCAAGAACAGAGGCAGAGCAGCGTTACAATAGGAGCCATGCCTCCACAAGGGCAGTGATAGAGAGGACCATAGGTCTCCTGTAGATGCGCTTCCGATGCCTGGACCATTCAGGGGGAGAACTACAATACCCCCCAGAGTGGGTGTCACTGATAGTGGTTGCATGCTACGCTCTCCACAATCTGGCACTGGCAAGGGGGGACCCACTGGAGGAAGAGGATCTTGAGGCAGCTGCACAGTCACAGATGATGAATCCAGTGGTGAGTCAGAGGAGGAGCCCAAGGAAGAACATGGTGAGGATGTGGAGACAGACCTCCGAAACCTTCAGGGAGGCAGGCACGCCAGGGAGGCCTTGATCCAATGCTCATTCAGCTAGGCTGCCAAGGCACAGCTTCCACCTTATGCCAGGGCTGCCGCCTTCATTCTGGACATTTGCAATGGCCCATTGAACCCAAAGTCCCCTGTGCAATAAAGTTTAGAGCCACTCATGTCTAGCATAAGATACTGGCGTGCCCTGCACCTACAAAACAAGTGAAGCATACTCAGGCTAAAAGCAAAATTTATAAGCTCTTGGCACTTACAGACAATGAACATAACATTATCAGGTGTTAACAATCACGCCAGTAAACAACTTAACAAATAATGACAGAATGGAAGGTCACCCATGAAAAGTTCCTCTTGTGCTCATGGTGATTTAAATGAACGTTTGTGAGTGCTGGGTCTTGGTGACCCCCTTGCTGGAACTGGCATCGGAGGCAGCTGCTGATCCGGGTGTCGTGTTGGTCCTGGTGACCTTGGCAGCCGTCATCTGGCTGGAGGAGCCTGCGCAGCCTCTGTCTGTGAGGGTGCGTCCAGCGCCATGGCTGGGCATCCCTCAGCTGTCATGGCCTCATCAGATGGCACAGTCACTGGCAAAGGGGGTGGAGGAGCTGCTGCCATCAGCCAGAGCACCCTGAAAGGAGCCTGCAGACACGGCACGAAGCTCGTCTGTCAACAGGAGGCCGCCCTGGGCCTCCCTGCTCACTATTGATCAACAGGCATCCAGCAGAGGTAATAGGTGCCACATCCATCTCCCACACTGGCACTGACCACCTGAGCTCATTGCCTGTGTGAGGGCTGCAGGTCCGAGCGCAACCCCAGGAACCCCTGATTCTGTCCCTGGAGCTGCCTCTCCATGAGAGTCGCCACTCCCTCAATGGAGGAGGCAGTGCGCTCGGCCATGAGGGTCAACGCAGTGCTCATGATCCACATGGACTCCTCCACAACAGCGACCATGGCACACAGACCCTCATGGATATCCAGCAGATCCTCCCGCACATCTCGTTAGACATCCAGCATCTGCCGCCTAATGGACGACTCCAGAGGCTCATCATCTGCCTCAGGCTCAGCATCGTCCTGGCCTCCAGCAGCCCTCAACTGCTGTCGCCCTGGGCACTCTCTGCCTCCACCAGCTCTTCATGCAAGTGTGAAGTGCCCTCACCACTGTGCACTGACCTTGTAGCTGGCAATCTAATGCCCACTGAGGTGTTTGTATCTGCGCTGGTGCCTGGTGCAGAGAGGGGTGTGATGCAGGTGCATCTGACGGGCACTGGTCCTGCAGCGTAAAGGGTGGCTCCTCGGGGTCCTGCACTCGTTGGCTGGATGGCGATTCTGGTGAGACAATGGAGATCTGTGTCATGGTGCCATCGCCTTTCAATGAGGACTCCAGGTTCGAGGCTCCCATTAACGATGAGACAACACAACAGTGTTTACACACTCCGACACTCTCACATCTGTGCACTGCGTCCTTACCTTCATCAGAGACCCCGGCCTCTCCACAACCGGCTGACCGAGCTGGGTGTTGGCATCCATCTCGTACCTCGTCCACCTGTCTTAGTTTTTTTGTTGGTGTTATGGCTTGTCTTCCCCCGAAAGAGGAGCATTGATTGGTCCACTCTCTACCTGCAGCACCATTGCAGCCTGGCCAACCTCACCTGAGGAACACCTCACAGGGCATATCCGAGTCGTGGCCCTCGAGCCGCAAGGCACTCAGTCCAAGCAACCAGGGCGCACCCCCTTGGCCAGCTCCAGTGTCACTGACAGTTGGCACTCAGAATCTAACACCCCTGAGGTTCATGGAGGGATGGCCACACTTTAACACTACTCCACACTGAACCATGCCAACTCAGTACTCACCCTTGCCAAGCACTGCAGATCACTGAATCTTTTACGGCAATGCACCCATATGCACCATGGCCGTTGACCTGGGCTGCCACCTCTGCTCATGCCTTCTTGGTCAGGTGTGGTGGCCTCCTCTTGCCATCCCTGGATGTCATGATTTCCCGCCCGGCACTGACCTCCTCCTGGCAAGGATTCCCAGGCACTCATCCGGGAACTGGGAGGACGAGTGCTTACTGGATTTGCCATCGTGCCTGGCATACCCAGCAGGTGCAGATACCATTGCTATTCCACACAAATCTTTCATTCTCAAGCTTAACAGCTCCCTCTCTGTCCCCGGGCAGCCTTCAGGGAGCTGCTTCTGCTGCTTTTAGATCCCCCACCAGGTCACCATCGCACCCGGCATCCCACAGGCTCCGCCCCCGCCCAGCCCTTCTGACCAGTGAAAAGACGTGTTTCACACTGGGTGGGCCTTAATTGGCCACACAGCATGAAATCATATTGAAAACGTGATCTCCCCAGGGAGAGGATTCCACATCCACTTCTGGGCCTGTCAACTTCTCACACACGCCAAGTGTGAAATTCAGGCCAATATAGAGTCAAAGAGGCCTACAGCACAGAAAAAGGCCCTTCGGCCCATCGAGTCTGCACCGGTCAAACAAGTAACTAACTATTCTAATCCCAGCACTAGGCCCATAGCCTTGTATGCCATGGCATCACAAGTGCACATCCAAATACTTCTTAAATGTTATGAGGGTTACTGCCTCTACCACCCTTTCAGGCAGTGAGTTCCACATTCCCACCACCCTCTGGGTGAAAAAATTCTTCCTCACATCCCCTCTAAACCTCCTGCCCCTTAAATTAAATCTATGCCCTCTGGTTATTGACCCTTCCACCAAGGGAGAAAGTTCCTTCCTGTCTACCCTATCTATGCCCCTCATAATTTTATACACCTCAATCAAGTCCCCCCTCAATCTCCTCTGCTCCAGGGAAAATAACCCCAGTCTATCCAATCTCTCCTCATAACTAAAACTCTCCAGCCCAGGCAGCATCCTGGTAAATCTCCTCTACACTCTCTCTAATGCAATCACATCCTTCCAAAAATGTGGATTCCAGAACTGCACGCAATACTCTAACTGTGAACTAACCAGCGTTTTATACAGTTCCAACATAACCTCCCTGCTCTTATATTCTATGCCTCGGCTAATAAAGGCAAGAATCCCAAATGCCTTCATAACCACCTTATCTACCTGTCCCGCTACCTTAAGGGACCTGTGGACATGCACACCAAGGTCCCTCTGATCCTCGGTACTTCCCAGGGTCCTACCGTTCATCGTGTATTCCCGTGCCTTGTTTGTCCTGCCCAAGTGCATCACCTCACACTTATCTGGATTAAATTCCATTGGCCACTGATCAGCCCATCTGACCAGCCCGTCTATATCACAGAATCACAGAATCACAGAATCTTACAGTGCAGAAGAAGCCCTTCGGCCCATCAAGTCTGCACTAACATGTGAGAAACACCTGACCTATCTACCTAATCCCATTTACTAGCACTTAGCCTATAGCCTTGAATATTATGATGTGCCAAGTGCTCATCCAGGTATTTTTTAAAGGATGTGAGGCAACCCGCCTCCACCACCCTCCCAGCAGTGCATTCCAGACCGTCACCACCCTCTGGGTAAAAAGGTTTTTCCTCACATCCCTCCTAAACCTTCTGCCCCTCACCTTGAACGTATGCCCCCTTGTGACTGACCCTTCAACTAAGGGGAACAACTGCTCCCTATCCAGCCTGTCCATGCCCCTCATAATCTTGTACACCTCGATCAGGTCGCCCCTCAGTCTTTTCTGCTCCAACGAAAACAACTCAAGTCTATCCAATCTCTCTTCAAAACTTCCAGTGCAATCACATCCTTCCTATAATGTGGCGACCAGAACTGCAATCAGTACTCCAGCTGTGGCCGCACCAAGGTTCTATACAATTCCAACATGACCTCCCTACTTTTGTAATCTATGCCTCGATTGATAAAGGCAAGTGTCCCATATGCCTTTTTCACCACCCCTTTAACATGCCCCTCCGCCTTCAGAGATCTATGGACACACAGCCCAAGGTCCCTTTGTTTCTCAGAACTTCCTAGTACCATGCCGTTCATTGAATACTTCCTTGTCAAATTACTCCTTCCAGAGTGTATCACCTTACACTTTTCAGGGTTAAATTCCATCTGCCATTTGACCATCCCATCTATATCTTCCTGTAGCCCAAGACACTCAACCTCACTATTAACCACCCGGCCAATCTTTGTGTCATCCGCAAACTTACTAATCCTACCCCCCACATAGTCATCTATGTCATTTATATAAATGACAAATAATAGGGGACTGAGCACAGATCCCTGTGGTATGCCACTAGACACTGGCTTCTAATCACTAAAGCATCCTTCTGTCATCACCCTCTGTCTCCTATAACTAAGCCAATTTTGAATCCACCTTATCAAATTACCCTGTATCCCATGTGCATTTGCCTTCTTTATAAGTCTCCCACGTGGCACCTTGTCAAAAGCTTTGCTGAAATCCATATAAACTACATCAACTACACCACCCTCATCTACACACCTGGTCACCTCCTCAAAAAATTCAATCAAATTTGTTCGGCGTGACCTCCCTCTGACAAAGCCATGCTGACTATCCCTGATCCCTTGCCTCTCCAAGTGGAGATAGATACTCTCCTTCAGAATTTTCTCCAATAGTTTCCCTACCACTGACGTGAGACTCACTGGCCTGTAGTTCCCTGGCTTATCTCTACAACCCTTCTTAAATAGCGGAACCACATTAGCTGTTCTCCAGTCCTCTGGCACCTCCCCCGTGGCCAGAGAGGAATTAAAAATTTGGGTCAGAGCCCCTGCAATTTCCTCCCTTGCCTCCCTGAGCAGGCTGGGACACAAATCATCCGGACCTGGAGATTTGTCCACTTTTAAGCCTGCCAACACCTCCAATACCTTGTCACTCCCTATATCAATTTGCTTAAGAACCTTGCAGTCTCTCTCCCCGAGTTTGATACCTTCATCCTCATTCTCTTGGGTGAAGATGGATGTGAAGTATTCGTTCAACACTCTAGCGATGTCCTCTGCCTCCACCCATTGATTTCCCCCTTGGTCCCTAATGGGCCCTACTCTTTCCCTGGTTATCCTCTTCCCATTGATATACTTGTAGAATATCTTGGGATTTTCCCTACTTTTACCAGCTAGAGCTTTTCATATCCCCTCTTTCCTCTCCTATTTGCTTTCTTAAGCTCCACTCTGCACTTTCTGTACTCCACTAATGCCTCCACTGATTTGCTTCCCTTGTACCTGCTAAAAGCCTTTCTTTTCCTTCTCATTGTAACCTGAATATCTCTGGTCATCCATGTTTCTCTGGGCTTGTTACTCCTTCCTATCACCCTAGAGGGGATATGTTGAGCGTGTATCCTCCCCATTTCCTTTTTGAACGCCCCCCCACTGTTCCTCTGTAGATTTCCCCACAAGTAGCTGTTCCCAGTCTACCTTGGCCAGATCCTGCCTTATTTTACTAAAATTCACTCTCCCCCAATCCAAAGCATTTTTTTGCAATTTGTCTATATCTTTGATGACCAGAGATATTCAGATTACCTGGTCACCTCTTCGAAAAATTCAATCAAATTGGTCAGACGTGACCGACCTTTAACAAAACCATGCTGACTGTCCTTGGTTAATCTCTGCCTCTCCAAGTGTAGATTAATTCTGTTCCTCAGAATTGCTTCCAATAGTTGCCCTACCACTGAGGTTAGACTGACTGGCCTGTAGTTCACTGGTTTATCCCTTCCTCCCTTCTTGAATAACGGTACCACATTGGCTGTCCTCCAGTCCTCTGGCACCTCTCCTGTGGCCAGAGAGGTATTGAAAATTATTGCCAGCGCCCCTGCTATCTCCTCCCTTACCTCACTCAACAGCCTGGGATACATTTCATCCAGGTCTGGAGATTTAGCCTGCCAGACCGCTTAAAACCTCCTCCCTTTCTATGCTAATTTCTTTAATTATATCACAGTCCTTCTGCCTGATTTCCATACCCACGTCGTCCCTCTCACTTGTGAACACCGACACAAAGTATTCATTTAGAACCCTACCTATGTCTTCCGGCTCCACACACAAATTACCACTATGGTCCTTAATGGGCCCGACTCTTTCCCTAGTTATCCTCTTACTCTTAATGTACTTGTAAAATAACTTTGTATTTTCCTTTATTTTACCTGCCAATGTCTTTTCATGCCCCCTTTTTGCTCTCCTAATTTTCTTTTTAAGTTCCCCCCTACACATTCTATACTCCTCTAGGGCTTCTGCTGCTTTGAGCCCTCGGTATCTGCCATAAGCCTTCCTTTTTCTCTTCATCCAATCCTGTATATCCCTCGACATCCAGGGTTCCCTGGATTTGTTGGTCCCACCCTTTGTCTTTACTGGGATATGTTGGCCCTGTACTCTCCCTATTTCCTTCTTGAATTAGTCCCACTGCTCTGATGCAGATTTACCTAAGAGTAGCTGCTCCCAGTCCACTCTGGCCAAATCATATCTGATCTTATTAAAATCGGCCTTCACCCAATTTAGAACTCTGATTTCTGGCCCTTCAATGTCCTTTTCCATAACAACCTTGAATCTAACAGAGTTATGATCACTATCTGCAAAATGCTCCCCCATTGATACCTCTACCACTTGTCCGGCTTCATTCCCTAAATTTAAGTCCAGGACCACCCCCTCTCTTGTAGGACCTTCTACGTACTGGCTTAAAAAGCTCTCCTGGATGCATTTTAAGAACTCTGCTCCCTCTAAACCTATCACACTATGACTAACACAGTTAAGGTTGGGGAAGTTGAAATCCCCCACTATTACTACCCTATAATTTTTACACTTCTCTGAAATTTGCCTACATATCTGCTCTTCTATTTCACTCTGACTGTTTAGGGGCCTATAGTACACACCCAGCAATGTGATTGCTCCTTTTTTGTTTTTCAGTTCTACCCATATGGCTTCCTTTGAGGAGCCTTCTAAAATGTCATCCCTCCTTACTGCTGTAATTGATTCCTTGATCAATATTGCGATACCCCCTCCTCTTTTACCCCCTTACCTGTCTCGCCTGAAGACCCTATATCCTGGAATATTGAGCTGCCAATCCTGCCCCTCTCTCAACCATGTGTCTGTGACAGCAATGACATCACACTTCCATGTGTTAATTTTTACCCTCAGCTCATCTGCCTTATTTGTCAGACTCCTTACATTAAAATAAATACCATCCAACCTTGCCAAACTCCCTTGTGCCTTAACTGGCCTATAATTTCTATGCCTTCCAGACTCACTTGCTCTCTCTTCTAATTTTGGCTGTGCATCTCCCCCTGCTGACCCTCCTCTCAGGATCCCATCTCCCTGCCAAGTTAGTTTAAGCCCTCCCCAACAGCTCTAGCAAACCTCCCCGCAAGGATGTTGGTCCCATTCCGGTTCAGGTGCAACCCGTCCACCTTGTACAGGTCCCACTGCCCCCAGAAACAGTCCCAATGTCCCAGAAATCTAAAGCCCTCCCTCCTGCACCATCTCTCCAGCCACACATTCATCTGGACTAACCCCTTATTTCTATACTCACTAACGCATGGCACTGGAAGTAATCCACAGATTCCTACCTTTGATGTCTTGTTTTTTAATCTGCTTCCTAGCTCCTTAAATTCTGATTGCAGTACCTCATCCCTCTTTCTACCTATACCGTTGGTACCAATATGTACCATGATCTCTGTCTGTTCTCCCCCTTTAGAATGCCCTGCAGCCATTCAGTGACACCCTTGACCCTGGCACCAGGGAGGCAACATACCATCCTGGAGTCATGTCTACGGCCGCAGAAACACCTGTCTGTTCCCCTTACTATCAAGTTTCCTACCACTATTGCATTTCCCCCTTTTTCCTCCCACACTTTGGAGCTGAGCCACTCACAGTGCCATGCAAGTGGCTGCACTCCACAGAGGAACCATCACTCTCACCATTTTCCAACACAGAAAAATGGTTCTCGAACGAGATACACCCTGGGGATTTTCTGACTACCTGCCTGACACCTTTCTTCTGACTGATTCCCTCTCTGTCTGCACTTCCGTAAACTGTGGAGTGACCATGTCTAAAAATGTACTATCCACAAAACTCTCAGCCCCGTGGATGTACCTCAGTACCTCCAGCTGCTGCTCAAACTCCAAAGCTTGAAGCTCAAGTAGCTGCAGCTGGTGGCACTTCTTGCACAAATGGTCAGTCAGAGCGCAAGGAGCATCTAGGACTTCCCACATGTTGCAGGCAGTACATAACACGGGACTGAGCTGCCCTGCTTTGTCTGTAATTGAAAAAAAAACCTTACTTTACGTTAAAAACAGTAAAAAAAGTTAAATTATTTATGTACTTTAAAAAAAACTAGAATGCTTACCTTTGCATAGCTTAATCTATTTTAAACTGGAGAAAAACTGGAGAAACACATTTATCCACTATACACCAATCAGCTCTCATCTTTGTGCTGACGTCACTTTTTGAAGCTTCCCCACACTCGCGCTGGTTCTGATCTCTCCACCGCTCTCTCGCGTTGTCTTGTGATGTCACTCTTGTTATTTTCTACAAGAACTGACTGCAGGACACTCTGCACAGACTGCTTCACTTCGACGCTGACTGCGGGACACTCTTCCCAGACTGCTTCACCGCCATGCTGACTGCAGGACACTCTTCCCAGACTGCTTCACCGCAATGCTGACTGCAGGACACTCTTCCCAGACTGCTTCACTGTGATGCTGACTGCGGGACGCTCTTCCCAGACTGCTTCACTGTGATGCTGACTGCAGGACACTTTTCCCAGACTGCTTCACTGTGATGCTGACTGCAGGACGCTCTTCCCAGAATATCTTAAAGCTCTTCTGAGTGCACACACCTAATGGCTTCATACTTGCTTATGTATCGTGAATTTGGATCATAATGTTGTGGCATTTTCTCATGCTTAAGGGTAGTGCTTTATGGAGCCTTAGTAATGCTTTAAATTACAGTTTCTACCAATAGAAGATGCAGATGTTGTGTGTACTGGCACTTGGTGCAAAGCTGGCTACAGAAAGTACGGAGAGAGGGGCTTTTAACCAAAAGGATGGGTGAGAGTTTGTGTTGGGATGGGGAGGGTTTACTGCAGAACAAACCAGATTCCCAACAAAACTCATCTCCAGCCTGCCCACTTCCTGCCCCTAATCGGCTGGATCATGACCTGTAACTCCTGGTTCTCCCTGCTCCTTGCCTCATGTCCAAACTCTGATGGCACTGTGGCCATATTAATCCTCTCTCAACCGAAGTTGTCGATGGGAGGTGCACTAATTGATGTCATTGTTGCTGCTGCTTTTCCATGCTTTTCCAAGCTGCAGCATTGACACTTTTCAACTTTCCCACTCATTTGGCATTGGCTCTAGTTTCCCACCTGCACTGCAGCAGAAGTATTTGACCAATGGAGCAGGGTAAAAGAGGTGGGGGCAACTGAGAGACCAGGGGTAGTAGACAGATGTGAAGTGAGTGAACAGAGTTGGGGACTGATATGGAGGAACAGAGCAGATGTCAGAAAGAAAGAGATGATACTAAATACATCACTGGTATGAATTCAGATGAGATAGAAACAGACATCAGGAAAAGACTGATAGACGAATAGGTGAGAGGGACAGAATGAAAGATACACAAAACTCGGGGTGGGGGGGGCGGTGGCAGGAGAACCTATCATGAGCATTGCCAAGGAAGGTCTGCCAATAGATGTCCATCAAAAAGATCATCACTTTCAAACAACTAAATATTGCTTTTGTTGTGAGAACATTAACCAGCGTTTCTCTCCCTTTGCCTCTGAGCTTCAGCTGAGGCTGAATTTTTACATGGCTGACTTGCAAGGTTGGGGAGGTGGGGGTAGTTGGTTGTCAGTGGGAAAGGCCCAGAGAGTCAACCAGCCTGATTGACTTGGCTTCCAGTCGGACAGGGAGCAGGATATTTGACTGCTACAGGATCGAGGAGGTTGATGTTGAGTTTGGAGAGCTGGGATGAACAGGTGCTGGTGCGATCTCATCAGGGGGTGAGGTCAATTGAAGGGAGGAGGAAGTAGGGAGCTTGATTGGAGATCAGATCCCAGAGTGGCTACTGATTCCAGGCTCCCGGAAGTGTTGCGGATTGGGGGAAGGTTGGAGGTTTAGGGGGCAGGGGCCTGGGATTGGGGTTTGGAGGCTTCAAGGAAAGGCAGGGAGGAGGATGGGAGACACGGGGGGTGTTGCTGGGGTATCTGATTGCAGGTGTTACCCAAGCAGAGATGCTGAATCCAGCAGGTAGGTGTAAGAACGTTGCATCCTGAATCTAGTAATCCTCGTCTGGACCTAGGTGAGACACAGGTAACCCAGCCAACAACAGTTAAAAATCTGAATGTCAATGTGGTTTGCAACCTCATTATCATACTTAAAGTGCCAACCTGCCCCCTTGTATCAGGTTAATTATCCAACAACCATCCTACTTCCGTTAGCACTGGAAGTGGGCAGGTTGGAGACAAGTTTCGTTGGGAATCTGGTTTATTAGGTGGTAACCCCACCCCATCCAACCCAAAATCTCACCCACCCTTTCGGTTTAAATGCCCCCCTCCATACTTTCTGTACCGAGCTTTGCACCAAAGGCCAGGATACACAACATCTGCATCGTCTACTGTCCGTGGAGAAGGGAGTGGGAAGCTGATGGTATTATGGAAATTAGTTTGTTAAAATTCCTGGTGTGTTCTGAGGTTGTTGATGCCAACCAGGGTGCAATAATAACTTGGCTCAGTGTCCCTAGACCAGTGCTGGGTAAAGCAGCTCAGCATCACTGCTTCTGAAAACAGTTTGGTGACACCTGCTGAAAGTGGCAGATCCAAAATTAGGCTGTGAAATCTACCACAGTAACGTTGCTTGTTGACATTATAGATGTGTGAGTGAGGGTTGAGAAGGCGACTGGGGTCTGCAGCTCTCCTTGGGTGAGGCAGTGACTCCAGGGGTATAGACAGAAATTGTACGAAGTATTGTTTTGTTTCATGACTTACAATTACATTTGTACACCTCGATAAAATGACTGCTCACGAAACATTCTCAGACATACTTTATTCTCGACCATAATTTTAATAAAAGCAGTAAATGCAGAGCAGTGCAAGGCTTGCCTTCCTTCTCTGTGATTTACATTTTGCTTCAAAGGAAAAACATTCGAACTAAATGAACCCATTCAGCCCTTTAAACAACCAGTAAGATCAACATTGAAAATGTTAACTTGAAGAAAATGTGTTCCGAATTTCGATGTTGTAAAGTATCATCCTAAATTTTCCTTTTGTTGTTATTTAATGGTAGCAGCTGCCTAAGGGCAGTGTGCTACAGCAAGCAGAGCTGAACCTTTCAATGAGATCAGATCTTGTGATGTATCTGTAGCTTCACTTCTCGCATTCAGATATCCTCATCCAACATGTGTCAGCAGCACATGATCCCAGTTTTTCTCAATGTCTGCTCTGCCTCTCATTATTCTATCACTGCTGTGCAGCAGTTTGCTGGGCAGGAGCTTTGCCAGCCTGGAGCAGTATCACAATTTGTGAAATGTTTATTTTTGTTGTCATTGAGTCTGCATGAATCTTCAGTTCTATGTCCAAAATCTTTTACCGTCTGATTAAAGTGGCGTCACCCTTTCAATTCTGGAATCATTTTGGTGGATTGTTTTCCTTTTGTTAGAGTGAAATAAAACCAAAGATAATTGTTCATTAACACTTTCCTGCCCGAAGCAGCTGTGATTACCTGTAAGAATAGAAGAAAGAATTCATTTGCTGAAATGTCTGAATCAGAAAGGGTTAATGTAGCAAAACTTTGACATTTCGTAAAGTTTTTCTTGTGCTGTAAGGAGATGAGTTTGTGTCATAAATGCATTTAAAAACTAATGCAAAGATTGCACTCAAAAACTATTTATAACTTTATTTACAGTTTAATGTCCATTAACTGTTTAAGGACATGCATGCCTTCATAGAATCTTACAACCCAGAAGGAGACCATATGTCCCATCATGTCTATGCCAGGTCTTTGAAAACTATCCAATGAATTCCATTTACCTCCTCATTTCTGATACCATCAGCAGTTACTATTGGGAGCTGTGTTATAATAAATATATAACATTCTGAATCCAAAATCTTAAAAAGTGAATTGATGCTTTGTTAGTTTATGAGATGAGTTTATATTAGATGGATGATAACTTGTTCATCTGAAGCTGGGACTTTGGTACATTGGATTCCATCTTCAGTTGAGCTCCCCAGGACCTGGACTCCTGCAGGGGCTAATTGAATTCCAAATGTTCATACTGAAGTACCTGAATATAAATATTTTTCAATCATTTTTAACCTTTGTCCTCCTTAAAAATATCATCTCCATTAGTCTGTTGAGGTTTACAGATGTGAGATGTAATATGTTTTGTCTTTGGCACCTATATTGTATGTTTTCAACATGTGAAATATGTTACAAGTTACATTACAAGTCGTGTAATGCCTATGGCATTAAATAGCCATCTCTAATTAGAATGAAGTAATCAATGCAATATAAAATCATGCCTGCAAGAAAAGGTATTGATCAGAAGCGACATTCTTATTTAGAGTTCTCATTAATGTGATGGAAGGGGTCAACAACAGTGCTCTCAAGCAGCACTTGCTAAGCAATAACCTGCTCACTGACACTCGGTTTGGGTTCTGCCAGGGTCACTCAGCTCCTGACGTCTTTACAGCCTTGGTTCAAACATGGACAAACTGAACTTCCGAGGCGAGGTGAGAGTGACTGCCCTTGACATCAAGGCAGCATTTGACTGAGTGTGGCATCAAGGAGCCCTAGCAAAACTGGGAATTGGGGGAAAACTCTCCACTGGTTGGAGTCATACCTAGCACAAAGGAAGATGGTTGTGGTTGTTGGACATGACTTCAGAAGTTCCTCAGGGTAGTGTCCCAGGTTCAACCATCTTCAGCTGCTTCATCAATGACCTTCCTTCCATCATAAGGTCAGAAATGGGGATGTTCGCTGATGATTGCACAACGTTCAGCACCATTCATGACTCCTCAGATACTGAAGCAGTCCATGTCCAAATGCAGCAAGACCTGGACAATATCCAGGCTTGGGCTGACAAGTGGCAAGTAACATGCCACAAGTGCCAGGCAATGACCATCTCCAACAAGAGAAAATCTAACCATCACCCCTCAACGTTCAATGGCATTACTATCGCTGAACCCCCTACTGTCAACATCCTGGGGGGTTACCATTGACCAGAAACTGAACTGGACTAACCACATAAATACTGTGGTTACAAGGTCAGGTCAGAGGCTGGAAATTCTGCAATGAGTAACTCGCCTCCTGACTCCCCAAAGTCTGTCCACCGTCTATAAGGCACAAGTCAGGAGTGTGATGGAATACTCCCCACTTGCCTGGATGAGTGCAGCTCCCACAACACTCAAGAAGTTTGACACCATCTTGGACAAAGCAACCCGCATTATTGGCACCCCTTCCACAAACATTCACTCCCTCCACCACCGACGCACAGTAGCAGCAGTGTGTACCACCGACAAGATGCACTGCAGGAATTCACCAAGGCTCCTTCAACAACACCTTCCAAACCCACGACCTCTACCATCTAGAAGGACAAGGGCAGCAGACACATGGGAACACCACCACCTGGAAGTTCCCCTCCAAGCCACTCACCATTCTGACTTGGAAATATATCGGCCGTTCCTTCACTGTAGCTGAGTCAAAATCCTGGAACTCCCTTCCTAACAGCACTGTGGATGTACCTACACCACATGGACTGCAGCGGTTTAAGAAGGCAGCTCACCACCACCTTCTCAAGGGCAACTAGGGATGGGCAATAAATGCTGGCCCAGCCAGCGATGCCCACATCCCTAGAATGAATTTTTTTTTAAATTGCCCCTCCAAAAAAATGGAACATCTGCTCCACAGAGCTGTATTCTACATCATCATCTCTCTGATGTAAAGACATCTGGGTTACACAGTACAATCCCTTTACTGAAAAAATATTAGTGTTTTAAAACTGATACTGAGTATTTTGGAACTTGTTTCAAAATGGAGAGAGCAGATTGTTCAGGATAGGGACCGGAGAGATAGAAGCAAAGTGGGGGAGGCAACTCACTGGTCAGTGATAGGAGGGAAGGAACAGACAAAACTCACTGGTCAGTGATAGGAGGGAAGGAACAGACAAAACTCACTGGTCAGTGATAGGAGGGAAGGAACAGACAAAACTCACTGGTCAGTGATAGGAAGGAAGGAACAGACAAGACTCACTGGTCAGTGATAGGAGGGAAGGAGCAGACGAAACTCCATGTCTTACTGGAGTTGTGATGAGAATTTTAAGATTAAGGCATTGCTTACCCAGCAGCACATGTAGATCAGTGAGCACAGAAGTGTTGGGGGAACAGGACTTGGTTTTAGCGATGACACAGGCAGTGGAGGTTTGGTTGACCTCAATGTTATGGAAGGTAGAAGTGAGCAGCCAGTTAGGAGAGGGTTGGGAATAGTCAAGTCAAGAAGTAACGAAAGCTTGGATGAGGGTTTCAGCAGCAGATGAGCTGAGGTATTGGTGGAGTCGGGCAATATTACGAGGATGTAAATTGGCAGTCTTAGTAATGGTGCGAATATCTGGTCAGAATCGCACCGTTGTTACAAACAATCTTGTTCTGCTTCAGACAGTTCCCGGGGAAAAGGGATGGAGTTGGGAGTTAGGGAATAGAGTTTGTGACTGGGGCTGAAGACTATAGCTTTCGCCTTCCCAATAATTTCTGCTGATCCTATACAGGATGTTGGACAAGCAGTCTGATAATTTATCAACAGTGGGGAAGTGACCAGAGGTGGTGATGAGGTAGAGCTGGGTGTCATCAGTATACACGTGGAAACTGATGTGTGTTTTCAAATGATGTTGCTAAGGGGCAGCATGCAAATGAGAAATAGGAGGAGTCCAAGGATAGATCCTTGGGGGACAACAGGGGTGATTCTCTGTCTACAATTAGGTAGATAAGATTGGAAGCAGATGAGAGCAGCCCCACCCAGCTGGAGAGGTGTTGGAGAAGGAGATGGGTGGTCAACTGTGTCAGAGGCTGCAGACCGGTCAAGAAGAGGGAAAGTTTACCTTTGTCACATTGACATAGGATGTCATTTCTGACTTTGATAAAAGCTGTTTGGGTGATGCAGCAAAGCTGGAAGCCTGATTGGTGGGGTTCAAACACAATGTCCTGGGAAAGAGAGACATGGATTTAAGAGGTGAAGACATGACAATGACTTTGCAAAGGAAAGAGAGACAGGGGTTAAACACAATAAAGGGTCCAAGGCTCTTTTTTTAAGGAAGCGGGTGATGTTAGCAGATTTGAAGGAAAGAGGGGCAGTAGATGAAGAGAGAAAACTATTAAGAATATCAGTTAACATGGAAATCAGGAAGGGGAGTTGTTGAGGGTCAACAGTTTAGGGAAATAACATCAAGAGAGCGGTGGCTCTTCTAGACAAGATAGCTCAGAGAGGCAATGAAGGGAAATGGGAGAGAGACAAAGGAAAGATGCCAGTTTAGGGCTAGGGAAGGGATTGGTCTTTGAGGAAGTTTGGTCTGGGGAGCTGGGGAAAGGGTGGACAGAGGCAGGCGCACCTGGTTAAAACACAGAGAGTTAGCATAGAGGTATAGAATGTACCTCACACACGATGACTACATCAGTCTCACACACCGTGTCCACGTCAATCACACGCACCGTGTCCACGTCAATCACACGCACTTTGTCCACGTCAATCACATGCACCGTGTCCACGTCAATCACATGCACCGTGTCCACATCAATCTCTCGCACCATGTCCACGTCAATCACACGCACCGTGTCCACGTCAATCTCTCACACCGTGTCCACGTCAATCTCACACGCACCGTGTCCACATCAATCTCTCGCACCGTGTCCACATCAATCTCTCGCACCGTGTCCACGTCAATCACACGCACCGTGTCCACGTCAATCTCTCACACCATGTCCACGTCAATCTCACACGCACCGTGTCCACGTCAATCTCACACACCGTGTCCACGTCAATCTCTCGCACCGTGTCCACGTCAATCTCACACACCGAGTCCACGTCAATCACACGCACCGTGTCCACGTCAATCAAACACACCGTGTCCACGTCAATCACACGCACCGTGTCCACGTCAATCACATACACCGTGTCCACATCAATCACACACACCGTGTCCACGTCAATCACACGCACCATGTCCACATCAATCTCTCGCACGGTGTCCACGTCAATCACACGCACCATGTCCACGTCAATCTCACGCACGGTGTCCACATCAATCTCTCGCACCATGTCCACATCAACCTCATGCACCGTGTCCACGTCAATCTCACGCACCATGTCCATGTCAATCACACACACCGTGTCCACGTCAATCTCACGCACCGTGTCCACGTCAATCAAATGCATCGTGTCCACGTCAATCACACGCACCGTGTCCACGTCAATCATACGCACCGTGTCCATGTCAATCACACACACTTTATCAATCACACACACCGTGTCCACGTCAATCACATGCACCGTGTCCACGTCAAACACACACACTTTATCAATCACACACACCATGTCCACGTCAATCACACGCACCGTGTCCACATCAATCACACACACCATGTCCACGTCAATCACACGCACCGTGTCTACATCAATCACACGCACCGTGTCCATGTCAATCACACACACTTTATCAATCACACACACCGTGTCCACGTCAATCACACGCACCGTGTCCACGTCAATCACACCCACCGTGTCCACGTCAATCTCACACACCGTGTCCACGTCAATCTCACACACCGTGTCCACGTCAATCTCACACACCGTGTCCACGTCAATCTCACACACCGTGTCCACGTCAATCTCACACACCGTGTCCACGTCAATCTCACACACCGTGTCCACGTCAATCTCACACACCGTGTCCACGTCAATCTCACACACCGTGTCCACGTCAATCTCACACACCGTGTCCACGTCAATCTCACACACCGTGTCCACGTCAATCTCACGCACCGTGTCCACGTCAATCAAATGCACCGTGTCCACGTCAATCACACGCACCGGGTCCACGTCAATCACATGCACCGTGTCCATGTCAATCACACGCACCGTGTCCATGTCAATCACACACACTTTATCAATCACACCCACCATGTCCACGTCAATCACACACTCGTGTCCAAGTCAATCTCACGCACTGTGTCCAAGTCAATCTCACGCACTGTGTCCACGTCAATCACACCCACCGTGTCCACGTCAATCACACCCACCGTGTCCACGTCAATCTCACACACCGTGTCCACGTCAATCTCACACACCGTGTCCACGTCAATCTCACACACCGTGTCCACGTCAATCTCACACACCGTGTCCACGTCAATCTCACACACCGTGTCCACGTCAATCTCTCACACCATGTCCACGTCAATCACACCCACCGTGTCCATGTCAATCACACGTACCGTGTACACGTTAATCACACACACCGTGTCCACGTCAATCACATGCACCGTATCCACGTCAGTCTCTAACACCATGTCCACGTCAATCACACCCACCGTGTCCACATCAATCTCACACACTTTATCAATCTCACGGACTGAACAGTATTTTCTGTTGCAGGTTAGAGCAGAAAATTTGAATATATTCAATGACTGAGCATCCATAACCCTCTGGAGTAGGGAATTTCAAAGTTTCACAACTCTCTCTCCTAACTTCGGTCCTGAATGGACATCCCCCTATCCCGAGTCTGTTCCTGGGTGATCTTGGCTCTCCCGCCAACAGGAAACAGCCTTGCAAAATCCACCCAGTCAAGCCCGCAAAAAATCTTAGATATTACAATGAGATCACCTACATTCTTCTAACACCAGGGAATATAGACCAAGCCTAGTCAATTTCTCCTCATTGCACAATCCCTCAGTCCAGGAATCAGCCCAGTAAACCTTTATTGCACTCACTCAACAGCAATTATGTCCATCCTTAGGTAAGGAAGTGTTTCAGATGTGGTCTCACCAAAGCTCTGTACAATTACAGTAAGACTTCCTTACTCTTGTACTCCAAACTTCTTGCAATAAAAGCCAACAAACCATTGCCTTCCTATGACTGATACGAGCATGGAGGAGGAGATTGATTTGGACACGGTGTGTGAGATTGACGTGGACACGGTGCGTGTGGTTGACGTGGACACGGTGCGTGAGGTTGACGTGGACACGGTGCGTGTGGTTGACGTGGACACGGTGCGTGTGGTTGACGTGGACACGGTGCGTGTGGTTGACGTGGACACGGTGCGTGTGGTTGATGTGGACACGGTGCGAGAGATTGACGTGGACACGGTGCGAGAGATTGACGTGGACACGGTGTGTGTGACTGATGTGGACACGGTGTGTGTGATTGACGTGGACACGGTGTGTGTGATTGACGTGGACACGGTGCGAGAGATTGACTTGGACACGGTGTGTGAGATTGACGTGGACACGGTGCGTGTGGTTGACGTGGACACGGTGCGTGAGATTGACGTGGACACGGTGCGTGTGGTTGACGTGGACACGGTGCGTGTGATTGACGTGGACACGGTGTGTGTGGTTGACGTGGACACGGTGCGTGTGGTTGACGTGGACACGGTGCGTGTGGTTGACGTGGACACGGTGCGAGAGATTGACGTGGACACGGTGCGAGAGATTGACGTGGACACGGTGTGTGTGACTGATGTGGACACGGTGTGTGTGATTGACGTGGACATGGTGTGTGTGATTGACGTGGACACGGTGCGAGAGATTGACTTGGACACGGTGTGTGAGATTGACGTGGACACCGTGTGGGAGATTGACGTGGACACCATGTGGGAGATTGACGTGGGCATGGTGTGTGTGATTGACGTGGGCACGGTGTGTGAGATTGACGTGGACACGGTGCGTGTGATTGACGTGGACACGGTGGGTGTGATTGACGTGGGCACGGTGTGTGAGATTGACGTGGACACGGTGTGTGTGATTGACGTGGGCACGGTGTGTGAGATTGATGTGGGCACGGTGTGTGAGATTGATGTGGGCACAGTGTGTGTGATTGACGTGGGCACGGTGTGTGTGATTGACGTGGGCACGGTGTGTGTGATTGACGTGGACACGGTGTGTGTGATTGACGTGGGCACGGTGTGTGAGATTGACGTGGACACGGTGTGTGTGATTGACGTGGGCACGGTGTGTGTGATTGATGTGGACACGGTGTGTGTGATTGACGTGGGCACGGTGTGTGTGATTGACGTGGGCACGGTGTGTGTGATTGACGTGGGCACGGTGTGTGTGATTGACGTGGGCACGGTGTGTGTGATTGACGCGGACACGGTGTGTGAGATTGACGTGGACACGGTGCGTGTGATTGACGTGGACACGGTGCGTGTGATTGACGTGGACACGGTGTGTGTGACTGACGTGGACACGGTGCGTGTGATTGATGTGGACACGGTGCGTGTGATCGATGTGGACACGGTGCGTGTGATTGATGTGGACACGGTGCGTGTGATCGATGTGGACACGGTGTGTGTGATTGACGTGGACACGGTGCGTGTGATTGACGTGGACACAGTCAATACATTACTTGTTATTTTGGAATAAAACGAAAATGTCTTTGGAATGTTCGATCAGCTCCATAATTTAAATAGCCGTGTCTTTATGGGGGAAATTTGGAACAGAGCATGAGTTCATATTTCACAAACAGAATGGAATAATATAGAATTCATTAACCTCAATATCAGTAATCAGTTTTGAAAAATTGTATTCTGTCCTTGGGTACCTATCAGCTGGAGCAAACCTCTGTAATAACGCCTGCATTCCTGGCTGACAGCACAGAAAAATGATAGATGCAGAGAAAAAATTTATATTGAATTTACATTGTGCAAAGACTTTGTTCATTAAAAAGTCTGTCTCCATTTGTCTGGCCTTCCTGTCAATCTATCAGCAAATACAATGCGTGTAGTCAGAACCTACAGTTAAGAGATTAATGTTACCAAAACCTTTGAAAAAATATTATTTATAAATATCTGGGGAACGAGGTACCGTGTTAATCTTAACAAAGCCCTCATTATTCCAGAGAAGACTAATATATTTTGAAAAAGATTCTGACTGAAATGTGATAAAGAAGGAAAAAACTCAACATCAAAAAAAGCCCCACACAGTGATACCAATGGGGTGATTTCCATGCCTCTGTTGGAAGGGAACGTTACCTCTGCAAGTCTCTTTGTCCCGCTTTCTCTGGGAGGACCGTGACTGAACCAGCAAAGTTAAATGGTCACTACCACCCCACCAAATCAACACGCGACCATTTTACTCTGTCCACAGGCAAGCTCACTGCTGGGTACAAAGAGATTATCCTGTATCGTACATTATATCTTAAACAGTCATCAAGGGCTAAAGCTCTCAGATAAAAACACTTAATCCAGAATAACTGGAAGCTGAAAAGTGAAACCCAAATAAGAGAGCATTTTGTCCCATGTGAATGTTAAATAATTTCAGTTCAGAATCAATTACTGCTGTGTTCAAAGTAGAATTCTCCGAGAGTTATATGAAAACAGAAAAGAAAGGTTCATTGTTCCAAACCAATTCTCACCTCATTCTTCGCCTTTTATCCAAGAGCACTTCCTCCCCTCCCGCACCCTCTCCCCCTCCCGCACCTCCTCACCCTCCTGCACCCCCTCCCCCTCCCGCACCCCCTCCCCCTCCCGCACCCTCTTCCCCTCCCGCACCCCCTCTCCCTCCCGCACCCCCTCCCCCTCCCGCACCCTCTTCCCCTCCCGCACCCCCTCACCCTCCTGCACCCCCTCACCCTCCCGCACCCCCTCCCCCTCCCGCACCCTCTTCCCCTCCCGCACCCCCTCACCCTCCCGCACCCCCTCCCCCTCCCGCACCCCCTCACCCTCCCGCACCCCCTCCCCCTCCCGCACCCCCTCCCCCTCCCGCACCCCCTCCCCCTCCCGCACCCCCTCCCCCGCCCACACCCCCTCCCGCACGCTCTCACCCTCCCACACCCTCTCCCCCTCCCGCATCCCCTCCCCCTCCTGCAGCTCCTCCCCCTCCCGCACCCCCTCACCCTCCCGCACCCCCTCCCCCTCCCGCACCCCCTCCCCCTCCCGCAACCCCTCCCCCTCCCACATTCCCTCCCCCTCCCCCTCCCGCACCCCCTCCCCCTCCCGCACCCCCTCCCCCTCCCGCACCCCCTCCCCCTCCCGCACCCCCTACTCCTCCCCCAGTCTCTCCCCCTCCTGCACCCCCTACTCCTCCCCCAGTCTCTCCCCCTCCCGCATCCCCTCCCCCTCCTGCAGCTCCTCCCCCTCCCGCACCCCCTCCCTCTCCCGCACCCTCTCTCCCTCCCAACTCTCCCCCTCCCCCTCCCGCACCCCCTCCCCCTCCCGCACCCCCTCCCCCTCCCGCACCCCCTCCCCCTCCCGCACCCCCTACTCCTCCCCCAGTCTCTCCCCCTCCCGCATCCCCTCCCCCTCCTGCAGCTCCTCCCCCTCCCGCACCCCCTCCCTCTCCCGCACCCTCTCTCCCTCCCAACTCTCCCCCTCCCCCTCCCGCACCCCCTCCCCCTCCCGCACCCCCTCACCCTCCCGCACCCCCTCCCCCTCCCGCACCCCCTCCCCCTCCCGCACCCCCTCCCCCTCCCGCAACCCCTCCCCCTCCCGCACCCCCTCCCCCTCCCGCACCCCCTCCCCCTCCCCCTCCCGTCCCGCACCCCCTCCCCCTCCCGCACTCTCTCCCCCTCCCGCACCCCCTCCCCCTCCCGCACTCTCTCCCCCTCCCGCACCCCCTCCCCCTCCCGCACCCCCTCCCCCTCCCGCACCCCCTCCCCCTCCCGCGCCCCTTCCCCCTCCCGCACCCTCTCCCCCCCCCGCACCCCATGCCCCTCCCCCAGCCCCTCCCCCTCCCGCACTCCCTCCCCCTCCTGCACTCCCTCCCCCTCCTCCTCCCGCACCCCCTCCCCCTCTCGCACCCCCTCCCCCTCCCTCAGTCTCTCCCCCTCCCGCACCCCCTCCCCCTCCCGTAGTCTCTCCCCCTCCCGCAGTCTCTCCCCCTCCCGCAACCCCTCCCCCTCAGCAACCCCTCCCCCTCAGCAACCCCTCCCCCTCAGCAACCCCTCCCCCTCCCGCAACCCCTCCCCCTCCCGCAACCCCTCCCCCTCCCGCAACCCCTCCCTCTCCCGCAACCCCTCCCCCTCCCGCAACCCCTCCCCCTCCCGCACCCCCTCCCCCTCCTGCGCCCCCTCCCCCCTCCCGCACCCATTCCCCCTCCCGCAGCCTCTCCCCCTCCCGCACCCCCTCCCGCACTCTGTCCCCCTCCCCCAGTCTCTCCCCCTCCTGCACTATCTCCCTCATGCAGTCTCTCCCTCCCCCTCCCGTACCCTCTCCCCCTCCCCAGCCTCTCCCCCTCCCGCACCCTCTCCCTCCTGTAAAGGGTTAGCATCAGAAGTACCTGATGCTGATGTAATGATGATGTAAGCAGGAGCTACAACCTCGTGCAGAGGTCCTAATGTGCACATATTTGCTGTAAGTAAAGAGTAATGCTTTTTAACAAACCACAGATTCCAGCAGCTTAATTGGGAAAGTAGACAAATCCCAAAGAACCCCCTCTAAGATCTCGAACACATGACAAAACATGGTGGCAGTGGACAGCGAGTAAAGACCCAGAAAAGACTCCAAGCAGCAGCAACAGACCGGGCAAGTTAAGAGATGCTTAAAAGAAGGACAAAAGGAACAGATTCAAAACTCACCAGAAAGTCGGAGCATCGTGGATGCTGCATGCAAACTGAGACACAGACCTGGAGTCCAGACAGCACTGAGCACAAACCAGAATCAAATAGCAGCACCAGTGAAACAGCAACTATTCCAGGGCTTGGTACAAGCATGGAATCCATGCTACGACCCCCCAAACCATTCTGGATTCTGAAGGTTCACAACAGGCACATAACTGGGACAACTGGGAAAAGAGGTTTTCCAGATATAGAACTGGTTCTGGGGTTTGCACAAAAAAAGAACAAAAGGATCAGGTCAGCACATTACTCTATGCGGTTGGAGCTATTGGCAATTACATAATAGCGAGGCAGGGAGTTGATGAGACTTCAGCTTCTTATGAAGAATTCCTGCAAGCATTTGATTCATATTTCAGCATTTGCAAAAATTTAATTACAGAAAGGGCAAAGTTTAACAAGCAAAAGCAGAGACCAGATGGGGCATGGATTCGTTCATCAATGATATGTATCAGCTGGCAGAAAATTATGACTATGGAATATCGAGGGATGAATTGATTCATTATTGAACAGCAATTGGAGTCTCAGATGAAGCTTTATTAGATCTCTTACAAATGAGAGAAGATTTAACTCCAGTCAGGACAGTACAAATTGTGAGACAAGCTGAGTTCAGAAAACAAAATAGAGCGTTTGTTCATGGAGAAGTTGTGGTCCCACGGAAACAAATGAGTGAGGCTGTTCCGCATGTCGGCCAGAAGAGGGAAAGTGCGCCAAAGCAGAAGCCCGTGATAATGGGGGAAAGCGCACCAACCGCCATCTCGAAATGCTCTCGGTGTGTTGGGAAACCCTACACAGGCAGGAAGAATGGCCAGCAGGGGGAGCAGAGTACGACAACTGTGGGAAAATAGGACATTTTAAAATGGTCTGCTAATCTAAAACACAACCTGCAAAAAGAAGGAAAAATTATTAAAGCCAAAACACATATAAGAAATGGATAACCACAGATAAAGGAAATAACTTTCCCAGGGGGAGTAAATGAAACAGAAAATAAATACTGGAGTATTAAACTTGAAGTGGATGAACACCCCACAGAGTTTAAATTAGCCACAGGGGCAGATGTTTTGGTCTTATCTGACACAATAAAATGGCGTAAGCACATTACACTACCGTCTTCATCCATCCAGTTACAAGGTACATGTGGGACTACACTGAAAGTCATGGGCCAACACGTGGCAGAACTGAAGGACAAAGATGGAGAAATCATTGAACCTCTGTATGTCATCCAGAATCAAGAATCCTCTTTACTAGGCAGGAAGGCATGCTTAAAATTGAAGCTAATCTCTAAAGTTAATGAAGTTGCTCATGAGCATTACGGCAATACATTCAGGAATGAATTTCCGAGATTATTTACAGACTTGGGAAATCTGAAAGCCGATTACCATATTACCCTACGAGGTGATGCTAAACCAATTTGCTTCTTTACACCGAGGAAAGTCCCTCACCCACTCTTGGACAAAGTCATGGGTGAAATCAAGAACCTGCTACAGAAGGGGGGTTATCTTACCGTAAACAATAGTGTTTAGGAATGGTCTCGGTCCCAAACCTAAAAGGCTCGATAGGAATCTGCATGGATTTAACTCAACTAAACAAATCAGTGAAATACAGCCGATGGTCTCAGTGGATGAGAGTCTTGCTGAACTAGCCAAGAGCACTTGATTCACCAAATTAGATGTGAACAGTGGATTTTGGCTGTTGTCTCTGGACAAAGAATCCAGATTGCTGACCACATTTATAACACCATTTGGTCATTATTGCTTTAATAGATAAGCGCTTGGAATTCCATCCACTCCTGAACTTTTCCAGGGAACAATGTCTCACACTGTCGAAGGTATGGGAGGAGTAATATCCCATATGGATGACATACTTGGACATGGCTCCATGAGAGAAGAGCATGACTGTAGAGTCAGAGCAGTCCTGGGAGTCTAACATTGAATGGAAAATATGAGTTCACCAAAACTATGATTGAATTTCTAGGTCACATAGTACAAGCCACTGGAATAACAGTCGACCCACAAAAAACAAAAGGTGGTCAGAGAGTTTCCACAACCAGGATCATTACTGAACTTCAAAGGTTCATTGGGATAGTCAACCAAGTGGGCATGTTACTACCAAATTTGGTAGAGGTCAGTGAGGCCTTGAAACAGCTTTTGAGACAGGATCAACAGTGGTGCTGGAATGTGGACCAGCAAAATGCTTTGGAGAAAGTCAAAATTCTTTTAATCTCCTCTGAAATATTGGCACATTACAACCCATTCTCAGACTATGTGATGAGCTGGCAGTTCAAAATTGGAACAGACCATAAGCCACTAGTCACTCTTCTGAACATGAAACAGATTCTGAAGATGTTGCCCAGAATCCAAAAGTTCAGATTAAGATGAATGAGATATGACTCCACAACAAAGTACATTCAAGGAAAGTACCAGACAACAGCAGATACATTATCAAGGATACCAGCTGAAGGAACCAATCTAGAGAGTCTCAATTTCATTGAGGAGGTGGAATCTCATTTCTCAACACCTACCGGCTACTGCAAAGAAGTTGCAGGAGTGAAAACCAGTGCAGCAGCAAGGTGATGCATGTGTCCAGATAAAGGAATACTGTCAGGAAGGATGGCCAGACTATACTGCTAACAATCCAGTTCTACAGCAGTACTTTCAACATAGAAAGCACCTCACAATCGTTGATGATCTCCCAGTTTTTAATGACAGAAAAGTCATTCTGAGAAAATACTAGCTTTATATTCTTCAAAGACTTCACCAAGGTCACTTAGGGATAGCAGAATGTTGAGTGAGCATCCAGCAATCAGTCTGGTGACCAGGCATTACTCATTATATAGAAGAAATGGTTTCTAATTGTCTTATATGTACAGTGAGCAGCCAAGAGCAAAAAGAACCACTATCACCTTCTACTTTCCCATCAAGGCCGTGGGAGCGCCTGGGAATGGATTTATTTGATTTTAACGGCAGAGATATTCCTTATTGTCATTGATTATACTCAAGGTGGATTGAAGTGAACAGATTGCACAGTATCACAGCAGAACCGTTATTCAGTCACTGAAGAGAATTTGTGCAACACATGGCATTCGGACTTTGTGGTGTCAGACAATGGGCCACAATTTATGAATGAATTATTCCAAAATGGAATATGGATTCATCCATGTGACCAGCTCACCTCGATATCCTCAGGTTAATGGAGAAGCTGAGAGGAGATGTGTGAACTATCAAAGCCTTGATGAAGAAGAATAAAAATCTTAATTTCGATCTTCTGAGTTAGCAAATCTCACCGCTACAAAATGGTTTCTCACCATCAGAGGTGTTAATGGGAAGGAGATTGAGAATATAACTTCCAGCTCTCCAACAGAAACTAAAACTTAATATCACCTCAAACAACCCAAGAGGGTAAAACAGAGAAACAAACAGACTCTTAACTTTAACTTCAGGCCTAGGGCATGAGACTTATCAGTGCTGAAGCCCGAGGAGAGAGTATGGGTACAAGACCAACAGGAAGAGGTGCCGATAATCAAAGGAGCTCCACAACTGAGATCATGCAGGATTGGGACAGTCCAGGGAAATCTAAGGAGAAACCGCCTCGCCTTAATATCCTTGGAAAGAAAGTCAATAGAAACATGGGCTTACTCCTCAGATCCTGATGGAGATCAGGAACAAGACACAAGACAAAGCTCTACAGCCGCCCAGGAGAAGGACATTCACACTGACAGAAGGGAGAGTGCAGAATGTCCTCAACCTCAGAAAGAGATCAGAACAAGATCAGGGAAGATCGGTCAAGGCACCACAGAGCTTAACCCTGTGAAGTCCGAGACTTTGTGGGGAGATGTAGGAGGCTGTATATAATTGGGATAAAGACTTGGGGGGAGATGTAGGGTAAAGGGTTAACATCAGAAGTACCTGATGCTGATGTAACGATGATGTAACATCACATGATTGAGTAACAGAGACCTGAAGGGAGCAGAAGTCCCAATATGTATATAATAGCTGCAAGTAAAGAGTAATGGTTTTGTTGTAATCTGAGGTGTAATGCACCTTTAAGAGAATGTGAGCAGATTGACCACGTGACTGTAAGACCCAATAGCTGTGTAGCGCGGGCTACCATGTTAATGTTAGTCTAGAGTAGGGTCTGGTTAGAGAAGCACACATCATGTTAGTGCTCTGTTGTTTGTGTAAATAAGTAGCAAGTGTTTCATTTCATATTGATCTCTGCGTCTGCAGTATATTATAATCAACTCGCCTGCGAACAGATAAGTGTGCAACCGGTTCAGGAGCAAAGCAACCCCATAGTAGAACATAACAGGTTTTAACAAGATATAGTATTAAGTACTGGGAAGGGGCATGGTGCAGAGGTAGGGCCCCTGCCTATGGGCCAGAAACTCCTGCTTCAAGTCCCACGTCAGGACTTGATGACCATGGAATGTGCATTTGTAACGTGACTGAACAGGTTGAATTTCAGCCTGGAAATCCTGAACTTCAGCCTGATGGAAGGTGGTAAGAGCAGGAGAGTGTTTCCTGGCCAGCTATGCTGCAGAAGGTGCAGTACTTTACATAAACATGGACCAATCCAATGGAAGTCCATGCCCTGTTAAGATATGGTACCTGGAGGAGGAGGATTCTTAAGCAGCTTACTTAGGGAGAGTAGACAAGTCCCAAAGAACCTCACCTACACACAATGAAACATGCCCCACACTCTCTTCTGCCCACACTCTCCCCTTGTCCTGTACTCTCCCTCATCCCACATTCTGTCCTGCACTCTCTTCCTCTTGCTCACACTCTCTCCCTCCTCCCAGTTAGTTGGTAGGAATAGAATAAAGAATATGGGGTATTACTTCAGCTTCCATTTGCTGTCATTATAATGATCCTGAACAAATTCTGTTGATATCGTTTCTGCTGCATTTAGGGGCTTTAAGCTTATAAAGCGCAAAATTGAAGATTTATTGGAAACATAACATTTGAAGTGGAACGTTTCAGGGGCTGGAGACACTGAGGATGTTCAGTTAATGGCGATCAGATTTCCCTATGCCAGTGGAGGTGAAAATTACTCCCATTGTTTCCCAGCAATACTGAAGATGTATTCTTTCCAAATAACAATAGCGGGTCCATAAAATACCTGGACATTTCCTTCTGACCAGCATGCCTCCTTGCAAATCTATTGATTGTTTCTTTCCTAGGTTCATCTGTAAAATATGTTGAATACCAGTTTTCCTGTCAGTGATGCCAGCTCTTGAAATGTAAATATTGAAGTATAATGGGCCAGATTTTTCTGTCAAAATAATGATGAGTTTAATGATGATTACTGCTATTAATGTGCAAATCATACAATAACTTGTGACATGGAAGAGATTCCCCTGAATTGCAAATTGTCAGACATTGCTGATGACTTGCATTGTCCCACTGTTAGCTTTAGGTAAAGGGCACCTCACCCACAAACCTCCTTGTGAGTTTTGCAGAGTTACTGAATTTCAGCATCAATTGCTCATTTAACTAACCACAGAAAGTTAGGGCTGGTACTTAATCATGGAATTAGTTTTTTTAATGAGAAGATTTATGCTCCTGCACTATCACAATTCAGATGGGAGAGATGTCAGCTGTGGCTCAGTTCATAGCACCCTTGCCTTTGAATCAGAGAGTTGTGGGTTCATGTCCCACTCCTGGAAACCAAGAACTGTGATTGTACTCGAAAAGAGTTGCAATCTGTGACTGTTGATAACTCAAAAGAGTATCACAATTCAGATAGCCAATCAGTGAATGATAAAACATATAAGATCCTGAGGGATCTTGGCAGGGTGGATATGCAGAGGATGTTTCCTCTTCTGGGAGAATCTAGAACCAGGGGTCACTGTTTAAAAATAAGGGGTCGCTCATTTAAAACAGATGAGGTGAAATTTTTTCGTTCAGAGGGTCGTGAGTCTTTGGAACTGAAAAGATGATGGAAGCAGAGTCTTTAAACATTTTTAAGGCAGAGGTGGATAGATTCTTGGTAAGCAAGGGGGTGATAGGTTATCGGGGGTAGGCAGGATGCAGATTTGAGGTTACTGTCAAATCAGCCATGATCTTATTAAATGGCAGAGAAGGCTCGAAGGGCCGAATGGCCTACTCCTGCTCCTTGTTCGTTCGTATGTTTGTATGTAAAACTGGAGCCTAGTCTTTATAATTGTAGAGTCACACATCATGCAATTCCGACCAACAACCTCTCTTTTTGAGTCAGCGCGATGGCACACTCCTCAAAGTGAGTGAGGGGCCTAATGTGGGTCACTCCACCCCCTGGTCTGGGACCTCTCCCTGCTGATGTGAACCAGCTTCTCCTGCATGGAAACAGATGGAGAGAGTGTGAGCAGGACACATGGCACTGAGTGGAGTGTTTGTGTGGTGAGCGGAGACATGGACTGGATGTGGACACGAGCTCCAGAGGATATGAGCCTGATGGAGATGTGAGGGTGTGTGAGTTAGTGGTGTTGTCCCTTAAGGTGTGAGATCCCTGTGGATGTATGATGAGTTTGTGAGCGTGTGAGTTGAGAGTGATGAGAAGAGTGACTTACCCTGGTGGAATGGATGAGACCATTCATCCTGTAGTGGCACTGGGTGACTGTCGTCTTATACAGGGTATCGATGCTGACCACCGCTGCCTTCAATGTTGGATTGATGATGCTGCTGCCCCTCCTGTGGCAAGACGAGGGCGGGGGGGGGTGGAAGATATCACGACGGAACGCAACGGCCTCCAAAATATGCTCAAGGGGCACATCACTAAACCAGGGTGGGCTGCAGTCTTCTTACCTTTTGGAACCATGTCTTCTGTGCAGCAGTCCAGAGCTGGAAGCACTGAGAGGTGTGCACGTGGCTGCATTTTAAATATGGCGCCCGGCGTGGTGATGGCGTAGAGGGCGAATGAAAGCCCGCTCACCATGGAAGCGGCGTGTTTCCCGGGAATGCATCATTAACACGGCGGGTTTGTGAGGATACAGCGTGAGAAGCTGCCATTGCGGTTGGGGGGGTAAAACATCGTTTCCCCTGCCAACTACCGCACTTCATGCATATCTGGGACAATTCTGCCCATTGTCTGTGTTTTATGGACGGGGGCAGGAACTGATACAAACTACATGGGCGGAGATGAAAAAGGCATTTGTGGTTGTATTTCTGCCATTTTACCCAATCTAAAATACTGCCTGGAACTCTTACTAACCTGATTAAGATCTGCCTGAGAATCTGCAAGGGTAGAAACTGACTGCTTACTTGAACCTTCCCAAGTGCCATTTTTGTCCCATTACCCAGCTCCATTTTCAAACGTTGAACAGGTGAGAAGGTTGTCCCGTGTGATAGGTTCTGTCTCAGTTTCTACATTTCTCCAATAGACTGATGTATCCATGAAAAATCCAAAGATTCCTTGCATTGCAATACAGTGTTCATTAAAAAGACAGTTGTGAGGCATCCTCAGTGGGTGTAGGCCCTTCCTTCACTTGCTTGCTGATTCTCTTCATCGTTATCTTGTCATTCTAACCCTTTGAGTTACATACTGTACAGCTTGCAGCAGGCAATGATTATTCTGGAAACCTTTGCTGGTCTCTACTGCAAGGTTTCTTCAGTCCTCTTTAAGCAGCTGAAGTAAGATTTCAATATGCCAATTGTTTGTGGATGGATCCTAGAATCTTCATTGTACTTGTTCTCTGCTGCAGAGCTGGATGCAGCCAGGTCTGCGGGGGTATCCCATTGCCTCCAATCAATCGGCTAACCCAAAACTGCTCTGGCTCATCAATGCAGGTAGCTTTGGACTGTTGAAGTGCAAATCTTACATGACAGTTTCTTTGGTAATGAGCATTCATGTGGAAAATCATGTGGTTGATATCACAACATTCACTATTTTTGAGTAGAATGATATCCCTGTCTTTGGCACAACATGATTGCACACCGTGTACCTGAGGAATCCTGCTGCTCAGTAAAAATCCATCGTTTGTCAGGGTCCGTAGAGAAGAATGTAAATTGTGAGGGTGGTTGAATAAATTGTCGGTCACATTTTTGCTGTTGTAGCATACTGTAGAATACCTTATGTGACAGGCCATCTGAAGGAACCTGGAATAACCTTGGGCCACAAACATTCAGCGCTGTGGTCAATTTAACTGTTCCTAACAAGGCTGTCAAAGTGAGCTGACAGTACCTGATATAGCACTCCAGTAATCTCTGTTTCATAGAAAACTCTGTGCTATGTGAACCCTGTAACATAGGTATTGACATGGTGCAGTCAAACATCTTTGATGTCTCGCTCTGCATTATCACAATCTAGCCTCTTTCATATTTCCAACCTCTCCTCTTTGTGACACAGGAAGAGAGGGATCTGCTTAAGAAAATCCATTTTTCTACTCCAAAATGTAAATCCCATTGTATGGAACATGTAGTAAATGTTTGGGGTCAGGTCTTGAGCCCAAACACCCAAAAATCATTCAAATAAAAGCAAAATACTGTGGATGCTGAAAATCTGAACTCAAAACAGAAAATGCTGGAAAAACTCAGCAGGTCTGGCAGCATCTGTGGAGAGAGAAACAGGGTTAATGTTTCAAGTCCAGTGATCTGAAGAAGAGCCATACAAACTCAAAACGTTAACTCTGTTCCTCTCTCCATAGATGCTAACAGATCTGCTGAGTTTTTCCAGCACTTTGTTTTTTATTATCCAAAAACGATTACCAGGAATATCCAAAACTGTTCACTGACAGTGGCCTCCTCCGTGTGGTATCTGCCGCTGGAATATCTGAGTTGGTCCTAACACCACTTTCATATTGATGTTGTTTCCCAATGTTAATGAGTGTTCCAACTGGGGAAAATTGAAAGGCTTAGCATGCTCTGTGGTGGGATAGATGGTAAAGGTTGATGGCACTTTGCTTTGGGCAGGCTAGGAGTAAGTTGTAATGGTAAATGAAGCTTTATTTAGAAAAAATTCTGGAGTCCATTTGGTGGGGTGTGGGGAGGCAGAAAACAGGAGGAAGACAGCCCGTCCTGATTCCCTCTCTTTAACGTGCAAAATGAAGAAATTAAAGAGTTCAATAAGAATCTTCTAAGATCACCGGTCTGCTTCAAATTGGAGTGAAATTTTTCCTTGTGTGTAAATCTGCCCAGCAAAAGCAGCTTAGAAGTGGCTATCACATTGTCAGTCACATATAAAAAAGTGATTTGCAGTTATCAATCTGCCGTTTCATGACATTTCTTTACCTGTACAGTGTTTCTAGAGAAAAGCAAAGATTGGGATTTGGTAACAAGGGCCTGTAAATTGAGCCATTAAAAATTGCAGCAAGGACATTGTTTTGATTCAGTTTTTAAAAAGGGTTGGATATTTTGTTCAGAGCTAATTTTATATTATCTATCCATCTACTTTACAATAGCTAGAACACTAAGGATATAATAGTGAGGCATGCTATGTAAGGCCTTTGTGCTGAGATGGCATAAGCTGATATTAAATTACACTAACGTAAATTGACATGAGAGTGAAAAATCTGACATCAAAATAATCAGGTATTACAGCAGTAATCTTATCTGGGTGAAAAATGGAAGATTGAGTTTCCTCAGTGAATCTGACACCTGGATGGTATTGTTACCACAGATAAATCCTGACAACTGCAGCAGCTAAATTGCCAATAAATGTTAAGCTTTGAACAAAACTTGGTATTTTTCCACAAACATCTCAACAGTTGTCCCAGCCACTTAAAAACACTAGGATGCAGGTTACAATTGTTGTGCAATGTGTGTTAAATTGCAATTTCATGGACTCTGTTTATAAGATAATTAATATTCCTCAGCCATTGATTGAACAGGCTATTGTTATACAGTCCTCTATATATCCTACATATTAGTGGAAAAAGGACAGAGTTCATTGGAACTTGAGCATTCGGGGCTGTGAAGTGGATGCCAGATCACAGTTGTGTTTTCATAGAGTGACAAAGAAATATAGTCAAATATAAAGTCACAATAAACACAAAAGGTGAAGTATATTGGCCCAGGCTGTGATCCCTTTTGCCAGTGACCCATTGATGATTTTGAGGATGGATTGTATTCAAATTAAAAATTAAATCTTCCAATTTGCTTCGCAGAAGAAACACAAGGAGAAATGACAAAAATTGATTTGTGCTGCTGGTGGCCACCAGGGAGCTTTGTCAGGTGTGGCCTTGGGGGAAACTGCCTGTCCACCTTCTTGACTTCAATTAGTTTGTTTTGTGTACCGAGTATAGAGTCTTATATATTTAATATAGTAAAAGCTTTCTAACAGGGTTTTATATAGTTTTTGTGAGGAAAGGGTGCGCTGTGTTACTGGTCGAGTTGATGTGGATGTGTTGGCATTGAGTATGTTTCAGTGTTCCTACTTTATTGGTCAATAATGAGTCAGACCCAGGTGAAAAACTGCAAAGTTGCACTTAATTAAGGGACTACTTTTCAACAATGGAATTCAATCACCATTTTTACGTTTTTCTATCCTTACCTTTTATCCCTGGAACTCATTTTGAAGCCTTTACCATGAGAGCTGATCAGGTTTTACACCTCCCACATGGACTGGAGCTATTTCTAAGCAAATCTGTCTCCTCCAGCCTTATCTTGGTTTGTTTTACTCAAGTCAATAAGGAGGCATCAGGTAAGAAAGTGCTGCTTCCTTCAACAATATCTATCCTGTCTAGCCCTGTTAGAATTTTATAGGTTTCTATGAGATCCCCCCTCATTCTTCTGAACTCCAGCGAATATAATCCTAAGCGACTCAATCTCTCCTCATATGTCAGTCCCGTCATCCCAGGAATCAGTCGGGTAAACCTTCGCTGCACTCCCTCTATAGCAAGTACATCCTTCCTCAGATAAGGAGACCAAAACAGCACACAAATGTGTGTCATATGTGTGACTGTGTCATATGAGATGGGACATGTTTTTATATTTTGGGAAAAGGTTTTATTTATTTAATAAAACTTTTAAGAAACCTCATCCTGCTCGTGGATGAGGTTTCCTAAAAAACGCGAAGGCCACTTGGCCTTTCCGCCTGCTGCCCACCGTAATGTTGGACGGGTAGCGTTACTGATGACATGAATTACGTTCTTAATGGCTTTAATAGGCCATTTTCATATGAAATATCGCGGGACTGCGCGATGATGTTGGGACACACGCCCGACATCATCGTGCGCCATTTTACACGTCAGTGTGTCAGTCCCGACCACACATGCTGACTGAAAAATCCTGCCCCAGGTGTTCTAGTGCATGAATCACAAAAGGTTAGTCCTGCAGGTACAGCAAGTCATTAGGAAGTTTACAGAATGATATCATTTATTGCGAGGGAAAATTAATACAAAGGTAAAGAGGTTATGCTTCAGTTGTACAGGGCACTAGTGAGATCACATCTGGAGTATTGTGTACAGTATTGGTCTCCTTATTTAAGGAAGGATGTAAATGCATTGGAAGCAGTTCAGAGAAGGTTTACTAGACCAATACCAGGAATGGGTTCTCTTATGAGGAAAGGTTGGACAGGCTAGGATTGTATCCACTGGAGTTTAGAAGAGTAAGAGGCAACTTGATTGAAACATACAAGATCCTGAGGGGTCTTGACAGGGTGGATGTGGAGAGGATGTTTCCTCTTGTGGGAGAATCTAGAACTAGGGGTCACTGTTTAAAAATAAGGGGTCATCCATTTAAGACGGATGAGAATTTTTTTTTCTCTGATGGTTGTGAGTCTTTGGAACTCTCTTCCTCAAACGGCGGAGGAAGCAGGGTCTTTGAATGTTTTTAAGGCAGACCTAAATAGATTCTTGATAAACAAGGGGATGAAAGGTTATCAGGGGTAGGCAGAAATATGGATTTGAGGTTACATTCAGATCAACCATGATCTTATTGAACGGGGGAGCAGACTCGAGGGGCCGAGTGGCCTACTCATGCTTGTTTGTATGTTCAAATACATCATTCAGTCTGTAGGTGAAAATTGCTTGTGCAGAATTCATCCCCAGCAGTAATGGCAACTTCCTAATATTAGAGTAACTATGTTACCACACCTAGCATCCTAACAGATCTTGATATAGATCAACCAGCTTCAACTAAAGGATCTTTGTATGGGTTTGATTTGTTATAAACCATCCCCAAATAAAGAAAAATATAATTATGAATAACTGAGAAAATGAATCAAGGAACTCTTGGAGTAAGTACTATGAAAAGTTAATGCTTGTTCTAATTTAAGGAGGAGATATACAGATTTTTAATTAGTAACGGGTTGAAAGGTTATGGGGAGAGGGCAGGAAATTGGAGTTGAGGCCGAAATGAGATCAACTATAATCGTATTGAATGGCGGGGCAGGCTCGAGGGGCTGAATTGCCTACTCCTGCTCATAGTTCTTATGTTCTTAAGTAATACAGGCCTAGCTATTTAGGTTTTTCAAAAGAAATTCATTTTCAAATATTCCAGGCTACCTTCTATTCAGGTACCAAATAGTGCGGTCAAAGTAATCAATCTGTTTGCAGATGTATTGCAAGCTTTGTATTCCGATCCACACCGTCTGCCTTGTTTTGGTTACTTGCAACCAGAATTGATTGATACACCTGTCTATCCATTATTGTGTAGCACTGGGGACACTGGGAGAACTTACATGCAACAGGGAATTACCCACACTGTAGCAACATGCAAAAGTGAGTTTCACTGAACAAGTTATTACGGAACCCTAACAATCAAAACAATAAGCTGAATGGCTGCCTGGTATTGTGGTTTTTTGCCAGTTTAAAAAATGCGATTTGTCATGGATGGTTATGCTTAAGATTAGTCATAGAATCCCACACTTACAGGTGCCGACTTCTTGCAAAATAACCAGGTTTTCTTGTAAAAGTGACATTTTTAACTGCCTAGGAATGTGAGAAATGCACACTTGCTGTTAATTTTCTAATTTAAAGCCGATGGGTAACATTAGTTGTTGGCTTTCCCACAGGTGGGAGTTTGGAAAATGGAGTGCCTGTTCATCCAGCTGTGGGCTAGGTCTGCAGACCAGGGATATTTTCTGTGTGCATCTTCTATCTCGTGAAAGTGATGAGACGGCTATCCTAGGTGACAAGAACTGTCCCCAGGCAAAGCCTGACAACGTGCAAGCCTGCAATAAGTTCAACTGCCCCCCAGACTGGCATTCTGAGGAATGGCAACAGGTAATTACTCATTAAAAGAGCTATTTCATTTAAATCACAGCCCAGCTTTTACCCCTAACCCTGTAAATCAGTCCTGTTCAAATACATGTTTCAGGTAGCCTCCCAGACCTTGGGGGGGAACTGTTATGTATAGAGAAGGGCCCCCCCACCCCCAGGAGAGTTTTGAATAACCCCCTCTGTATTAAGTTTTCCCACTTTACAGGCTGCAGATGCCTCCCCCAATCTGACCATCCCATCTGCAGCCCAGTACCAAGACAGACAAGACTATGGCCAGTGACATTAAGACTATGAATACGCCCTGCACACCAAGCTGTGCCTTATCCCAACTGAGCACACAGGCCTTGCCCTTCCCTGGAGTGGGACTACAATGTTCGTGCCATCGCATAACCCTGTAGCCTGGCCCACAAAGCCCCTGGACTGCCTTTAATCTCTCACTCAGCCATATTGGCCCCCAAACCAGGGACTATGACTGTCTTTCTGTTAGCTCTGCCATTCCTTCTTGATTGCTGACACCACAGTGTCCCTCCAACACCTTCCCCCCTCCCTGACCCTGCTGTTCCATGAGTTCTGCGCAACTCATCCCTCATGTGCAAGCCTTTCCCCTCCCCCACCTCCATGAGTCTCTGTGCAAGCCTTACCCTCTTTTGCTACACTAACACAAACCTGTCCACTCCCTCATATTACGCAGTCTGTGTGCTTCCCCTCCAATTCATGTAGTTGTGTTCCAATTCCCCACACACTCCCTGGTCACAATGCTGGTCTCAGTCTGGGTACCTACCCTGCCTGAGCCCCCAGATAACACCCTGCCGGAGAATCGAGGAAGCCAGTGAGGAGAACAATCCTACACCCCACCAGTGTGGCATTTCGCTGGCTTTGGTGAGAAAAGGGAGAGGCTTTGAGTGTTGCACTCGCCTCAAAGTCAGGACCAAAGTGGGAGCCAACTGCTGCACGGCGCTTATTTCCAATGTGTTTCAGACCAGTCTAGTTTCCTACTAACGTGCTGCTAGATTGGAGAGGATACATGATTCTGGCGAGCAGTGTTTTTAATGAGTATTCATGAGATGGTAATGCATGCAAATAGAGTTCCCGCCATGGATCAGCCTGAACCTGCCTTGCCATCCGCCCACCATGAAAGTGGTGAAGGAGAAATTCCAAACTGTTTTCCCGACGGCAGGTTTCCAATTTTTGGCCTCTGTCCAAATTTTTCAGTCCCATTGCCAGAAACCCACCGCTGAAGGGGAAAATTCAGCCCCTTAACTCTGTGTTCAAAAATATTCTCCTTTTTTCCCTCCAGTTGTTTTGCTGATTATTTTAAATCTATGGGGCAGAATGTTATGTTTATAAACAGAAGAAAAGACTTCAAGCACGTACATAGGTCTACAAGTTACTACTATAATAATCCCTAATTAACCTGACTCCCAGTTACACCCCCTTAAAAGCAATGGTCCAAAAATAGATATTTTAGATTTTAAACAGATCCAGTAAATTAACACAATAACCTGGACAGCGGAATTCAAAATGGCTTTCTCCAGTTTCAGTTTCTGTGGACAGCGGGCTTATGCACAAATGCTGGAGGCTTTTCACCCCTCTGTTAGATCTTACAATGCCTTCCCCTGACACACAGCCTCATTCTCCTTTATATATGTTTCACCCTTTTTAATATGTAAATTCCATTGTTTCCATATGACTTTGAAACTTTACCTTTATCATAATATAAATCTTTTCATGTCACTACTATTCTCATTAACCTCCTTGGAATTCAAATTTCCCTTAATCTATCTAAAAATGCTAATTCCCTTCACACCTTACATGCTAAGACCTCGACCATGTTTACTCATTAGCATATTAAAGACACTTCTACACCTTACTTCTTTTGATAACTTCAACTTGCAGTCTGCTTAGCTACAAAATGTAATTAAATCACACACACAGAACAACACAGCCCCCCATAAACCTACTGTACAATAAACCAGAAAAATATGATGAAAATTATTACGCTGTCATGACAGAGGAAGTATATCTTCCAGTGCTTCTACTACAATTAATTTGTTGGTACAAAATTATAAATTTGGTTTAAAGTTAATCCAAGGATTTTGGAATTTAAGAAAAACCTCCAGTTCTGCATAGTTTGCTTGTTATATTTTATATATTATGTATATTTTATTTAACATTCAATGTAATGAGCAATTTTGAAAGGAAAATGTTGAAAGCTGAAAATGTATTTTGGGTTCTTTTTGTGCTTATTTCATCGTAAGTTATCCTGTGTCACCAGATCTGCCTCACATTTGTGCTCCTGCTATTGAAAGAAGAAGGGTTCAGCCTGATCCCACATTCCCAAAAATGCTTCCCTTCCTAGGGAGTACTGCAAAGAATTTTGTTCCCTCTTACAAAAAGCTACTTCCACTCAGCAGCTGGACAGAGTAGAGCTCAGATCAGATATTGAGCAGAATGGAAACGAGCTGCAGTATCTGCTTATTTGTAGCATTGAGCCCAATTACTACATCATCCTGCCTGGGTTTTTAACAGGGCAGCATTACAGAACATTCACCATTGGCCCTTCTCACACAAACAAAAGTAACTGTAAATTTGAAGCTAAACAAACTAAAATTAATGGCTTTGATATAAACGAGATGGAAGACATACGGAGACTAAAACGACTCAGAAAACATTAATAGCAGTGGATGGAGTGAAGGAGACAAGAGAGGATATTCATGAGACAATGACAGTCATGGAAATGAAAGCTATTTCATGCATGCAGTGCCTTAAATGGCCTCTGGGCATCAAAAACACTTCACACATAATCAAAGTACTTTATAACTCTTTCGAGTTATCAACAGATCGCATGTAACTCTTTCGAGTACATTCACAGTTCTTGGTTTCCGGGAGTGGGACATGAACCCACAACCTTCTGATTCAAAGGCGAGGGTGCTATGAACTGAGCCACAGCTGACACCTCTCAAAGTACTTTGTAAGTGCAGTCACTGTTATAATTTAGAAAACGTGGCAGCCAATTTGCACACAGCAAGCTCCCAGAAACAGCTGTGAGATAAATAGCCAGATAATCTGTTTGAGTGAAGTTACTTGGGGGATACATTTTCAATAAGACACTGGGGAGTCACTGATAAATTCATCAGTCTTAATTCCATTCTATAAAAATAATGCAATTTATCATGAGAAATAAATCTCAGGAGTATCTATATAATAACCTTGTAGCTAAGCTAGATTTAGAAAAGAATGTTTCTGCCTACCAATCTCCTTGACTTCCTGAGTGCACTGAGTTAAACCCTAGAGTATAATTTAACTTCCAAAGACAATTGACAAAGTACCTTGTGGGAAGCAAAGGCATAGTGATAATGTCACTGGACTAGTAATCCACAGGTGCAGGCTAATGCTCTGGGGACAAGGGTTCAAATCCCATCATGACACCTGGTGGAATTTAAATACAATTAATAAAATCTGGAATTGAAAGCTAGCCTTGTTAAACTTTGATTGTCAATTGTTCACTGATGTCCCTTTAGGGAAGGAAATATGCTGCCCTTACCGGGGTGGGCCACATGTAACACTTAACTGCCCTCTGAATTGGCCCAGCAAGCCTCTCAGTTCAAGGGCAATTAGAAATGTCAACAAATTCTGGCCTTGCTAACCATGAAAGAATTGTTAAAAAGCTATTGGGCAGAGTAAACCTAGAAATAAATAAGAATTTGATTGGTAGATGGATAGGAACAAGATGGATAGGAACAAGTCCTCGTTAACAGATTTAGGTTGTGAGATTTATTTGATCTTTACAGAATTGGTGTGTTTTTTAATTGTTATGTCTACTTTTTAGAACAGTACAATTTGAACTTGATTGTTAAATACGTGAATGCAAAGTGGAACCCCCGTGGAGATTTAAACTTTGTCACCTTTTGTAATCCATTGGAAGTAACCCTATGGTCACAATTTACATTAGTTATTAATGCTGTAATAAATATTAATGAGTAGACTGTCTACAGGGTTTCTCCAGATATCCCACCTGCACTTTGCAGAAGCTCAGTGAGAACACAGGAGAAACAATAGCAGAAATTCTACCTGATGGATGTAATTATCCCACAGTCCACAGTACAGCAGTACCTAAATCAGACCAATCCCTGCTCTTTATCCTACATGTGTCAGGTAACTGTTAATCTGCTCCTCACATCTAAACCCATGTCCCTGATTTCATAGTTTCAGGTTTAGGAAAATTACTAACCGATAAACAAATTAAAGCAAAATCGAATAAATTCACCCAACAATCTATTAGATTGAATTTTCAGTCGATAACCCTGGCACCATTTTCTGTGAAACTGCCACTTTTTAGATATCTGTCTTGCATAAAATCATGAACAACCTTAAAGTGCCATGCTCAATATTGATAAATTTCACAAAGACCCAATCTGAATAAGACTTTGTAATTACTCACATTCCTCATGTGTTATAGACAATGAAGCGGTCATGATAAATTGGTTCAATTGGTGCTGGAGCAGGGGGTTGAGGAATACAATGTGCAGTAACTGTGTGGGGGTGATGTATGTAATAGGGATAGGCTTATGGGACCAATTGACCTTTTTCCTGTTCTTAACAAATCTTGTATTCAGTTTCTTAAGATTAAGTTTAATGCCTGTATCACACCATAACATTCTTCACATATTCCTGTTTACAAATTCCACATTTCATGATTTTCACACTTTCTGTATCAGAATGTCTTTGTATCCTTGATGGCTTTTGATTGTTTCCTCTCCTCCATCTTCCAAAAATTGCAAAAGCTTTCCAAAAGCTCATTTTGGATGTGGTATGTAGAATAATATCTTCCTTTTGAAATGATTTTCTTTTGAATTGATTCAATGTCTCATTTTATTCAGGGGAGTTAAAGATCCATTTTTCTGGCAGCAGTTAAATATTAGACCTATACAACTTAATTTCACATTGAGACCACCAAAACATTTTCCTCCAAAGTGTTCTGTCAGAGGAAACTTTTAAATTACAGGGGCTGACATGGTGTTTCCAGCAGGGGTCACTGGGCAGCAAGCTTATAAATTTTATAAGAAAGATGATATATGTTATTAAACAGCAAAGTAAAAATGAAAAAAAGCTCACCTAAAAGCACTTGGATTTGTGATCATGTAATGACATTAAAATATCTGAAAACTATCACTTCTGTTGAGACTAATTACAAGATTAATGCTTGGGTGCATTACTCCTAATATAAAAATCTTCAGAGATTCCAATCTTGGAACATTCAGATAGGACATTAATTTTCCATCCCAGTTTCCAACCCAACCTGGATAGAGTCAAGTCCCATGTGCCCTACAACCATCGATGTGAGATCCATTCATTCAAGGATCAAGCTTTCCTCTGTCTCACTCAGCCTGACAGCCAGCAACACCAGTTAGGGAGCTTCCTGTTGTGTGTTTGTGCCTAATGTACAAGTGAATACAAAATAAGGTGAAGTTAATTTACAGGTTATATCACAGTGTCTTGCGTTCTAACTGAAATGCATTTCTCAAATTCGGGAATTATTTTCATATGAAAATAAAACAAAATTGGACTAACTTCATGTGTTCTTCATAGAACAGGATAAACATTAAGGGCAGAAGTTAACCCATGTTAGACGGGTTCTGCAGGGGTGGGGGTGGGGACGGGGTGGGGGCGGGGGCGGGGGCAGGGGCAGGGGTGGGTGGTCGGAAAGCCGCCCGCCGCCCGCAGTCAGGGCCGGACCACGATCTCACGCTGGCCCAATGAAGACCCACCCAGCGTGAAACGCAATTGACAGCGCTCAGCGCTGCCTGTGCGGGCGGGTGGGGGGGTGGGAGGGTGGGAGGGGGGAGAGCAGGGTGAGCACATGTGCACTTGAAAATCTCCCTGAGGCACAGAGCTGCCTGAGGGAGATGATGCATTTTTTTTTAAAAAGAAAATAAAGATTTGAAAAATGTAATGGAACATGTCCCCTCATGAGACTCTGTCATGTTACTAATTAAATTTTAAAACTTTTATTTTATTTTTATTTGCTTTTGGAAACCTCATCCCACCTGTGGATGAGGTTTTCAAAAAAATGCAAAGGCCGCTTGGCCTTTTCGCCTGCCTGTCAACCGTAAGTTTGGACGGGCAGTGAAAAATTTAAGTTAATCGATTATTTAATGGCCTTAACGGGCCTTTTAATTGTCGGTGGGCGCGCTGCGTATGCCTGCCAACCCCACTATCATGCGACCGAGTGTTGATATTGGCACACACGATCATTTCACGCTTGAGCGGGTCGCCCGCCCACGAGCTAAAAATTGTGGCCCAGAATCTTTTTCTTGAGCCAATTATCCCAGCAGGATAAATATATTTCACACTCAAAAGCTTGGCTGAGGAATGACTGGCAAACTAATTAAATAGCACTAGTGATGCGTGTTCTACAGCAGTTGAGAGAGGCCACATGTCGGCAGCTCGTGAGGCTTTTGATAAACCTTGTCTATTCCTTCTGTGGAGCCATTACTCCTAAAGTAGAGGGGATTTATTTTTGAATATCACTATGAAGAAGTGGTGTTCAAAGAAACCTGGTGAATTTGAATCTTTCGTTTATTTCTTTCCTGAATATGATAGGGAAATAATATTAAAACTACGCCCGATACATTCACAGCCACTTTCACATAGCCTGCTTTAAAAAAAAGTGAATGCTCCTATGAGCAGGATGCCCTGTGTTTGCTCTGCAATGAAGATGGGTGGTCTGTGAGCTAGTGAAGGAAATAATTGTCCCACATGGTGATCCATAAAATAATGACAGTGAAACATATGAAAATACAAACTGAACACAGAAGATTTAGAAGGCTGAAAAAACTGGCTGACAGACTGTGTGCGTGTGTGTGTGTGTGTGTGTGTAAATCTGTCTGCCCGTGCTTGCAATTGAAACTGCAAAAGCACTGGGAAATTTCCTGCAAGATTTGCAGAGGTGGCAGTAAGGACTAATATGTTGTTCATTACTAAAAACCAAAAGCTCTCAAAACTAGCTGTTGTCTTCTAAAAATACTGAATAGAATTTCTGGAGGGTTTTTCTTGGTACTCCACTGTAACTTTGACCAAAACCCAAAGAATTGACATAAGTGGCCACTCACACTCTCTCTCTCTCTCTGACTTCTATTGTGAGATTCCACATGAAAATTCACTCTCTGCTATTGAGGAAGATGGACCATCAGTGTCAAGGAAGGGAAATGCAACAGTGTAGTGACTGGGGCTGCAGTGAGAACTACTCTCATTCATCCTTCAGTTGAGATATGAACTGAGGTCGCATTTGTCCTCTGAAGTGGATGTGAAAGATCCCCTACAGCTATTTGAAGAAAAGCAGGGAGTTATCCCCAGTGTCCTCGTCAATACTGATTCCTCAGAAACATCACTAAAACAGATTATCTCGTTATTAACACATTGCAGTTTGTGGGTTCTTCCTGTGCACAATTTGGCTGCTGTGTTTCCTGCATTACAACAGCAGCTACACTTCAAAAGCGTTTGATTACCTGATAGCACTCTTTGGGATCTCCTGGGATAGTGAAAGGCGCTATATAAATGCAAATCATTTCTTTCCTTTCGTCCTCTACAGGTCAGTTGCATAGGGGATTCACAACTCTATAACTCACACCAGATGAGGAAAAGTGCTGCTCATGCCTTAAACACAGTCGATCATTTTAATTCTATTGTCAATGCTGTAATAAAACAAACCTGTCTTAAATGATAAGAGGTGTTTTTGAACATTCCTTTTGAGTTGAAACAATATGGTTACTGAAGACACTTCACAGATGGGTATCTGGTAAAAGACGTTAGGTCTGTTTTATTGTTACTCCTGATTCTGTTGGATTGAGTGGAAATATGCAATGAAGCCACAAACACTTCCAGTGAAACAGATTGTGGGTCAAAATCCTGGCACTCCCTCCCTAACAGCACTGTGGGTGTACCTACACCACATGGACTGCAGCGGCTCAAGAAGGCAGCTCACCACCACCTTCTCAAGGGGCAATTAGGGATGGGCAATAAATGCTGGCCCAGCCAACGAAACCCGCATCCCGTGAATGAATGATTTTTTTAAAAATTGTGCTCCATCGCTTTCTGATATATGAAGACACATGGTGGACCCAAGCCAAATCTTATGTAGAGAAAAATTAACATTACTTCCGGAAAAGATAATTTTAATTTTCAGTAGCCTGTGACAGACTCAACTTTGACCTCATTAAACAGCCTAATCTGCCATAAATGATGGGGATCTTCAGGTGAATAAGTAGGATATTAAATATTGTTAAACACATGGGAATGTGTGAGGAAGGCCTAAAAATGAAACAAAAGATAACTGCTGCTCAGTGTAGAAGTTGCTCTCTGAAGGGAGTCTAATATACATTGCTTACTGAGGGTTTTGATATTATTTGTAACACAAGAGTTTTACAGAATTTATCATAGGCTGTCACTGTGGAATGCTACAGCTCCTTACAGACATTTTCAATCACTGCCCCCATCAGATCTTTCCATGGCTGATTAAAATGGAGCCACTCTTCCATACAATAGAAAGCTGGAGTGAATGCTTTTATTAACCGTGAGAGAGCAACATCTTTTGAAATTGTTAAAAGACATGTAATGACTGCCTCTGGTAGATAACTGACTCTATCTGGATTGACTGAGACTGAAACCCACAATAAGAGGTAATGGCTGTAAACTAACTGTGAAATGAAAGATGACGAGGAATTTTGTTGTTGGCATCGTGCAGTAACGAAATGCAGTGAAGTTACCGACGTGGATTTGGGAAGATAAAAACAAAGCACTATATCCTAATATCTGGAGATTAGTTGCCTGCCTGATTTGGATTACTCATTCTGGATATTGGCATCATGAAACAGGGTTGAATTCCAATTCTTCAGACAGTTAATTGTCTGTGTAGATTAATCTGGCTTCTGACATTTTTTTCCAAATGAAAATGTTAGTGCATGGTTTGAAAACTACTGGGAGATTCTGCTACATTTGAAAAGCAAAACTACTGACTGTAAATGTATAATCTTGATATGGTATAATCGAGAGACACACTGCCAACCCCCAACATCTGCCAACTTACCCAAATCCACACATCCATGCATTTAGAAATGCATAATCTAATCAAGCAGAGTCAGCATGGCTTCATGAAGGGGAAATCATGCTTGACAAATTCATTAGAATTCTTTGAGGAGGTAAAAAGCAGGATAGATGTAAGGGAACCAGTAGATGTAATATATTTGGATTTCCAAAAGGTGTTCGATAAGGTATTGCACATAAGGCTACTTAATAAGATAAGAGCACATGGTGTTGGGGGTAGTGTATTAGCATGAATAGTGGAGTGGCTAACTAATAGAAGACAGAGAGTCGGGATAAGGGGGGGCATTTTCAGGATGGCAACCTGTAACTAGTGGAGTGCCACAGGGATCAGTGATGGGAGCCACAATTATTTACAATATATATTAATGACTTGGACGAGGGAAATGAATGTGCTATCGCCAAGTTTGCAGATGACATAAAAATAGGTGGGAAGGCAAGTGGTGAGGATGACACAAAGAGTCTACAGAGGGATATAGACAGGTTAAGTGGGTGGGCAAAAACTTGGCAGATGGAATATAATGTGGGGAAATGTGAGGTTATGCACTTTTGCAGCAAGAATAGAGGAGCTGAATGTTATTTAAATGGAGAAAGACTGCAGAAAGCTGCAGCACAGAGGGATTTGGTGTCCTCGTGCATGAATCACAAAAAGCTAACATACAAATTCAGCGGGTAATAGAGAAGGCAAATGGAATGTTGGCCTATATTTCAAAGGGAATGGAGTGTGAAAATAGGGAAGTTTTGCTAAAGCTGTAGAAGGCACTAGTCAGACCACACCTAGAATACTGTGATAAAAGCAAAAAACTGCAGATGCTGGAAATCCAGAACAAAAACAAAAATACCTGGAAAAACTCAGCAGGTCTCATAGCATCTGTGGAGGGGAACACAGTTAACGTTTCGAGTCCGAATGACTCTTCAACAGAACTAAGTAAAAGTTGAAGGGTCATTCAGACTCGAAACGTTAACTGTGCTCCTCTCCGCAGATGCTGCCAGACCTGCTGAGTTTTTCCAGGTATTTTTGTTTGCCTAGAATACTGTGAACAGTTTTGGTCCCCTTATCTAAGGAAAGATACATCGCCATTGGAGGCAGTCCAGAGAAGATTCACTAGGTTGATCCTGGGGATGGAGGGATTTTCTTATGAGATAAATGAGAGGCGACCTTATTGAAACATAAGATTCTTAGGGGACTTGACAGGGTAGATGCTGAGAGGTTGTTTGCCCTTGTGGGAGAGTCCAGGACCAGAGGGCATAATCTCAGAGTAAGGGGTCACCCATTTAAAACAGAGATGAGGAGGAATTTCTTCTCTCAGAGGGTAGTGAATCTGTGGAATTCTTTACCGCAGAGGGCTGTAGGAGCTGGGTCATTAAGTATATTCAAGGCTGAGATTGGCAGATTTTTAATCAGTAAGGGAATCAAGGGTTATGGGGAAAAAGCAGGAAAGTGATGATTATCAGATCAGCCATGATCTCATTGAATGGCGGAGCAGACTCGATGGGCTGAATGGCCAACTTCTGCTCTTACGTCTTATGGTTTTATCCCAAGATTATTGCAACTGGAATTCGGCTGCCATTTTAAAGCCACATATTTCTGCCCTTTTACTTTGCAATACTTTGATTTTAAGTAGTGGTTTATAGTGAAATAGACAAATGCAGTAATTTAGGAAGTAGAAAAATACACTTAGTTGGAACATTGAGATTTCTCTGCAGTTCAGGCTTTGAAATTGGGATGCAAAACTGTAGCACTGCAGTGCCATCACTGGTTGGAGTGTGTCACTACAGTGTGACGGGTTTACATGGGGGTTTCATTTCTTTAAATGGGGTTAAGAACTTCAGGGTGGAAATAGTTGGGGGGAGGTGCACATAGATGTAAAATATTTCAGATATATTTTAGTTCATCACCTATGGCTTTGCACTGGGCTGTTGAAACACCTGGTAAATTGCTATTAGAACATGGACATAATTGAACCAGGGGAGACAGATGGAATTTAGGTCGCCATTTTGAAGGCATATATTGCGGTTTTATTTTTATATAATACTTTGGCACATTGACCAGTTGGCGGGCTGCACGTCTGAGAAATGGATACAAACGTCTATAATTTTGTTTGCGACTTTGAAGGCTGCTGCCCATTGTTTGAAGGCATTCAATTTGCATACTAACAAGAGAGATAGTGTTGATTTCAATACATTTATCTCTATCTGAGTTTTTTATTTGTCTGCAATTTAGCAGAGAAATTTATCTTACTGAGCACCACACCAATCTGTGCCCAGCCCAGATCCAACTGTACTTACCTTCCCGGCGTCAGGCAATGATGGGTTTGAAATGCATCCTTGCAAAATCTCCAGAAAAATGTTGCTTTTTGCTGCAATGTTTGTGAAATAACCATTTTTTAATCTGTAAGTGTTCACAGAGCTGTGGAGGTGGTGTGCAGATACGAAGAGCCTTTTGCAAACAGAGAATGGCTGATGGGAGTTTTGTGGCTGTAGCAGAGGAACTGTGCCTCACTCCTAAACTGGATGTTCACCGAGTCTGTGAAGATATAGACTGCCCGACTGAATGGCTGGCTTCTGAATGGTCACAGGTAGGACCAGCTTGCCACTGCAGACATACTAGACCAATGTTGAGCTTCTGATTTAAAATCATGATTCATTCCAGGTAATAAACATAAGCACGTATGCCATGCAGAAAAGTCAATACCAGGGTGGAGATTAGGTACAGATGCCATTGTATGTGGTCAGTAATATGTAATCTAACACAGAGTGTTTAATCAATCAGTAAGGGAATCAAGGGTTATGGGGAAAAAGCAGTAAAGTGAAGATTATCAGATCAGCCATGATCTCATTGAATGGCGGAGCAGACTCGATGGGCTGAATGGCCAACTTCTGCTCTTACGTCTTATGGTATTATCCCAAGACTATTGCAACTGGAATTCGGCTGCCATTTTAAAGCCACATATTTCTGCCCTTTTACTTTGCAATACTTCGATTTTACGTAGTAGTTTATAGTGAAATAGACAAATGCAGTAATTTAGGAAGTAGAAAAATACAGTTTGTTGGAACATTGAGATTTCTCTGCAGTTCAGGCTTTGAAATTGGGATGCAAAACTGTAGCACTGCAGTGCCATCACTGATTGGAGTGTGTCACTACAGTGTGACGGGTTTACATGGGGGTTTCATTTCTGAAAATGGGGTTAAGAACTTCATAGTGGACATAGTTGGGGGGAGGCTTACAGGTGAAATACAAATATCTGAGAAGCACATGTTAGGACAGTGGCTATACTTAGACTCATGTGACATGCCAGCAGCTCAATTTTCAGTGCAGACATGATTGCATTATCCAAAGAGGGAGTGGAGACATTTAAAGGAACAGAGAGCCCTGAAGTTGGAAGGAGCCTCTGTCACTGCAGCTCTCAATGGAGACCAAGGCATCGAAAGATGAGTGCTGGGAGAGGAGGCAACAAGGTAATGGCAGATAATCAGTGTGGGGATGCCCTGCTCTTCTTCACATAGCGTCAGGAGATCTTTTGCACCAACCTGAGAAGACAGTGGGCTCTTGGTTTAACATCCGAATTGAAAGACAGCACCTCCCTGAGTAAGGCATTGGAGCGTAGGCCTAGATTTTGTGCTCAAGTGTTTTGGAATGGGATGGAAACTCATGACCTCTGATTCAGAAGCAAACGGGCTGTAAACTGAGCCCTGACTGACGCTGAAGAGAGAAGGCAGTATTCTGAAGGGATGTAGATGAACCATTATCACAGTCATAGAGTTATGCAGCACAGAAACAGGCCCTTCAGCCCATCATGTCCGTGTCAGCCTACAAGCACCTGTCTATTCTAATCCCATTTTGCAGCACTTGACCCATAGCCGTGTATGCTATGGCGTTTCAAGTGCTCATCTAAATAGTTCCTAAATGTTATGAGGGTTTCTGCCTCTACCACCACCTTAGGCAGCGAGTTCCAGATTCCAACCACCCTCTGGGTGAAAAAATTCTTCCTCACATTCCCTCTAAACCTCCTGCCCCTTACCTTAAATCTATGTCCCCTGGTCATTGACATCTCCACCAAGGGGAAAAGTTTCTTCCTAGCTACCCTATCTATGCCCCTCATAATTTTGTACACCTCCATCAGGTCTCCTCTCACCCTTCTCTGCTCTAAGGAAAACAACCCAAGCCTATCCAGTCTCCCTTCATAACTGAAACGCTCCAGCCCAGGCAACATCCTGGTGAATCTCCTCTGCACTCTCTCCACTGCAATCACATCCTTCCTATAATGTAGCGACCAGAACTGCACACAATACTCTAGCTGTGGCCTAACTCGCATTTTATACAGCTCCAACATAACCTCCCTGCTCTTATATTCTATGCCTCAGCTAATAAAGGCAAGTGTCCCATATGCCTTCCTAACCACCTTATCTACCTGTGCTGCTGCCTTCAGGGATCTATGGACAGGTACACTAAGGTCCCTCTGATCCTCTGTACTTCCTAGAGTCCTACCATTCATTGTGTGTTCCCTTGCTGTGTTAGTCCTCCCAAAATGCATCACCTCACACTTCTCAGGATTAAATTCCATTTGCCACTGCTCTGCCCATCTTACCAGCCCATCTATATCGTCCTGTAATCTAAGGCTATCCTCCTCACTATTTACGACATCACCAATTTTCGTGTTATCTGTGACCTTACTGATCAACCCTCCTATATTCACGTCTAAATCATTCATGTACACTACAAACAGCAAGGGTCCCAGCACCGACTCCTGCGGTACACCACTCGTCACAGGCTTCCAATCGCTATAACAACCTTCGACCATCACCCTCTGCCTCCTGCCACTAAGCCAATTTTGGATCCAATTTGCCAAATAGACCTGGATCCCATGGGCTTTTACCTTCTTGACCATTCTCCCATGCGAGACCTTCTCAAAAACCTCACTGGAGTCCATGTACACTACATCAACTACACTTCCCTCATCAAAACAACTATCACCTTGAAAAACTCCAAAACATTTGCTGGACATGATCTCCACCTGACAAAGCCATGCTGACTATCCCTGATTAAGCCCTGCCTCTCCATGTGGAGATTAATCCCATCCCTCAGACTTTTTCCCAATAGTTTCCCCATCACTGATGTTAGACTCACTGGCCTATAATTACCTGGTTTATCCCTACAACCTTTCTTGAATAATGGTACCGCATTCACTGTCCTCCAGTCCTATGGCACCTCTCCTGTGGCCAGAGGGCATTTGAAAATTAGTATCAGAGCCCCTAAAATCTCCTCCCTTGCCTCACATAGCAGCCTAGGATACATCTCATCTGGGCCTGGAGATTTAACCACTTTTATGCCCGCTAAAACCATTAATACCTCCTCCCTTTCAATGCTAATTTCTTCAAATATATCACAGTCCCCCTCCCTGATTTCTACACCTACATCGTCCTTCTCCACAGTGAACACAGATGAAAAGTAATCATTTAAAACCTCACCTACGTCCTCTGGTTCCACACACAGATTGTCACTTTGGTCCCTAATGGGCCCTACTCTTTCCCTGGTTATCCTCTTGCCCTTAATATATTTATAAAATGCCTTGGGATTTTCCTTTATCTTGCCCACCAGTGTCTTTTCATAACCCCTCTTCGCTCTCCTAATTACCTTTTTAAGTACCCCCTACACTTTCTATACTCCTCTCGGGCTTCTGCTGTTTTCAGCCCTCTGTATCTGCCGTAAGCCTCCATTTTTTCCCTTATCCAATCCTCTATATCCCTTGACATCCAGGGTTCCCTAGACTTTCACCTTTACGGGAACATGTTGGCCCTGAACTCCTACTATTTCCTTGTTGAATGACTCCCACTGATCTGATGTAGACTTTCCTACAAGTAGCAGCTCCCAGTCCACTTTGGCCAAATCCTGTCCTTTTATAATGAAATTGGCCTTCCCCCAATTCAGGACCTTTATTTCCAGTCCATCTTTGTCCTTTTCCAAAACTACCTTAAATCTTAGAGTTATGGTCACTATCCCCAAAATACTCCCCTACTGACACTTCTACCAGTTAGTTATAGAGTTATAGAGGTCTACAACACAGAAAAAGGCCCTTCGGGCCATCGAGTCTGCATCGGTCAAACAAGTACCTAACTATTCTAATCCCATTTTCCAGCACTAGGCCCATAGCCTTGTATGCTATGGCATCACAAGTGCACATCCAAATACTTCTTAAATGTTATGAGGGTATCTGCCTCTACTACCCTTTCAGGCAGTGAAACCAGATTCCCACCACCCTCTGGTTTAAAATATTCTTCCTCACATTCCCTCTAAACCTCCTGCCTCTTACCTTAAATCTATGCCCCCTATCTATTGATCTCTCCACCAAAGGAAAAAGTCCTTTCCTGTCTACCCTATCTATGCCCGTCATAATTTTATACACCTCAATCATGTTCCCCCTCAATCTCCTCTGCTCCAGGGAAAATAACCCCAGTCTATCCAATCTCTCCTCATAACTAAAACTCTCCAGCCCAGGCAACACCCTGGTAAATCTCCTCTGTACTCTGTCTAGTGTAATCACATCCTTCCTATAATGCGGATTCCAGAACTGCATGCAATACTCTAGCTGTGGCCTAACCAGCATTTTATACAGTTCCAGCATAACATCCCTGCTCTTATATTCTATGCCTCGGCTAATAAAGGCAAGTATCCCATATGCCTTCTTAACCACCTTATCTACCTGTCCCGCTACCTTAAGGGACCAGTGGACATGCACACCAAGGCCCCTCTGATGCTTGGTACTTCCCAAGGTCCTATCATTCATCGTGTATTCTCGTGCCTTGTTTGTCCTGCCCAAGTGCATCACCTCACACTTATCTGGATTAAATTCCATTTGCCACTGATCAGCCCATCTGACCATCCCATCTATATCGTCCTGTAATCTAAGGCTATCCTCCTCACTATTTACCACCCCACCAATTTTCGTGTCATCCGCAAACTTGCTGATCAACCCTCCTACATTCAAGTCTAAATCGTTTATATCTACTACAAACAGCAAGGGACCCAACACCGATCCCTGTTGAACCCCATTGGACACAGGTATCCAGTCACAAAAAAACCCCTCGACCATCACCCTCTGCTTCCTGCCACTCAGCCAATTCTGGATCCAATTTGCCAACTTGCCTTGGATCCCATGGGTTCTTACCTTCATTATCAATCTCCCATGTGGGACCTTATCAAAAGCCTTGCTGAAGTCCAAGTAGACTACGTCAAATGCATTGCCCTCATCTACACACCTGGTCAGCTCTTCGAAAAATTCAATCAAATTGGTCAAACATGACCTCCCCTTAACAAAACCATGCTGACTGTCCTTGATTAATCTCTGCCTCTCCAAGTGTAGATTAATTCTGTCCCTCAGAATTGCTTCCAATAGTTTCCCCACCACTGAGGTTAGACTGACTGGCCTGTAGTTCCCTGATTTATCCCTACCTCCCTTCTTGAATAACGGTACCACATTGGCTGTCCTCCAGTCCTCTGGCATCTCTCCTGTGGCCAGAGGGGTATTGAAAATTTTTGCCAGTGCCCCTGCTATCTCATCCCTTGCCTCACTCAGCAGCCTGGGATACATTTCATCCAGGCCTGGAGATTTATCTACTTTTAAGCCTGCCAGACCCCTTAGGACCTCCTCCCTTTCTATGCCAATTTATTTAATCATATCACAGTCCTTCTGCCTGATTCCCATACCCACATCGTCCCTCTCGCTTGTGAACACCGACACAAAGTATTCATTTAGAACCCTAAGGGCAGGATTTCCCCCCCGTTGGGGGTGAAGTTGAATGGCAGGTGCGCACAGGCGCACTTAAATCAGAAATCCCAAAATGGAGAGTGTGCTCTTTCGCACATGCGCACGAAAGAGCGTACTCATCTCCCTGAGGCTAAGTGCAGCCTCAGGGAGATCGGCTCTAAATGTAAAAAAGCTAAAAATAGAAAAATAAAATTTCCCTGACTTGTCCCCTCCTGTGACACTGTCACTTGAGTTGGGACATGTCAATAATTTTTACAAAAACTTTATTAAAATGTTTTAAAATCTACATGAAACCTCATCCCACCCGTGGATGGGGTTTGGTGCTTTGTCTAGTTAGCGCCGGGGTCCCTGGCCTGCCCACCAACCTTAAGGTTGGACGAGCAGGTCCATTAATTAGTCTAATTACTCAGTCAATGGCCTCAATTGGCCATTAACAGGTCGGCGAGTGCGCAGCTGATTTTACTGCGCCCCCACCTTCCTGAAAATTTAAATGGGGCGCGTTGACATCGGGAGTTCTACCCGACATCACCGCACATCATTTTACACGTCAGCAAGCAGGCCCTGCCCCCCGCTCGCCAATGGGAAAATCCTGCCCGAAGTCTTCCGGCTCCACACACAAATTACCACTCTGGTCCTTAATGGGCCCAACTCTTTCCCTAGTTATCCTCTTACTCTTAATGTACTTGTAAAATAACTTTGGATTTTCCTTTATTTTACCTGCCAATGTTTTTTCATGCCCCCTTTTTGCTCTCCTAATTTTCTTTTTAAGTTCCCCCCTACACATTCTATACTCCTCTAGGGGCTTCTGCTGTTTTGAGCCCTCGGTATCTGCCATAAGCCTCCCTTTTTCTCTTTATCCAATCCTGTATGTCCCTCGACATCCAGGGTTCCCTGGATTTGTTGGTCCCACCCTTTGTCTTTACTGGAATATGTTGGCTCTGTACTCTCCCTCACTTGCCCAGCTTTATTCCCTGAGATTAGATCTTGTAGTACTTTCTATGTGCTGGCTCAAAAAGCCCTTCTGGGTGCACTTTAAGAATTCCAACCCCTCTAAGCCTTTCACATTAAGACTATCCCATTTAATATTGGGGAAGTTGAAATCCCTTACTATTATTACCCTATTATTTTTACACTTCTCTGAGATTTGCCTACATATCTGCTCCTCTATCTCCCCCTGACTGTTTGTTTGGAGGCCTATAGTACACTCCCAGCCAAGTGACTGCCCCCTTTTTGTTTTTAAGTTCTACCCATATGGCCTCATTTGAGGAACCTTCTAAGATACCATCCCTCGTTACTGCAGTGATTGACTCCTTGATCAATAGTGCTATGCCACCTCCTCTTTTAATACCCCGCCCCCCCCCCCAACCCCTTGTCGCGCCTGAAGATTCTATACCCTGGATATTGAGCTGTCAGTCCTGCCCTTCCCTTCCCTCAACCATGTCTCTGTGATAGCAACAATATCATATTCTCATGTGTTAATCAACACCCTCAATTCATCTGCCTTACTTGTAAGACTCCTTGCGTTAAAATAGATACAATCCAGCCTTGCATTATTCCCTTGTGCCTTTACAGGTCGATACTTGCTCTGCCTTCCAGACTGACTTAGTTTCTCTTCTATATTTGGCTGTGCATCACCCCTACTGTACGTCCACTCTGTATCCCATTCCCCTGCCAAATTAGTTTCAACCTCCCCCCAACAACCACTAGCAAACGTCCCCGCAAGGATGTTGGTCCCGTTCAGATTCAGGTGCAACCTGTCCGACTTGTATAGGCCCCACGTTCACCAGAATCAGACCCAGTGATCCAGGTCACTAAAGTCCTCCTTCCTGCATCATTTCTTCAGCCACACATTCATCCTCTCTATCCTCTTGTTCCTATACTCACTAGCATGTGGCATAGGGAGTAATCCAGTGATTACAACCTTTGAGGTCCTGCTTTTTAATCTACCACCTAGCTCCCTAAATTCTTGTTACAGGACCTCATCCCTCTTTCTACCCATGGCATTGCTACCAATGTGAACCACGACCTCTGACTGTTGCCCTCCCTCTTTAGAATGCCCTGCAGTCTGTGACATCCTTGACCCTGGCACCAGGGAGGCAACACACCATCCTGGAGTCACATCTATGGCCACAGAAGTGCTTGTCTGCACCCCTCATTATTGTGTCTCCTACCACTATTGCTCTCGCACTCTTACTCCTTCCCCCCCCGGCGCAGCTGAGCCACCCACAGTGCCGTGAACTTGCCTCTGGCTGTACTCTCCAGAGGAACCTTCACCCTCACCATTTTCCAACACAGACAAACGGTTCTTGAGTGAGATGCACCCTGGGGATTTCCTGACTTCCTACCTGCTTCCCTTCTTCTGACTGGTGGTCACCCATTCCCCCTCTGACTGCACTTCCTTAAGCTGCAGAGTGACCACATCTAAAAACATGCTACCCATGTAACCCTCAGCCTCGCGGATGCACTGCTGTGTCTCCAGCTGATGCTCAAGCTCTGAAACCCGTTGTTCAAGCTGGCCAAGCCAGTGGCACTTACTGCACATGTGGTCACCCAGACTGCAAGGAGTGTCCAAGAATTCCCACATGCTGCAGGCCGGACAAAACATGGGGCTGGGCTCCCTTGCCATACTTTTTGTTTGTTTTAATTAAAAGATTATTTCCTTAAGTGTAAGCCAAGTAGCAATTTAGCTTTTCTTAAAAAAAATGCTGAGATTCTGACCTTCTGTAATGTCGCTTTAAAGTGGAAAAAAACAACTCTACCCCCTACCTACCAATCATCTCTCTAGCTTGTCCTGACGGCACCCATTTCAAATTCCAGCACCGCCGAGTGTCTGGGTGAGAACCAACTCCCTCACAGGTAAACTCCGCTCTGCTCTTTATACAGCCGCTCCGCTCCCTCACAGGTAAACTCCGCTCTGCTCTTTATACAGCCGCTCCGCTCCCTCACAGGTAAACTCCGCTCTGCTATTTATACAGCCGCTCCCTCACAGGTAAACTCTGCTCTGCTCTTTATACAGCTGCTCCGCTCCCTCACAGGTAAACTCCGCTCTGCTCTTTATACAGCCGCTCCGCTCCCTCACAGGTAAACTCCGCTCCGCTCTTTATACAGCCGCTCCCTCACAGGTAAACTCTGCTTCGCTCTTTACACAGCCGCTCCGCTCCCTCACAGGTAAACTCCGCTCCTGCTCTTTATACAGCCGCTCCCTCACAGGTAAACTCCGCTCCTGCTCTTTATACAGCCGCTCCGCTCCCTCACAGGTAAACTCCGCTCCTGCTCTTTATACAGCCGCTCCGCTCCCTCACAGGTAAACTCTGCTCCTGCTCTTTATACAGCCGCTCTGCTCCCTCACAGGTAAACTCTGCTCCTGCTCTTTATACAGCCGCTCTGCTCCCTCACAGGTAAACTCTGCTCCGCTCTTTACACAGCCGCTCCTCTCCCTCACAGGTAAACTCCGCTCCGCTCTTTATACAGCCGCTCCACTCCCTCACAGGTAAACTCCGCTCCGCTCTTTATACAGCCGCTCCTCTCCCTCACAGGTAAACTACGCTCCGCTCTTTATACAGCCGCTCCCTCACAGGTAAACTCCGCTCCGCTCTTTATACAGCCGCTCCGCTCCAGCACAGGTAAACTCCGCTCCTGCTCTTTGTACAGCCGCTCCACTCCCTCACAGGTAAACTCTGCTCCTGCTCTTTATACAGCCACTCCGCTCCCTCACAGGTAAACTCCGTTCCTGCTCTTTATACAGCCGCTCCGCTCCCTCACAGGTAAACTCCGCTCCCGCTCTTTATACAGCTGCTCCGCTCCCTCACAGGTAAACTCCGCTCCCGCTCTTTATACAGCTGCTCTGCTCCCTCACAGGTAAACTCCGCTCCCGCTCTTTATACAGCCGCTCTGCTCCCTCACAGGTAAACTCCGCTCCCGCTCTTTATACAGCTGTTCCACTCCCTCACAGATAAACTCCGCTCCCGCTCTTTATACAGCCGCTCCCCTCCCTCACAGGTAAACTCCGCTCCTGCTCTTTATACAGCCGCTCCCTCACAGGTAAACTCCGCTCCCGCTCTTTATACAGCCTCTCTGCTCCCTCACAGGTAAACTCCGCTCTTGCTCTTTATACAGCCACTCTGCTCCCTCACAGGTAAACTCCACTCCCGCTCTTTATACAGCCGCTCCGCTCCCTCACAGGTAATCTCCGCTCCTGCTCCTTAGATAGCCGTTCCGCTCCCTCACAGGTAAACTCCATTCCTGCTCTTTATATAGCCGCTCCGCTCCCTCACAGGTAAACTCCGCTCTGCTCTTTATATAGCCGCTCCGCTCCCTCACAGGTAAACTCCGCTCCGCTCTTTATATAGCCGCTCCGCTCCCTCACAGGTAAACTCCGCTCCGCTCTTTATACAGCCGCTCTGCTCCCTCACAGGTAAACTCCACTCCTGCTCTTTATACAGCCGCTCTGCTCCCGCTCCACTCCCTCACATGAAAACTCCCGCTCTTTCGGTCCTCCTCTCGCACTGTCCTCTAGGTGCTGCTGACTTCCTGCCCTAGGGTTGTCCTCTTGCACTCTCCTCATGTTATTTGCTCTGTTAACTTGGTCAATTGTTCAGTATTATTCTCATTGGGCTTCAGGTATTTTGTAACATGATTGTATCATTTACCCTATTTCACATTGTTATAAACTGTATTTATATATGTATACATAAAGTAACATAACTACAATTCTATGAAGACTTGGAACAATTGACTTTGTTTATATCTGAGTTGATGTTGGTGCTATTTTTTACACCAGAACATGAAGTTATTTTAAGTTTGTATTGTTATTATAAGATGTTCAGGTACTACTGGAAAGTCATGGTCACCTCATCAGTCAGGTTCCTCGGAAGATTTGAAAAAATGACTTCATTCGTTACTTTGACACATACACTTCTCTTTCAGTAACAGTTATAGTTCACAGTTTGTTAACATTTATAATTATTTCTCAGAAATAGGTCTGTACAGGCTTGGGTTTGATTGGACACCTGATTTACAATAGGAACAGCCTGGAAGATTAGGCAGGATTTAATTCCATTGTTCCCCATGCTCGGTAGTCGAAGGGGACCTGCTGGGGTATTGAAGGGTCTGGACAAGCCCCTTGCCTTGGCAGACACGCAGATGTATGGGGCACAAAGAAATTGGAGGTGCCCTGTGACTGGCACTCCCTATTCCAGTAGGGTGAACACCTGCAGATTCCATCCCAGCATAACTCTTGGGATAAAGGGTTTTCAGAACCCTATTTGAATCTCTGATTTAATGTTAATTTATCTGATCATTGTTCATTGCGATGTGCCAGCCTTGATGCAATAACTGCAGCCTGCAAACAGATTCTGTAGGTTACAGGCCTTTGTTGTTATTGATGATGTAACTGAGAACTGCCCTTTATCCCATGTGACTAGTGTTCCGCAACCTGTGGGGAAGCTACACAGGGACGTGATGTGATTTGCAGGAAAATGAGCAGAGATGGCGTTCCCGTCACTCTAAACAACTCTGATTGCTCCCACCTGCCTCGCCCACTATTGCTGAGGTCTTGCTCCTTCCTGCCCTGTACCAGTAAGTTTAATAATTTCCTGTTTTACCATTTCAGAATAATTAAAACATTGCATTTAAGTCTATAAACTGAAATTACAGAAATTAGCAATTTTAGTTTTAAAGTACAAGAATGTTTCAGGACAATTCCATCTATGATGACTTTCTGCAGTAGTTTTCTATATAATGAGATAAAAATTCCAAAAGCATTCAATTATTTCTTTCAAGCAAACCTATACAAACCTCAATATTTATTTTTCAACTGTTCTGATTTCACAACTATTTTAATATTTATGATCAAGCATTATTTTACCACCCTCATTTACTCTTAAACTAACTCTGTTTCCAACCTTTCAGGGTGGTCGTGTTCAGCACTTATCCAGTGACCACATCAATATTATTTTCTGATTGGTCTGTTGGAGATATCAAATATACCAATTTCTTTAAACGTAATTAATATTCCTGTACATTGCCTTGTCAAAGAGCTGAGGGTCTGACAATTGATGCACGTTTTCTGTTGTTCCTGTGCATACAAGTGTTTTTGCATTCACACCTGGCCAGGGCATTCCTCTGACAGGGTGAGTTAGAAATCAGTGCCATTTCTGGACAGAGGCAGCATATGTCCAAAGCTAGTTATGAAAATAGCTGCAAATTGGTGTCAGATCATCTGAATAGCCAGAACAAGCTACAGGTCACACCCCCCAACAGCCCCCACCTCTAACCCAAGAGCACCTCAGCAGTCGAAGCCTTTGGAAGGATCCCAGTATGGGGGGTGGCAGGGGTTGGGAGGGCGGTGGGGGGGGGCGGTGATGTAGGAGGGTGGAGTGGGCTATGGAGGGGAATACTGATCACAACTACTATGGAATCAGCCAAACACAGGTTACACCTCAATCCATAGGAAGGAGTTTCACATAAAACAAAAGTTTTAAGTTCCTACCTGTGGTTGGTGTTGGGGGCTACTGCAGGATCCTGAGCCTGTCTCAGTTTTCAGAAGGGTCCAAGTGTTAGGCCCTTGGGGCCTAACATCTGTTTCAGGAAATGAAGCACTCCATTCCTACTGATCAGCGAAAGTTAAGATTTCCTCCGTGCCTGATTCAGTTAGGCAAGTTTCCTATTGCGGGGTCATGTGCACTCACCTTGTGGCTGGATCATTCAAACCAGTAAAGCTTTAGACAAGAAAATCCACTGTTTTTCTGCTCAAGTGTAATTTGCTTTGAATGTCTGTTTTTTGGCTGTAGGAATGAACAGAAAGGAATTCAAACCGCCCCATCACCAAGGACCTCATATACTGGGCCTTCGAAAAGTATATGTTCAGTTAAAGAAAGAAAGGAAACTGCAGTTTGCCACTGGTGGGCAGGCATACCTGCTTCCCAAAACATCAGTGGTCATTAGGTGTCCTGTTAGAAGATTCCGGAAATCCATGATAACATGGGAGAAAGATGGAAAACATTTGTCAAGCTCTCCCCATGTCACTGTCACTCATTTAGGTTATATCAAAATAAATCATCTGAAGCCAGTAAATATTGGCACCTATACATGTGTAGCTGGGGTTGTGCGTGATAATTTTGTGATTAAAATAATTGGAAACAACAACAAACTGATTGAGTCACCGTCCAGTATCCAGGAAGCAGGCATCGGGAATGGAATTTCAAACGAAGCACTAAGTCCCAAGGACAAATATCTGCCGGGTTTGAAGAAGAATGGTAGCAAGGCGGACAAAAATCAATTCTTCTTAAACTGCCAGAGTCAATATGATGGAATTATTCTTAAACTCCTGGAGATAAAAGGTTGGTCTCAAGAAAGCCTAGATTCAAGGGAGTCCCAGGGATCCACAGAGAAGGACTTCACATCTGTAGAGGATGCTAGCATGGAGTCTATCATTCCATTAACATACGTAATAGATCAGGTAAGATTGGATGAAATTAGGAGGGCCATATCACAGCAGACTGATGATCTGAAGGATGTCTATGCTACTCAAATTATTGGCCAGTTAGTTGCTGAGATTTCCAAGGGCCAACCGGATACCAATAAATCCAAACAGAAACATGGGGAGAGAAACTCGGACACCAGTTCGGTGAAACCTTCTTTCCATAAAATTGCTACCAATGATCACGGAGTATCAAAATTATCCTCAGTGGATTGGTCCAGTTCTAAGGAATCTATTCATACATCTAAAGAGTTAATCAAGGCACCAGTAATACTGCAAAAGACCAATGACAAAGGGCTGTCTCTGTCAGCAGAGGTCATTGCTGATGTGGGACACACAATATTGCTGACTGACTGGACCCATAAATTGGTGTTGAGGTGTGAAACAGAAGGAAACCCAAAACCTGTCATTAGCTGGACAAAGAATGGCCAAATGTTGAAATCCAGCCACAGGTAAGATCAGTTTTGTTCAGTATGTTTATAGTGGTTGGGCTGTTGGTTATTAGTAAATGTGTTGATGCATTCATCACTGTTCATCCTCTTCATACGTGTATCTGAACCCTCAGACACTAACAACTCCAATGAATTGGGTACATCACAAGCTGGTAATATTCCAGATGGTTCAGAGTCATCACCTGACATTGCAGTAATTACAGTCGAGTGTCAGATTTAGTGTAATCTTGTTGTAATAGTAATAATGTTTTTGAAAAATCTTACCAGTTCAAAACTGTTAAACAAATGATGATTTTGCCAAGTTAATTAATTCACAACACTTTTTTTTATAGCTGTTGATTTGGGTTTGGCACATAGCCAACAATAGTTTGTGCTGCAGAGATTCACATAACCAGAAGTGATGTCAATTGCTTCATTACAACGTACACTTTGAACTGTAAACTTTGGGCTTCAAATTCTTTATCTAAAAGAAAATTTAAAAATAGATAGTTCACAGCTAGCAACACCACACAGTATTTAACAGTAAGTTTTAAAACAGTTCACCAACTAATGTTTGCCTTTTAGCTAGAGGTACCAGATGCTCACTAACACCTGATGAGGCAGATTTCACACCAAACCAATAGCATTTGTCACACTGATTCCATAGGTGTTCAAGTCCCAGCTCCCGATGTGCTGAAATGTCACTGAGCTGGTTACTAGGTGACTGGACAGAAACACGTACAAGAACGACTGAAATTAATAGCTCAGACTTTTGTAATTTTATTAATTTTATTTACTCAAATAAACAATAAAAATTGATGTAGACTTGACCGTAATTCTAAAACTTTCCTTCTATTCTATCTGTAATCAGCTTTTCTTCTTTATTCTCTCTCTTCACTTTTCCTTTATTTGAACCTTTAACATTATCTCCTACCTGTATTTGACATTCTATTGTTAATAATATTTTGTGTTTAAACATTCCACAGTCTGCACCATGCCTCACTGCCCATTGGGGGTTGAAACCCACAGTTACGACAGTTAGTGCTTTGGCAGAAACATGTTTTCAACCAGGAAAGAGCTGGAATTTGGTGTGCATCCTGGACACCTGGTTGGAACAATTAGGTCAGATGTATATAACATTTTCCCAGGTAGTCCAAGTGTATATTAAGATAATTTGTTGGTTGAGGGAAGAAGGTACTCCAAAATAAGTCATCACCAATGCGCAAGGGATTTAAAACTAACCAAAAGAAAGGAAACAAAACTGACCAATTTCATTTTGAAATCTTTGATCATCTCCTTTTCCACCACCCTTGGGTAACTTGAATGAAGTAGCAGTTGGGGACCATTTTGGAGATAGTGACTATAATACAGTTCGATTGAGCATCATTATGGAAAAGGATAAAGATAGAACAGGCATAAAAGTTCTAAATTGGGGGAAGACAAATTTTACAAAGCTGGGAGGTAAGCAGGCCAGAGTGGACTGGATACAACTATTAGGAGGAAAAGCTGTCATCAGTGGGAGGCATTCAAAGGCGAGATTCTACGGGCACAGTGTAGACATGTTTCCAAAAAGAAAAAGGGTGGTACTGCCAAATCTAGGGCCCCCTGGTTATCCAAAAGCATACAGGCCAAGATTAAGCAGAAAAAGAAAACTTATGATAGTCACAAAAGACTTAATACTGTAGAAAGCCTAGAGGAGTATAGAAAGTACAGGGATGAAGTAAAAATGGAAATTAGGAAAGCAAAGAGAGGGTACGAAAAAATATTGGCGGGTAAAGTCAAAGAAAATCCTAAGATGTTCTACCAGAGCATTAGGAGCAAGAGAATAACTAAGGAAAGGGTCGGGCCTATCAGAGATTTACATGGTAACTTGTAGGTTGATGCTGAATGTGTGGACAGGGTTCTCGATGAGTACCTTGTCTCTGTCTTCACTAAGCAGTGAGATGATACAGACATTCTAGTTAAAGAGGAGGAGTGTGAAATATTAGATACAATAAGTAGAATGAGAGAGGATGTACTGGAGGGACTGACATCCTTGAAGGTGGATAAATCACTAGAGCCAGATGGATTGTATCCCAGGTTGTTAAAGGAGGCCAGGGAGGAAGTAACGGATGCCCTGAGGATCATTTCCCAATCCTCACTAGATACAGGTGAGGTACCAGAGGATTGGAGGTCTGCTAATGTTGTACCATTATTTAAAAAGGGTGCGAGAGATAGGTCAAAAAATTATAGGCCGGTCAGCCTGACTTTGGTGGTAGGAAAATTATTGGAATCAATTCTGAGAGACAGGATAAACTGTCACTGGGAAAGGCACAGATTGATCAGGGGTAGTCAGCAGGGTTTTGTTAGGGGGAGATCATGTCTTACTAACTTAATAGTATTTTTTGAGGAAGTAACAAGGAGGATTGATGAGGGTAGTGCAATGGATGTTGTCTACATGGATTTTAGTAAGGCATTTGACAAGGTCCCACATGGCAGACTGGTCAGGAAAGTGAAGTCTCATGAGATACAGGGGAAGGTGGCAGGTTGGACCCAAAATTGGCTCAGCGACAGGAAACAAAGGGTAATGGTCGATGGATGTTTTTACAAATGTAAAATGGTTTCCAGTGGTGTTCCACTGGGTCAGTGTTGGGGCCCTTGCTGTTTGTTGTATTTATGTTAATGATTTAGATGGAAATGTGGGAGGCATGATTGGGAAATTTGCAGATGACACAAAAATTGGCCATGTAGTTGAAAGTGAAGAAGATAGCTGTTGACTGCAAAATAATATCAATGGTTTGGTTGAACGGGCAGAGAAGTGGCAAATGGAATTCAATCCAGAAGAGTGCAAGGTAATGTATTTGGGGAGGGCAAACAAAGCATAGTAATACTCAATAAATGGGAAGTTATTGAGAGGGGTTAAGGAATTGAGGGACCTTAGAGTACATGATCACAGGTCCTTGAATGTGGCAGGACAAGTGGACGAGCTGGTCAAGAAAGCATATCGAATGCTTTCCTTTACTAGGCGAGGTATTGAATACAAAAGCAGGGATGTAATGATGGAACTGTATAAAACTCTGGTTAGACCACAGCTGCAATTTGGTGTACAGTTCTGGTCACCACATTACAGGAAGGACATAATTGCTCTGGAGAGAGAGTACAGAGGAGATTTACAAGAATGTTGCCAGGGCTGGAAAATTGCAGCTATGAGGAGAGATGGGATAGGCTGGGGTTGTTTTCCTTAGAACAGAGGAGGCTGAGGGGTGACCTAATTGAGGTGTACAAAATTATGAGGGGCCTAGATAGGGTAGACAGGGAAGACTTGTTTCCCCGGGCCAAGGTGTCTATTACCAGGGGGACACGGATTTAAGGTGATTGGTAGAAGGATTACAGGGGACATGAGGCAAAATGTTTTCACCCTGAGGGTAGTGGGAGTCTGGAATTCACTGCCTAAGTTGGTGGTTGAGGCTGAAATGCTCAATTCATTTAAAAGGTACCTGGATCTGCATCTGAAGTGCTGTAACCTGCAAGGCTACAGACCAGGTGCTGGAAAGTAGGATTAAAATGAGTGGCTAGTTTCTTTTTTTTCTGACCGGAGCAGACATGATGGGCTGAATGGCCTCTTTCTGTCCCATAACTTTTCTATGGCAGCTAATTCCAGGTCATTGCCACTTGCTGCATAAAAAAATTCTTCCTCATATCCCACCTGTGTCTCATGCCCAAAACTTTAAATCTGTGCCTCCTGGTCCTGGTACCACTAACTAACGGGAGCATGTTTTCTTTGTCTACCTTATCTAAATTTGTCATAATCTTTTACACCTCTATCAAATCTCCCCTTAATCTCCTTTGCTCCAAGGAGAACAGTGTCAGCCTTTCCAGCCTAGGCTTGTAGCTAAAATCTGTTATCGTTGGAAGCATTCTGGTAAACCTCCTCTGCACCCACTGAAGGGTGCAGCCTCACATCCTTCCTAAAGTTTAGTGATCAGACCTGGCTGCAGTATTTTAACTGTGGCCTAACCAGAGCTTTATAAAGGATCACTAGATGAAAATGAAGGCAATTTTAATTTCCCCCAACATTAAGAACAACAACATCAGGAGGTAAAAAGTTATTCCTTTCAGTTGGACTATTTCCAAAACCACACGCTTTGTTACATGTTTAAATATGAGAAAGATCTCCCAATAAGAGTGCAGCAAAATCTGGCACTGAACCACACAAGGAGGTTTCAAGTTCAATCCTAAATCTCTGTTGAGTTAGTTGATTTCAGTTAGAACAGTGGGGCTGCAGTAATTGGTCCCCCTGCCCCTGGGCTACAGAATGGAAAAAGCAAGCCTTTCAATTCCTGGTGTCTATCCAGCAAACCGTTGCCAGAAAGTGTACATATGTAGAAATCAGATCAGGCCAGGGTCGGTGTCTGTAGTCCCCTGTGATTGAACAGACTGCCAATATTCACTGTTTCAGTTTGCATGATAAGAATGGCTCCTTGGATTATCAGCAGTCAGGAATCTGTTCTTCACTGTCAGTCACCATCAACAGAGCCTTTAGGAGTAAGAAACGGAAACAAAAATATTCAAAATTATTTTATGTACCTTCCTTGTTTTCCAGAGGTTTTTGTATATGGCTTTGCATAGGCTGTACTCTTGCTAATGGCCATCTTTCACAGAACATCTCTTGTTTCACTTCAGTGCAGGGTTATGTATATCTTAAAAGTTGCTGTAGTATCCGAGAATTATAGAATCATGGAATGTTGTAAAAAAAATGATCTTCTGTTTGTGGTGCGCAATCCACTTGTCAGATCCCTGAGTTAAATCTTTATATTTAGAATCAGAGTAACAGTTATTAAAATATTAACTAATGAGACTGATTGATACCTTTGCCTACATCAGGCCTGTTATTTTTAAGGAAAAATGTAAAGTTCTGTTTGGATTTAAGAAGGGACCTTTTATAATTGTCATTATATCTCTCCTCAGAAAGCCTAAATGATCTGATTTGGCAGCAATCTGTAAGCCTATTGTTCATCTGGTGAGAGTAGTGTATCTGTAAGACATGGCAGGAATATTGTATCCAATTATGCTCAATTAAATTGTGATGGAAATAAGTCACATTGAATTTCTTCCAGTAGATTGAATTGAAGACAACTAAGAACCATGATTTTAAAATGAGGCAAAGTTAACTCAGAGGACTGTGTTTATATGAAGATACACAAAATGTCATGACTTGTCTTCATGACCAATGCTGACTGACCATAAGACCATACGAAGTAGGCCATTTGGCCCATTGAGTCTGCTACCCCATTCAATGAGACCATGTCTGATCTGATAACCCTCAACTCGCTTTCCTGCCTTTTCCCCATAACCCTTGATTCCCTTACTGATTAAAAATCTGTCTATCTCAGCCTTGAATATATTTAACGACCCAGCCTCTATAGCCCTCTGCAGTAAAGAATTCCACAGATTGACTACCTCAGAGAGAAGAAATTCCTCCTCACCTCTGTTATAAGTGGGCGCCCCCTTACTCTGAGATTATGCCCTCTGGTCCTAAACTCTCCCACAAGGGGAAACAACCTCTCAGCATCTACCCTGTCAAGCCCCATAAGAATCTTATATGTTTCAATTAAGTCACCTCTCATTCTTCTAAACTCCACTGAGCACAGGCCCAACCTACTCAACCTCTCCTCATAAGAAAATCCCTCCATACCCTAGTGAACCTTCTCTGGACTGCCCCCAATGCCAGTATATCTTTTCTTAGATAAGGGGACCCAAATTGTTCATAGTATTCTAGGTGTGGTCTAACTAGTGCCTCATGTAGTTTTAGCAAGACTTCCCTATTTTCATATCCCATTCCCTTTGAAATAAAGGCCAACATTCCATTTGCCTTATTACCTGCTGAACTCGTATGTTAGCTTTTTGTGATTCATGCACAAGGACCCCCAAATCCCTCTGTGCTGCAGCTTTCTGCAGTCTTTCTCCATTTAAATAATATTCAGCTCCTCTACTCTTCCTGCCAAAGTGCATAACCCCACACTTTCCCACATTATACTCTATTTTGCCCACTAATTTAACCTGTCTATATCCCTCTGTAGACTCTTTGTGTCATCCTCACCACTTGCCTTCCCACCTATTTTTGTGTCATCCACAAACTTGATGATAGTACATTCACTTCCCTCATCCAAGTCATTAATATATATTATAAATAATTGTGTCCCCAGCACTGATCCCTGTGGCACTCCACTAGTTACAGGTTGCCATCCTGAAAATGCCCCCCTGTATCCCAATTCTCTGGGCAGAATTTTCTCTTTGGCATGTTGTGGAACAGGCCCCACACGCTGACACGTAAAATGACACGCGGTGACGTCGGGCGTGCGTCTTTCCAATCTTCCATTTGGTGGGCACACGCTGGAGTTGGCTGCGCGCTGGCCGAACTGTCAAAAGCCTGTTAAGGCCATTCAAAAACTAACTGAGGTAATTGACAGGGCTGCCTGTCCAACCTCAAGGTTGGCGGGCAGGCAAAGAGCCCAGGCGGCCTTCGGGTTAATCATCGAACCTCATTCACGGGGGGATGAGGTTACATGAAGGTTTTATTAAATAATTTTTAAAAATTTTGACGATTTGACTGTCCCATGAGGGGACATGTCTGAATAATTTTAATCTTTCATTTCTTCAAACTTTAAAACTGAAGTTAATCTCCATGAGGCAGCTCCATGCCTCAGGGCGATTTCTGTGCTCTTTCACATGAGTGGATGCCCCGACTCTCCCTCCTCCCCCCGCCCGCACAAGTAGCACTGAGCACTACCCTCTCCCCACCCCCCCAGCTCCACACAGGCCGTGCCGAGTGCTACAGCACACGTTTCACGTTGGGCAGGCTTTAATTGGCTCGCCAACGTGAAATCACGGTCCAGCCCCAATCGCAAGCAGTGGTCGGCTCCCTGACCGCCCACGCCCACCCCCGCCGAGCCCGCCCATTATCTGGTCATTATCACATCACTGTTTGTGGGAGCTTGCTGTGCACATATTGGCTGCCATGTTTCACACATTACAGCAGTGACGGCTCAAAAAGTACTTAATTGGCTGGAAAGCACTTCAAGACACCCAGTCACCATGAGAAGCGCTATAGAAATGCAAGTCTTTCTTTTGTGTTATTTGCAGTTTCTTTTATGTTAAAGAGAAGAATTTTCCTTGTTGTTTGAATTTATTCTCAAGAATTGAGCATCACTGGCTAGACCAGCATTTATTGCCCATCCCTAATTGCCCCTTGAGAAGGTGGTAGTGAGCTGCCTTCTTGAATCACTGCAGTCCATGTGGTGTAGGTACAACCACAGTGCTGTTAGGAAGGGAGTTCCAGGATTTTGACCCAGCGACAGTGAAGGAATGGTGATATATTTCCAAATCAGGATGGTGTGTGGCTTGACGAAGAACATGTAGTTGGTGATGTTCCCATGTGCCTGCAGTCTTAGTCCTAAGTGGTGGCGATCATGGGTTTGGAAGGTGCTGTCTAAGGAGCCTTGGTGAGTTCCTGAAGTGTATCTTGTAGATGGTACACACTGCTGCTACTGTGCGTCGATGGTGGAGGGAGTGAATGTTTGCAGATGGGGTGCCAATCAAGCGGGGCTGCTTTGTCCTGGACGGTGTCAACTTCTTGAGTGTTGTGGGAGCTGCACTCATCCAGGCAAGCGGAAAGTACTCCATCACACTCCTGACTTGTGCCTTGTGCTTTGACACTTCTTATCACTGTGTTTCATGTTTTGAAACTGATGACAAGATGCACCCTGATTTCCTCCAACCATTTGGAAGCAGATTATTTACCGTTTTCAGTGAGAATGGTGGCTATGTGCTACATGACCAATTCAAAATACCTTTGAAGCGGAATTTCATGATAGAAAATCTGCTCTAACTGAGGAACATCAGTAAGCTTCAATATCTCCCTTTTTTGCTTCAGAATTATATGATAATTCAACAGAATTAGAACATGGAGCAGTGTCATATTCTCTTTCCAATATCCCACTTCCTTGGGAAGCCACTTAGTCCCTGCTTAAAATGAGGAACTGAACAAGATATATGAACATACGTATGAACATATGAATTCGGAGCAGGAATAGGCCCTTCAGCTGCTCGAGCCTGCTCCGCTATTCAGTAAGATCATGGCCTCAATTCCATATTCCACCTATCCCTGATACTCTTAGATTCATGACTAACAAGGGAGTCAATATATCTTGGCCATAAAAGTATTCCATGACCCTGCCTCCATAGCTGTCCAGGGAAGAGAGTTCCAAAGACTCTCATCCCTCAGAGAAAAAATTTCTTCGCATCTCTGTCTTAAATGGGAAACCCCTTATTTTTAAATGGTGTTCTCTAATTCTAGTCTCTCCCACATGGGGAAACATCCCTTCAGCATTCACCCCATCAAGTCCCCTCAGGATCTTATATGTTTCAATACAATCACCTCTCGTTCTTCTAAACTCCAATGGATAAAGGCCCAGAGTCTGTCCAGCTTTCCTCAGAAGATCATACCCACCCCCACCAACAACACCCCCTCTACCCCCCACATCCCTGATCTCAGTCGAGTGAACCTTCTCTGAACTGCTTCTAATGCATTTATATCCTTTCTTAAATAAGGAGACCAAAATTGTACACAGTACTCCAGATGTGGCCTCACCAATGCCCTGTACAACTGTAGAAAAACATCCTGACTTTTATGTTCCATTTCCCTTGCAATAAATGACAACATTCCATTTGACTTCCTAATCACTTGCTGCACCTCATACTAACATTTTGTGATTCATGTACCACAATACCCTCTGTACCTCAGAGCTCTGAATCTCTCTCCATTTAAATATTATGCTGTTTTTCTATTCTTCTTGCCAAAATGGACAAGTTCACATTTTCCCACATTATACTCCATCTGCCAATTTTTTGCCCACTCACTTAACCTGTCTATGTCCCTTTGCAGACTCCTTATGCCCTCTGCACAACTAGCTTTCCTACCTATCTTTGTGTCATCATCAAATTTAGCAACCAGACATTCAATCCCTTCATCCAAGTCATTGATATAGATTGTAAATAGTTGAGGCCCCAGCACTGATCCCTGTGGCACTCCACTCATCACTCGTCACATCTTCCCAACCTGAAAATGAACCATTTATGCCCACTCTCTGTTTCCTGTTAGCTAGCCAGTCCGCTATCCATGCTAATATGTTACCCCCTATACCATGAGCTCTTATTTTGCGTAGTAGTCTTTGATGTGGCACCTTGTCAAATACCTTCTGGAAATCTAACTAAAGCACATTCACAGGTTCCCCTTTATCGACGTTGCTTGTTACTTCCTCAAAGAACTCCAATAAATTAGTCAAACACGATTTCCCTTTCACAAAACTATGTTGACTCTGCTTGATTGCACTGAGATTTTCTAAGGGCCCCACTCTAACCTCATTAATGATAAATTCCAGCATTTTCCCTTTGACAGATGTCAAGCTAACTGGCCTGTAGTTTTCTGCTTTCTGCCTCCTTTTCTTGAATAGAGGAACCACATTCTCTATTTTCCAATCTGATGGGACCTTTCCAGAATCTAGGGGATTTTCTACAATCTCTTCAGCCACTTCTTTTAAGACTCTAGGATGAAGTCCATCAGGACCTGTGGAATTGTCAGCTTTTAGCTCTAAAAATTTTCTTAGTACTTTTCCCCTGGTGATTATAATTGTTTAAGTTCCTCCCTACCTTTCACCTCCTGATTCACAGTTATTTCAGGGATGCTATTAATATCCTCTACAGTGAAGACAGATGCAAAATATCTGTTCAATTCAATCTGTCCTTATTTTCCATTGTTAATTTCCCAGGCTCTCTCTCTAGAGGACCAAAACTCATTTTACTTACTCTTTTCCTTTTTAAATAATTGTAGAAACTCTTATCTTGCTTTTATATTTCTAGCTAGCTTTCTCTCATACTCTAGTTTCTCCCTCTTTATTAATCTTTTAGTCATTTTTCTATTCTTCAAACTCTGTCCAATCTTCTGACCTGCCACTCATCTTTGCAGAATTATATGCTTTTTATTTCTATTTAATACTATCTTTACTTCCTTAGTTAGCCACAGATGGTGTATCTTTCCCTTATAGAGTATTTCTTTCTCACTGGACTGTATCTTTTCTGTGTATTCTGGAATATTTCCTTTAATGTCTGCCACTGCATCTTTGCTGACCTATCCCTTTAACCTAATTTCCCAGTTCATTTTAGCTAGCTCTGTCTTCACGTCTCAGAATTGCCCTTATTTAAGTTTAAAACACTAGCCTTAGATCCGCTCCTCTCTCCCTCAAACTGAATGTGAAATTCAATCATATCATGATCACTGCTATTAGGCTCACCTTCACTATGCAGTCATTCATTAATCCTGTCTCTGTGCACATTACCTGATCTAGTATGTAGCCTGCTGTCTGATACTAGAATGTGCTGCTTGAAGAAACTGTCCTGAAAACACTCTATGAACTCATCATCCAGGCTACCTTTGCCAGTCTGATTTGTCCAATCTATATGTAAATTTAAATCATCCATGATTATCACCATATCTTTCTCATTATTTCCCCCATTATTTCTTCCTGTATACCCCATCCTACAGTGTGGTTACTGCTAGGGACCTATAAATCACTCCCACAAGTAGCTTCTTACCTTTACTATTTCTCATCTCTACACAAACTGATTTTACATCTTGATCTCCAGAACTAAAGTCACCTCTCTCTATTGTGCCAATGTCATCCTTAATTAACAGAGCTATCCCTGCATCTTTTCCTAGCTGCCTGTCCTTCCTAAATGTCACATACTTTTGAATATTCAGGTCCCAGTCTGTGTCATCTTGCAACCATGTCTCAGTAATGGCTATCAGATCATACATATTTATTTCTATTTGAGCTGTCAATTCATCTGTTTTGCTATGAATGCTACATGCATTCAACTCTGTCCTTTTGCCTTTTTGCGATCTCTTTTACATGTGCAGTTGCCTCCATGAACCATGGACATGCAAACTTTCACCCCCCCCTCACCCCCCACCCACCCCCGATCCCATCCCCCATGCGAAAATGGTGGATGGGAGGCTGGAGGGCAGGTCTTCCAGAACCAAGGCTCCTGTGCCATTTTTCCTAAGGCACAGAGACTTTCCAACTCCACAAAAATTCAGGCCCAATTCTTTTCACAGTGCTTCAAATGTGATCTAATTAGGTTCTATACAAGCTTAACCAGCTTCTGTGTTCAACTCTATCCCTCCAGAAATCAACTTCAATGCTTGCTTTGTTTTTTGTGGTTTTGTCTGTGTTGCTACTTAGAATGATTTGGGAATGTATCATTCATATGTTTTAAATTTGAAAAAGTTATTTTTCTTTCTGCTATAATAAAGTCTAGCCTTTCAAATGGAGCTTCTAACTGATTAATGTATAGCTGCTGCTAAAGAGGCAATTTCCTTGTTTCCTTGGCCGTTGCCATGTATATTTCAGGTTTTTTTTTTAAATTGAAGATGCAGGAAATTACAAATAGATCCTTGCTTTAATCAGGGAGTAAAACAGTTTCCTTTAGAAACTGGATAGTGAGATTCATCTAGTAGCGGACACAATGTCAGCTCAATAGCTAAAAGCTGTGGTGTTCATAGCTACTGACTACTTTCCACCTTTTAACATTGATTTCATGTCTCTTCACATTCAATTCTAAATAGATCAACATATTTGAAAGTAGCAAAAGATTGGTGAAAATTAGTTTGTGGTTTTTCGGAATTGGTTTAAAGAATACCAACTCCACTCTTCCCAAAAATATCAGATCTTTTCCAATGATTCACAAAGTTAAAAGAATAAGCCATTCTGAGGCCATGTAATTTTAATTCTGAAGTATTCCACACAAAAGAATATCCAATTTTCCTGAATTCTCTTTCTGTATTGTGAATTAACCAGACTTAACAGAGTCTGAGTGAAGGTTTTTCTCTATTTATGGTTATTCTTTGAGTAAGTATGTCAGAGGGTTGAATGGATTTGTTAAGTTCTTTTAAGTACCATAGATATGTTTACAAGTTGTTCTGACAGATGTACCTTTCAGACCATCAAATATTTATAAATTGTAGTAAATTATGCATTTTAATTCATTAAAGCAAGTTATCGTGTTGGTGACTTTGAAATCATTAGTAACACTGACAAAAAACGGGTCTAAACATTAAACTGTTAACAGCTAAATCTCACAGCAAATTGCTTTCATTTTGCAATGTGAATAGTGACCTTTCACACACTCTTTAACCTCCAATATATCATTTAAACAGTGGCAAACACATTGAAATTCCTGGAAATAAATCTCTTCATGAGATCAACTTTGCAAAAGAAAGCTGCAAATGTCTGAACTGACTTGCGAGTGCTGAAAATCAGGCAGGAATGTTCTCGGCTATCAATCACAACTCTATCCGTCATTTTCACTCCCTATTTATTCACTAAATGAATGGTGGTTGTTCTGTGGCTTTCATTTTCAGCTTAATTATGAAGGTGAATGTCTTCAGCTTTCTCTCACTCTCCACTGGAAGTTCTGCAGGAAACCTGCTAACGTAAATATCTATGGAAATTACACAGGCCGAGTGGGGAAAATCCCTGTGCGAATTAACCCCCAGGTCACTCAAAGGGGGTATTATAAGGAAAGGTTGAGCAGGTTGGATCTATACCCATTAGAGTTTAGAAGAATGAGAGGTGATCTTATAAAACATGTAAGATTGTGGATGCTGTGAGGATGTTTCCTGTGATTGGGGAGTCCAGAACTAGGGACACAGTTTAAAAATTAGGGGTCTCCCATTAAGACTGAGATGAGAATTTTTTCCTCTCAGAGGGTCATTAGTGTGTGGAATTCTCTTCCACAGAGAGCAATGGAGGCTGGGTCATTGAATATATTCAAGGCAGCATCAGACAGATTTTTGATCGACAAAGGAGTCAAGAGTCATGAGAAGCAGACAGGAGAGTGCAATTGGCGCTGCCATCAGATCAGCCATGATCTTTGGCAGAGCAGACTTGAGGGGCCAAATGGCCTACTCCTGCTAATTCTTGTTTTCTTGTGGGAATTTTAACTCTGTGGTGTGGAAGCAGCCTGGTGAGTAACTGGCGAGACTGTTTTTTTTAATTCCTTCATGGGTGTCACCAGTTCGGCCAGCATCTATTGCCCATTCTTTCCTTGGTCAGAGGGCATTTAAGAGTCAGCCACATGGCTGTGGGTCTGGAGTCACGTGTAGGCCAGACCAGGTATGGACGGCAGATTCCCTTCCCTAAAGGTCATTAGTGAACCAGATGGGATTTTACAACAATCAACAATGGTTTCACTTTTAATCCAGGTTTTTTATTGAATTCAAATTTCATAATCTGCCATGGCGGGATTCGAACTCAGGTCCCCAGAGCATTACGCAGTGACAATGCCACTACGCCACGATGATCAACTTCACCATCAAAAAGAGGAAAGTTGAGTGGCCTAGGTCCTCCCACCAGGCTCTAGGTTAAGTGTCAGTGTGGGCTAATAGGGTAATGGGATTCCAGGCAGTCAGTGCCTTGTGATAGAGCTTTCTGGCCAGGGGAGACCTATACTTTTCCTGTTCACACTCGTGCTCTTCCTGATCCTCGAGGGAATCATTTACTGGTTATTGCTGCTGAAGTAGTTCCTACAAGTGTCCTTCTCTTCTGATTTAGGCTGGAATTAAAGTTTCATTGAGATATTTGTATCCCTGTACCAGGCTCCCATTGGGTGCCTCATATGTCTGAAAAAAAAAGTATTTTAAAATGGGACACGGCAGAGATAGAGTGTGAGTTTCATCCATTTCACTCTCACTGTCCAGCTGCTCAATTTCCATCAGGTGTGGGGTTGGTACAGTTTATGTGGCCTCACCAACAATGAACATTTCAACAAACACAAAATTGTTAAATCAGAACCTATTTTATAAATCAGAGTTTTAATCTCTCTCTACATCCTTAAGGAAAATTCAGTGTCAATCAAGTGGTGACACAATTGACCAATCGATTTTTGAAAAATTTGTGAGACATGATAACAATTCAGACCCAAATGGCTTAGGCATCCAGCAATCTACTGATGTGTTAAAGTGGATCTTATACTCCTTACAGAACACACCTGGGCATCAACCATTGAAATGAGTGGGATTAAATTAGACAGCTTCTATAAGGTATGTGTGGTCCACCTAACTGGCTTAGCCCCATGGGTGAAGACCCCATTGTATTGTTAGATTCTATATTGTTTTCAAAGCCAAGGCCAAAAACAAAAGCTGTCAGAAACTATGGAAAAGCTGATTTTGGACTTGAGAAAAGAGCATCAGGGAAAAGTAATGGGAAGCTGCATTTAAAAATAGAACCACGGAAGAAAAGGGGAAATGAAGTTTAGGTAACTAAAGATGATGAATAAAGAAAGTACATTCTGCTTTTTCTTAAAAAGAGAGGCATTGCAGGAGCCCGGCTGCAGTAATTTAATATTAAAAAGAACAAATACTTTTAAACATACAAATGAAGATTCATGGAAAAGACAATTGCAGATAGCAAAGGAAACTTTTAGAAAAGGAATGAGGGAGCTTGATTAATTGCAAATGGATATAAACATTTTATAGCCATGTAAACATTGGAGAGAATGTTAGAGGAAGGCAGGGCCATGAAAGGAGTAAATTAAAGTGTTATCAGGATAGGGCAGATTGAACAGATCTTCAAATTAATTTCATAAAGGAGGAAGAGGGGCAAATTCTGTCCAAATGATGCATTTAGAAAGGAAAGTTGAGAAGAGGCAATATATATTAAGTGGTTCAATTTAAGGATATGCAGGTACAGAAAGGTGACAGAACATGTTGATAAGGCTGTTAAAATATATGGCCTTATAAGTGAAGGCATAGAGTACAAAAGCAACAAAGTTAGGATAACCATTTACAAACCACTGGTTAGGCCCCAGATGGAGTGTTGTGTCAAATTCTAGCCACCACACTTTAAAAAGAACACCATGGACTTAGAGAAGGTGCGAAGGAGTTTTATTAGACTGGTATCAGGGATGACGAACTTCAATTATGTGGAGACTCTCTGACTGTTCCCTTAGCACAGAGAAGGTTAAGGGGAGATTTAATAGAGATGTTCAAAATCATGAAGGGTTTTGATAGAGTAAATAAGGAGAAATTTTCTTCCAGTGACAGGAGTCAGAACCAGAGGATGTGGATTTAAGATCTTTGGGAATGGGGTACAATGAGAGGAAATTAATTTACACAGCAAGTTGCTGTGATCTGGAATGCGTTGCCTGAAAGGGTGATGGAAGCAGGAAATTAAATAAATACTTGAAATTGAAGAATTTTCAGGCTAAGGGGAAAATGCAGGAGGTTTGGGACTACTTGGATAGCTCTTTTAAAGAATCGGCACAGGCATGATGGGCTGAATGGCATCTTGCTGAATGGTTCTATGAAAGTCTAATCACTAATATGGTGAAACCATCAAGGAGATTTGGACTGGTTATGTAAGCATATACACAGCTTAATAATAAATGTGTCCTGCAGAAATGGGAGAAATGAATATAACACAAGACTTTTGGGCCAGACGGGATGTAGGTTAGTGCTCTTAAAGAATTAGAGGAGGAAATAGATTGCCGTTTTTGCAGTGCTCCATAAATATTGAAGTAGTGTTTGACTAATGGAGCATGGCAAATATCCCAACATTTATAAAAGGAGCAAAGCAAAACCCTGGCAAGTACAAACTGCTTAAAATACACAGGGAGCAACATACTTCAGATCACTAAACGAGATATAGCAAGTAACAGCTAAAGAGCAGGGGTAGCATAGGGAGTAATGAGAAATGCTGGGTCATGTCTTAAACTTACCGAAATTCTTTGAGGAGGTAACTAAGCTACTGAAGGAGGATAATCTGGTAGAGGTAGCTTACTTGGATTTTCAAAAGGCCTTGCGTACAGATAGCAGGAGAGGCTTAAGCACCATGAAACTGATGTCAAATTTATTGGATTGAGATCTGGTTTAACCAGGGAAGGAAAAAGCTAGAGACGAATGGAAAATGCTGTTCCTGGAACAATATTTATCAGTAACAGCATTGGAACATGGGGAGGTCATTCAGTTCCTCAATCCTGTTCCACCGTTCAGTTACCAGGACACCGGGGGAGGGGGGTAACTCCCCTGCTCTTCTTCAAAATAGTATCATGGGGTCTTTTATATCCACCTGCAAATGGGCAGACATGGCCTCAGTTTAACATTCCATCTAAAAGAAGCCACCTGCAACAGTGTAGCACTTCCTCAGTATGGCACTGGGGTGTTGATTTTTGTGCTTGAACCCACAACCTTCTGACTCAGAAATACAGGTGCTACCCACAGGGCCAGCGCTTTGGTTATTGCTGTAGAAATGAAAAGGTGCCGTATAAGAGGCAGTTCTTGTTTGTTTATTCACACCAAATTTACAAAACAGCTGGTAATTTTACAATTAAATATTTAGCAAATAGAAATTTGACGGGAGATTCAACTGAACAATTGATGAGCGTTATGGCTCCAATATCCACATGTTTCACTGTGGTAAGATGAGCTTTCGTAGCCAGTTCTTACTCTGCATTAAAGGTAATATTGTAAGGTGTGGAGGTCTCGTGGCTTAGTGGTCAGTGTTCCTGCCTCTGAACTGGAAACTCCAGGATTAAGTCCCACTCCAGGGCTTGCTTACCATGGAAGGCGCATTCATGAGACATTTCAAACAAATTGATTACTAACCTTCCAAACCCTCCCCACTGTTCCTGTAAGGGAAAAAGTGTGTGTGAAGATATGAAGCAAACAAATATTAATTCTGGGTCAAAGCCTATTATAAATTAAGAGGTTAGTAATAATTAAAAGATTACACAATAGTGTAACAAATTTAGAAAGGATTCACTGTTTCTGGTAATAACAATTTACTTCAGTCATTGAGCTTATTGTGGGTGGTTTTGTATTCATATTGATGGGAAGATGAATTTTGTATACATTTTCTCAGGCCAGAACTCCTGATTGCTTATTTTCCCCTTGCAGAATTAAAATTCTTCCAGATCAGGCCTTGCAAATACTTACGCCAAATGAGACTGATGTGGGAGTCTACACTTGCACTGCTACGAATCCAATTGGCTTAGATTCCTTGTCCACCAAAGTTGCCATAACAGGTTTGCTACAATTATAATCAATCATATGTCTTAGTTTCCTGAAGTAATTGACAATTTTACCAGTTTATGCAGTGACAATTTGTCACTTTCTAATGGGGCATTAAAGCTTATTGGCAACGATTTCAGTTGTCAGGTCAATTGAACCAGGAGGGGAGTTGTAATCGAAGCATTAAACTACAGCTGATGAAATTCTAGAAACTACAACTGTTAATATAAGTGGTGCTATCTACATTAAATTCAATGTTTTGTTTGGAAAATGTAGTTCATCAATTGAAGTTTCCTCAATATTTAGTGATTACGTACCATAGCATCTGCTTTGTTTTCTGTAGGGAAGCCAGTAATTAGGGTGTCCAACCATGACTTGGTGAATTTTAATTCGACATCTGTCAGGGTGAATGTGGGAAGTGTTGTGAAAGCCAGGTTGAGAGCCAATATCACAATCACGTGCCAAGTCAATGGTAAGACTGTCTTTAAATTAATATATATTGTTGCAAATGATAATTAAACAAAGAATTATCTAGAAATGTTTAATGCATTTTAAAGTTTTAAGGGTAGAGCTTTCTCATGAACTGTACATTACAAGAAATTATCCCAGTGGATCCGATGAACCTGTTCACAGCTCTCTAGCTGAACAGTATTTTCACCAAACACTAAACTGACCGTGGCTTGCAGCTCAGTAAGATATTCCTTCTGGATGGTGGTTAAATAGTATTATAAAAATGGGCTAACATGTTTGTACTGAAGTTCTGAGATTTCTAGGGGAGAAAATTGCTGCAGTTGCTTTTTATATCAGAATTGCACTTGAATTAAGTTAAGCTTGTAGAAAAGTGAAGAAGTTACCCACACGAGTCTCAAACCAGGCTGAGTACAGAAGCTTTGAATGCGTACCCACTTTGTCTGAAGTATTCGCTTTTACTGAAGCTGTTAGAAAAACGCATTTTCAGCTGTGGCACTAAGAAGGGATTCTGCGAGCTGTCTTTGAGCAGTTTGCTTCCTACCCTTCAGTAAAGGAGCCCTTACGGTGATATTGACTGTGGGTGTGCTCATATACGTGCACTAAAGGAGGAAGAATAGGAGGGAGGTATTCAGGATAAGGAGAAGATCAGCTAGAGGAGTATCTTTCACCAGAGTCTATAGGTCATGATGCTGACTCCATGGTGTCTCAGAAAAGATCCATTTCAGGGACATTGGGTGGGATTTCCAGCCTTGCCCATGACAGGCATCATGGTGGCGGGAGCAAAAAATATCACGAGATCAGAAAAATAAGTTTACCACTGTCAATGGCGGCCTTGTTTCCCAACATGGCACATCGGGAACATCATTTTAGTAGGTTTGCATCTCATTATAAGGGCTGCTCACTGGAATCGTCCCCCATACTGGATCGAGAGGGCAGTCAGCGTCCAACCAGACCCACATGGTTCAGATCGGTGTATAAGCCACGTGCACCTGACGACCTGCACTTTGCTGATGACTTTGAGGTTCATTCACCTATCTTGCATCACACAGCACTCGCGGTAACCAGGCTTCACAGGCAGCACCACATCACTTTCAGGGGGGTGTCAGAGACAAGTCTCTACCTACCAGACCAGTGCTAAGGCGGGGGTGTGCTTTTAGTCTGCTGCAGGATAAGGGCTCCACTGGCAAAGGAGGGAAACTGGCCCGAGGCAAGGAAAGGGGCTGCAGGGCAAGGACTCCACTGCAGGGTAAGCGTGGGGAAGGTTTCACTCAGGCCTGTGACTGACGGGGGGGGCAGAGTGGGGAACATTGAGGAAGCAAGAATGAGGGGAGAGTCAGTTACAGAATGACATCAGCGACTTGGGGCCAAAATGGGAGGATCGCTGAGTGAAGAAGAGTTTCAATGTTCAGCTTGTAAAGACTGTCCTTGTCCAAATCCATGCAGGGGGAGGGCATGTCAGTCCAGTCTCAGTGAGCAGGGCATTGCCATAACATCATGCACATTGGTCTGGGGGGTTTCTGGCACCATACTAAGCAGTAGATGGCACACTCAGGGGAGGCATCTGCAGCCTTTAGATTCAGAAAAGGTATTGTGGGGGCATTCGAGGGCATCAGAAGGGGTGGGGGGGTATATGTCAGACTATGCAGGTGTCCTCAAAACGGGGAGGGGTAAGGTCCACACGGGGTACAGGCACACCTACCTCACCATGTTCCGGGATGACAAACGGATATCCACCACAATCATGATGGAGGAGGTGAGGGAATACAGGGGGGGAGGATTGCGAGGGAGGGAGGGAAACCTGAACATGAAGCTCCTTCCTGCGGGATGATGGGAGAGATTTCCACACGCACACAGAGAGGTTCCAAGCTGGCCTAGCAGTGAGAACCCAGCACCACCATCTTCCAACCTGCAGCGATGGTGCAGTACAACATTAAAATGTGGAGAAACTCTGCTGGTGAGGACTCTGAGGGCCGATTGGAGGGCAGCTGCAATGCACTGAGCTGAATATTATTTAAATGGAGAAAGACTGCAGAAAGCTGCAGCACAGAGGGATTTGTGGGTCCTTGTGCATGAATCACAAAAAGCTAACATACAAGTTCAGCAGGTAATAGGGAAGGCAAATGGAATGTTGGCCTTTATTTCAAAGGGAATGGAGTATAAAAATAGGGAAGTCTTGCTAAAACTATACAAGGCACTAGTTAGACCACACCTAGAATACAGTGAACAGTTTTGGTCCCCTTATCTAAGGAAAGATATACTGGCATTGGAGGCAGTCCAGAGAAGGTTCACTAGGTTGATCGCAGGTATGGAAGGATTTTCTTATGAGGAGAGGTTGAGTAGGTTGGGCCTGTACTCAGCGGAGTTTAGAAGAATGACAGGCGACCTTATTGAAACATATAAGATTCTTAGGGGGTTTGACAGGGTAGATGTTGAGAGGTTGTTTCTCTTTGTGGGAGGGTCTAGGAGAGGGCATAATCTCAGAGTAAGGAGTCGCCACTTAAAACAGAGATGAGGAGGAATTTCTTCTCTCAGAGGGTAGTGAATCTGTGGAATTCTTTACTGCAGAGGGCTGTAGAGGCTGGGTCATTAAGTATATTCAAGGCTGAGATAGACAGTAAGGGAATCAAGGGTTATGGGGAAAAGGCAGGAAAGTGGAGTTGAGGATTATCAGATCAGCCATGATCTCATTGAATGGTGGAGCAGACTCAATGGGCCGAATGGCCTACTTATGCTCCTACACCGTATGGTCTGGGGAAGCCGATTAAAGGGGCACCCAACTGAACTGTGCATTCCCCAATGAGGAGAGAGGCATGGCAGAGACATGTTAGGAGCCTTTCAATGACAATGCAGGGAATCAGGAAAGTGAAGCAATGATGCACTTCCATGCGAGACTAATCCTGTGAGACTAATCCTGCAGAGAGGCACTAATCGATCTCCTTGTTTTAACCCCTTGTTCATAGCGTGGAAATTCCCCAGATCGATAACAAACTCCATAGCAATTTGGCAAATAGACAGGCTCCAGAAGCCTGTTAGGATTGTGGTGCTGGATGGGTCACTGAAGAGGAGCATCAGACCCCCCTCAAATAATCTCATTTCCTGAATGAACAGTTACCCTCATTTTTATTCGAAAGAGTGTAGTATTAGAGTGCAATGAATGAGGGTCCCAGCACCTGGGCTGAAAGCAGCACATCCAAGCACCTGGCCAAAGCAATGTCATAGCAGTCGGCCATGTTGGGAGGGGCCCGCATCGGCCATCATTTCAGGGGTGATTAGTTTCCGACACAGGAACAAAGCCCGTGAACCCACATTCACTGATGAGCCATTGACAGAAAGAAGACCCTCGGAGACTAACGCTGACACTTGTCACTTCCTCACTGATACTGCAGAGAGGAGACCATCAGGAAGATGGAGGCTGGATTTATCACGACCTACATTGCCACTTACAGGCAGGAGAGAAGGAGGAGAAGATTGAGACAGAGGCACCTGGATTGCCAAAGGGAGGAGCAAGACCCTCAAGACCCAGGTGCAGCAGGGACCCCTCCAGATGCTGGGGATGAGACCCACAGACACATCGTGAGTAGGTGCCTCGCAAGAAGTGGTGTGTCTTATCTGCAGATGAGCGAGAGACAGTGTCACTGACACCTCCGCATGTCTGGGGATCTGGCAACTCACATTTGCCACGTTCTCCAGGAATTGGTGCCATGGGACTGGGAGGGCATCCATTGCCAATGGCTCTGAGAGTCACAGCCACTCTAAACCTCTATGCCAGTGGCTCTTTCCAGGGCTCCACTGGGGACCTCTGGGATCTTTCAAGAGTCGATGCACAAATGCATTCATGAGGTAACAGATGCCCTTTTTGCCAAAGCTCATAATTACATCAACTCCAACAGAGATCAAGCAAACCAGGACACCAGAGCACTGGGCTTTGCTGAGATTTACAGATTCCCACAGGGTGCCATCAACTGCACTCATGTGGCTATAAAATCTCCCTGATAACAGGCACTCCAATACAAAAACCGGAAAGGCTTTCACTTGCTCAATGGACAGCTGGTCTGTGACGATGAGAAACTGATCCTGCAGGTTTGCACCAGATACCCAGGAAACATCCATGACTCATACATCTTGAGCAGATCCCAGACATCTTCAAGGGACCACACAGGATCCAGGGCTGGCTCCTTGGTGACAAGGGGTGACAAGGCCCATGTAGCAGTCACAGAATCCTGCAAAGAGAAGGTATAACAAAGCTCATGGCACTAGCAGGACATTGGTGGAGCACACCATTGGGATCCTAAAGATGCAATTCCGATGTGCAGACAGATCTGGTGGAGCACTCCAGTACACTCCCCAGAGGGTCTCATGGGTCGTCGTCGTTTGCTGTGCGCTGCACAACCTGGTGCTGCAAAGTGGGGAGGACTTGCCAGATGACGAGATGGAGGAGCTGCTCATCTTCTTCGATGAGGAGGACCTTGAAGGGGATGAGGGCATTGAGTTGGAGGAAGCCGAGGCTCCAGGAGAAGAGGCCACAGCACAGGCCAACGAGGCAGGTGTGCACGTGAGGCCCTCGTAGCCACCAGATTCCATGAGGAGGGTGATGAGATGCAGTGAGTGACTTGGACAAGTGCCCTCCATCAATGGCCCACATGAACACCAGCGTTGCTATTCCTCTCATTTTGCTCATGCACTTCAAAATGAGAGTGAATAGTTACACATCAGGCACACATTGTCCTGATCCTATGAAGATGATGAAGCTCCAGCAGGGTATGTCCTTGCTGAGATGAGGTGTTAACTGGAGGAGGGAGTCCCAGCATCAGACATCAGAAGGTGCTGTCTCTTCAAGCATCTCTCCAGCATCCCATTCACAATGGCAGCCTAAAATAGCCAGGAGCTGTTCCACTGTCCTCAATGGGCTCATAGTTTTACGCCTTCAATCTGAGAAAGCACCTCAAGGAGATCCATCTCCAGCAATGGGACAACGCATTCTATGTAACGTCAACACTGTGACACTGATCAGTGACACTTGGCCAAGGCAGCCGGGGATGGGGCAGGTCTGCCTCTATTCTAGGATGACTCAATCCTCTGTGTCACTTTCTTCTCTATCACATTAACATCTGGCACTCTCAGTTAGGGATGTTGGCCTGCTTTTATCCTCACTTTACCATGCATGTGGATCACCTGAACATACAAACATATGACATAGGAGTAGAAGTAGGCCATTCGGCCCCTCAAGCCTGCTACGTCACTCAATAAGATTATGGCTGATCTGTTTGTGTTTTGAGGTCTACATTCCCATCTACCCCCGATAACCTTCGATTCCTTTGCCTAACAAGAGTCTACCTAACTCCACCTTGAAGATGACAATGTTCAAACACTTGCTTCCAGACATTGAGATGCTTCCTCTTTAAGACACACATTGTTCCCTCCTGCCCAGCCCTGGCCTTTGCGAACTCCAAAATTCTCAGACACCATGAGGTCCTCAAGGTGACGAGTCATTGCTAATAAAGAGCAGATTCAACTTCAGTACATCCTCACTCCTACCCCACTGCTCCCCTCAACATTGTCTAAAGTTATGATGTACACTTCCAGAGCTTGCTGAAAGGCTGTGCTGACTGCCAAACATCACCATTTTCAATTAGCATCACTTGTCTTGGCGAGTATTTAGGTGATGGGATGCATAGCGCTGCATCCCAGCATTGCAATGCCAGCCTTCTGGCTGCAAACAGACAATTACAGATGGAGAAACATTCAAGATTGTAGGATCGAGCACCAGGGCAAGAATGTGGCTGAAAGGGGCAGAGTTTCAGCACCTGGAGGTGGCAGGGTGCCCCACTTATTAGTGAGCTCAGCAGATGTACACTCAGAAAGTTGGAAATGAGGTTAGCAGACAGCAGCGCACCCAAGCACTGAGTACGGGCTCAGAGCATGAAAACTCTGCTGGATGACAGAGAGCACATGGAGTTCCAGGATATATGACCCTTCCACATGTGTAAACACGTCTCTCCTTATTCACCACACCTTCACCTTTCAAGAATGAAGATGAAAGAGGAGAACACCTCTGCCTCAATCTTACACAGTCAAGAATAAACAGGACATGACCCTGCAAAGCACGTGAACGAACACACTTAACTTTACGGTCGAGACATCACTGATGTTGAGAATAATTTGTAAAAGGGGGCACACACTGTGGTGCTATGGAAGCACACTACATAGAAGAGAGACCAATGATAGTGGCATCTGCAATAGGTAGGGGGAGGGACCATGAATGACAGCAACACAGCTCATCATAAAAAGCGGAGATGTGAAATAGCTGTGATTCTATTTACATGTAGTTACTGTTGTGCTCCTTAATGTTTTTAACTTTCCTAACCTTACTGCTACGTCTGGGTGCTTCCCTGACATCAGCAGCAGAGTTGTGACTGACCCCCTCACCTCCGGCCTGAGAGTGACTGACCCCCTCACCTCCAGCCTGAGAGTGACCAACCCCTCTCCCCGGACTCACTGGGAGTGACCGTCCCCCTCTCCCCCGGACGCACTGGGAGTGATTGTCCCCCTCTCCCCCGGACTCACTGGGAGTGACCGCCCTCTCCCCTGGACTCACAGGAAGTGACCGTCCCCCTCTCCCCGGACTCACTGGGAGTGACCGCCGAGCCCTCTCCCCCCGGGAATCACAGGGAATGACCGTCCCCCTCTCCCCCAGACTCACAGAGAGTGACCACCCCCCTCTCCCCCAGACTCACAGGGAGTGACCGTCGCCCTCTCCCCCGGACTCACAGGGAGTGACCGTCCCCCTCTCCCCCAGACTCTCAGGGAGTGACCGTCCCCCTCTCCCCCGGACTCACAGGGAGTGACCGCCCCTCTCCCCCGGACTCACAGGGAGTGACCGTCCCCCTCTCCCCCGGACTCACAGGGAGTGACCGCCCCCCTCTCCCCCAGACTCACTGGTAGTGACCGTCCCCCTTTCCCCCCGGACTTACTGGGAGTGACCGTCCCCCTCTCACCCAGACTCACAAGAAGTGACCGTCCCCTCTCCCCCAGACTCACAGGGAGTGACCGTCCCCCTCTCCCCCGGACGCACTGGGAGTGACCGTCCCCCTCTCCCCTGGACTCACTGGGAGTGACCGTCCCCCTCTCCCCCCGGACTCACTGGGAGTGACCGTCCCCCTCTCCCCCGGACGCACTGGGAGTGATCGTCCCCCTCTCCCCTGGACTCACTGGGAGTGACCGTCCCCCTCTCCCCCGGACTCACTGGGAGTGACCACCCCCCTCTCCCCCAGATTCACAGGGAGTGACCGTCCCCTCTCCCCCAGACTCACTGGGAGTCATCGTCCCCTTTCTGTGTATCTGGCCTAAGTTCCTGACCCTGAGCTGGTGATAGACACATTTGCAACAGCAGAAATCAGCACATTGGAAATTTAAACTTCCCGGGTAATTTCCACACATGTGAGTGCGACAGGGTCTCCGCAAGATCCTGACGTCCGTCTCCCAATTTGCATCCAATCAATGCAGCCATTTATCTCCCAGTATATGTCCAGTCTCTGATTGGCTGTTTGGAAAACATTAAAAAACCGTTCTGATTTTGGTAAAGACTCTGCTGCCCTCCTGGTGGAACCACCTGTGCATGGAAATGGGCATCGAATTTGAATTAACGGCCTGGATCTTCCTCAAAGCGGCAATCAACATCGAATTGCCACTCCGCTCGAACTTTTCCATGCCTGGACATTGCTCCACATTTCTTGCTGGGTCTCCTGAGCCCGGCTGCCCCCAGAATGCAGAATGCAGCGTCCATTGGAGAACTCCATTGCAGGGCTGTAGAGTCCAGGGAAGACAAGACACGTCCCGATTTACGGCACTAGCTGCCGTTTGGTAAATTCAAATCTCCAGTGTGAATGTCAATGAGTGAATGGGTAGGTGGGTTAAATAAGTGGGTTTGATGGCAGGTGGGTTGGGAGGGATAGTCGGGTCAGGGACTGGACAGGTTGGATCGTGAGGCAGGGCCATCAGGAGGTTCGTCAGGGGGGTCGGGGGGTAGTTACATATGAACAAGGGGCAGGAGTAGGCCATTCGGCCCCTTGAACCTGCTCTGCCATTCAATAAAGATCATAGATGATCTGATAGGAACCTGAAATCTGCATCCTGCCTACCCCCGATAACCTATCACCCCCTTGCTTACCAAGAATCTATCCACCTCTGCCTTAAAAATATTCAAAGACTCTGCTTCCACCACCTTTTCAGGAAGAGAGTTCCAAAGATTCACGACCCTCTGAGAGAAAAAAATGTTGTTTTAAATGAGGGATCAGTTCTGTTGTTACCCAGGAGTTAGCCTAGAATTTTTCTGTTTAGCATTTCTTGGGTAACTATTCAGGTGGGTCCCACAGTGCTGTCCGAAGTCTCCGACTGTAACTTAGAGTCGGAGACGTTTGCTGAGGGTCCCTGGGAGCAGGAGAAGTGCCCTTGATAAGTTCAAACTTCCCGGGTAATTCCCAAGGAGGTCAGTGCATCGGGACTTCCGCAGGGTCCTGACAGACATCTTGGATCGTACATCTGGATCCTGACAATCTGGAGACTGAAAGATCTGGGTCATTGTGGCACAAAATTGCATTTTAAACATATTCATCTGTTAATCATTTGCAAAATATCCCAGGGCAAAGAACTTTAGTATCCAGATTGTACTTTTGAAAGATGTTTTATGGATTAATTTTTAATTTATTGATATTATATCAGAAAGGTGTGTTTTTTTGTTACAGATTTCCTTTGGGAACAGTACATTGTTATATATGATACTGTGACATTCCTAGTTTAAGGGTGTGTTATCCATGGTGCAGAATGACAAGTTTGCCATGTAGTGTTATGGGCTGACTGGCGAGGTAGCCAAGTGGCTTATATGAGGAAAAGCGACCATTTTCATTTGCACTTGTCTACAGAGACATGAGCTAATGAGCTCTTGTAGTGCTGCCATAGCTGTATGAGTTACTAGGCTTGCACAAAGTCCATGTAATGTAGAAGGTATGAGGCATGAGTCATTCTCAAGCAGGCTTTGAAAAGTACATAATAAGGAAAAGTCTTGGGATGAACACAGTCGAGGAAACCAAAATGATATACAAATCAAGTGCTTAAATGTTATAATTTCAACAAATTGTGTGATGTATAGAACCATAGGCATTTACAGCCAGGAGGAGGACAGTCAGCCCATTATAACTGCTGGTTTCTTGCTAAGACAATCCAAAAGAAACCACTCCCTGAGTCACATTGACGTATTCTGTTACAGTGCTGCTTTGGGTTGGTGGATGGCACCTAATATCTAAACTGTAACTTCTTCCAAGCAATTGTCTTGTTGAAGGAGCTAGCTGCAGGGTTTCATTGTTGGGATAGGAATGGTCCTGCCCTTTTTTGGGTCTTGCACAGCAATGGTCCCTCATTATGTGAATCAGCCACATTGGGTCGTACCTAACTGGTGGTATCTACTTGCAGCTCTCTGCCTGTGTCTCCATGTACTCCACATGAGCTGGTCTATTAACGTGTACTTTCTCCCTCTGCCGTATTTAACATTAAGTAGGAAGTTGTTCTTGGGAAACTCAGCTTCATGAATTGAGTTCTAATTCATTATACTTTGCAACCAGCTGTTGCTGATGTCCAGATGTGCAGAGCTGCTGCTGTGAATTCATGTCATCTACTCATTCCATTTACTAATACCTCAAGGGCTCATAGGAGAAGCAGCTTATACACTTGAGTGCACCTATTTTTGTAAATACATCCAATACAGACCATTCTATTCTGGCTGGCTGGAGAACCAATGTTAGAATCTTTTACAAATCACACCTCCAACAAGGAAAACAAATAATTTTTAAAATGCGAAACTGAATGTTACTGGATTCCATGTTTGTCTGTGGTCTGGACCATAGCTGTTTCAGTTCAGAGCGCAGGGTGTGTAACCCCTACAGTATTATTCCTTAGAAATCTTAAAAAATGCTGAACATTTGTAACCTTCAGGAATTGAAATTTTATTATAATCCTCAAATGGTTAATGAATGAAGTTTTTGAAAGCACCTTTATTTATAGATATAAACATATACATAAATTTATAATTGTTAATGTTCAGATTTCTTGCCTTGTAATAATACTGACCGTACAAACTTTAAAGAACAGAGAAAAATATGGTCTTAAAGTTCTAGAAGGAATAGCAAACTAATCACGAGATGCTGAAACAGATGCATTGACCTGACTGGCCAGTACAGTCTTAGTTTCAGTTTCTTTGCAGTAAATTGCCTGATCAGGTGCTGAAAATAACACGCAAGTTAGCGCCACAATTATACATGGAGTAAATAGCTAGATAAATGAGCTCAGAAAGGTCGAGAAAGGAATTATGGCAAGTTATTCATTTGTCACATGAGGAAATACAAGCCCACGAATGCAGATGGATCTGATTTAATTTACTACTTAGAGCTGGCTTTACATTTGATCGCATAACATATTCTATAATTTGTGTATGCAGCAAAATGTCTTTGTTCTATCCTCCTAAAAATTTTAAAAAGTTATATTTATTTTCATTCTTCATGGCTTATTGTTTTGCAGGTGTTCCTGAACCTACAGTCAGCTGGACAAAAGACCAGGGTTCACTTGATGGGAATGTTCTGCTTTTCCAGAATGGATCTCTCTCAATGATTAATGCCACTTTAGCAAATCAGGGATTATATTCTTGCCATGCATCAAACACTCTTGGCCAAGTGATGGCAACAACAAATCTGCTATTACACGGTAAGAAAATGCATTCGTTCAGGACATTACATTTTACTCATTAATCAGCAATCACCAGAGATTTCTAATGATTAGGAAGAGTACTGATGGAGGGCAGCACTCAGCATTGTCGTTGCTCTCCATTATTTCTCTGCCTCCAAGCATTTCATTTCCACTATCAGCTCATTCCTGTGGTTTCTTTTAATTGATAACCCCTCCTCTCCTTAAAGTGATCATGGGTAGCCTGTCTCATAATGTAAATATTGATTTTTGTGTCTGATTTTTGTGTCAGATTTTGTTTGAGTGTTCCCTTGGGCTCCACAAAAATGCCCCAGCTCGCTTCTCCTCCCCTTCCCACCCCACCTCACCACCCTCACTATCCCCTGCCCCATCTTTTTCTTCTTCCTCCCTACCCCTCTCTTCCTTCATCAGTCCTGCTGTCTGCTGTCCTTTGCAGCCCCTCTATCCCTTCCCATCTTCTTCCCCACACTACCAGTGCTACCCTCTCTGTCTACCCCCTTCCTCTTCCTTCCTGCACGAACCCTGTCCCCATTGCCCCACTTCTCCCGCTTTCTTCCATTCTGTTCTCACTTTGCACTTGCTGCTAGTCTCCTTGTCTATTTAATTTGATGTTAGCATGAGGTCAAAGTATGAGGTCAAAGTAATGATGGAAATTGTACAACACGCCACTCTCAGCCCTTTATCTGGTTTTGTCTTTGTGGCAGTTGGTCATATTTTTTGATGTAATGTTTCTGCTAATGTGGCAGTTTGATGATGAGGAAATCAGTTTGAGTAAACACTGTACTCTGGGCTGCAGTTTCTCAATGAGTTTGTGGTCTTATTGTAAGGTGTATGGATGCAATTTTCAAATTCCTATGTGATGGATATCACAGTTCAGTGACCTCATGCCAAATCTCACTAGCTGTTTAAATATCTTATTTTCTACCATCCTTTCAGTTAAACACATTCTATTCAACATTCAATACATTACAGATCCCCCAAGAGCCTCACTCGAATTGAAGAACTTGCTCCAACAGTTTGCACTCACTGGGTCTGAAGCTTACACAATATTTGCTACTATTCCTGGAACTAAAGAAGTGTTGAGTTCTGGAAGCAGTGTTCTGGTTGGTAAGCGGTATATTTTATGGACTGAGTCATTCTTTATATAAAGTGCACATAAACTCCAGTCCGTCCTAACAATTGTTATCATTCACACTCAGGCAAAATGGGAAGGAGGGTGGTAACAGAGACTGTGATCAGAAACAGATGACTGGGTGCGGGCTTGTTTCTGTAACCAGAGCAGAGCCAGCAAGTGAAGACATTCTTTACTATATCATTATTCCAGTACAGAGAAGAAAGTCAGAATGTCAGGTTTTTAAAATACTGTTAACCTGGAAAGTGTTTGGGAAATATCACCTCATTAAGGAGAATTCAAAATTTAAAATAAAGGGGTTTCAAAGAAGAGCCATTGGACTCGAAACGTTAACTCTGTTTCTCTCTCCACAGATGCTGCCAGACCTGCTGAGTTTTTCCAGCATTTCCTGCTTTTATTTTGTCTTGTGCTGCTGAAAGATAGCACATATAGAATGTTGTGATGTTTGAAACTAGATAGAGCTCCTATCTGTGAGAAATACAACCCTTGCATTTCTATCAAGCATAAAGCGGTAAGGTGCTTCACATATAGTTAATTAAATGTGGTTGTTATGTAGGAAAACATAGCAACACACATTTTTATAGAATCATAAAGCACAGGAGGAGGCCACTCAGCACATTGTATCTGTGTTGGTTCTTTGAAAGATCTCTCTGATCAGTGCCAACAATCTTTCCCAACAAAATCCCACAAACAGATACGGATGAATAACCAATCAAATCTGCTTTTGGGTCTTATTGACTGAGGAAGAAATGACAGTCCACACATTGGGAGGACTCTTTGCACTTTTTCCAATAGTGCCATAGGATCTTTAACATCTCATTCAAAGAAGAGAACCTCTCTCAGTACTACACTGGAATATTTACCTGGATTACACACTTCAAACCCTGAATAAACAACCTTCATTCCCAAAGGAAAGAGTACAACCAACTGTCGGAATAACGGGGCCAACATTCTACTGACCCCATTCAGTCAGAGGAAGTCGCTTGACTCAATGAGACTCTAACCACATCCCACATTATTGGAGGAGGGGTTCATTAAGACAGTTCGAAAGCAGAATTAGCAAGTGCTCCTCAGAGAGTCTCATAATATTGGTGAAGCACCCAGGTCAGTCCTACAGAGCAGAGAGGGCATGAATATGTCCAACAGCAAACTGCTGAGGAGGTGTCTAACACCAGAGGAGCCACCAGGCCATCTGTCTGAGGTAACTATGCCCCTCCGGAATAAATTCACTTTTCCTTCGGGCAGTTTGAGGTGCATGTGTGTGTGTTCTGGTGTGTTTGTTCTGCTCTGCTCAAAGACAAAAGTGAAAGTAAGACTGGATTGTATAGGACACTTCCCTTCTAGTGATGTCATGTTGCTATCCCTTAAATGCATATTTCAATAGAGACAGAGTCCCAGAGAAACTGTCATCAGTCCGCTCCAGCATTTAGACCAGTGCATTATATGCTGGAGAGGTAAAGATGGATATTTATATGAATTTTGTTTTTAATAGTAGTCACTTGGTAGCACAGAACTTGAGTATTACTGAAAAAAGAGACATGCTGTTGAAACTTTTCATCTTGAACTTGTAAGGGCTGATACAAGAATGCCAAATTTCTAAGGAAGCAACAATTTATACTGCATAAGAAAAGTGTGCTGATTGGTTGGCAAGTTGACTCTGGTCGAGGCATTGCCATGGAGAATGCACCAGGGAATTTTGTTCCCTTCGCTTTTATTTAATTTTAAAAAGGCACAGCACCTGGACATGTTCCCATTGGCTAATTTCAATAGGCAGAATGCTGATCGTACTCAACCTGCTCGTGCCTGCAAAACTTAGAACATAATGTTTAATGTTAGATGTAATTCTGCAATTAGACAGCACTTGCTGAACAATCCTGAATGTGTTAAGAATCACGCAATCAATTTAAGATTATCAGTCGAGCTCACAGTGTGGCTCACTTACACAAGCTAGAGGCTCATATTCATACGCCGGACCCTGTCCTTCATGGGCAAAAGGAACGTGTCAACGCTTCAACCAATCGGAGCCGACTTAACAGCCAATCAGTATCTTTTTCTCATGTCCAATTGTACAGCCATTCCTATTGCTTCAATAAATTTTGTTTTCCTGCCATCCCCCAAATTACTGTCCTGTCCATTCTAGATTTTTTCCATGACATGTTGAGAGTGAGAAGAACTGTACCACTGCACACATGCTAGTTACTGATTTTCGTTTCTCACATTCGCTGAGCTGTTTAACTCGTGTCCTTTCACTGGATACAATGGTTACTTTGTCCCCATATATACACTTTGAAGCCATCCCAAAGCTTTCTTGGGAAACATATCATTTCCACTCAGCTGCACAAAGGAATGGTCATTAACTCTCCTCCATTTTCTGGACTTTTCTCAGAACCTATACAAAATGCCAAACCATGCACATCGGACACTGTGATATTAGCTGCTTTGTTCCTGCATTGAAACAATTCCTCGGCCAGGCACACACAATGTACACACAAAGATCCGAAATGGGATTACAAACAAAATCTATAAAGTAGCCGTGTGACTACACAGATCAGGCTTGAGGGGCCTATGACCCACCTGCTGCTCCTATTTCATAAGTTCATCCTGAAGACGTTGCTAAATGTAGAAAGACCTATTGGATTAGAGGCAAACACAACTTGGTACCAAATGAGGTGTCAAACCGAACCTAAAGAACCATTACTCTTATCCAATAAAAGTGAAAAAGTAATGTCCTTGGCTACTGGGAACAATATCTGGGAAATGGGAGTCAGCATGGAATCAGAAGGGGAGATTCTGCCTGATCAGTTTCCTCTAAGGAAAGAGAATCTCGAATGGCTGTTCAGAAGATAAATTATACAACATGCTGAAAGTTGCAGAAAGACTTAAATAAAGTTCTGCATGGACGGCCATTGCACAATCTGAAAGCTGTGGTTATAATTAGGTGAAACCTGGAGATGTATTTATTTTTTTATTCATTCACGGGATGTGGGCTTCGCTGGCTGGGCCAGCATTTATTGCCCATCCCGAGTTGCCCTTGAGAAGGTGGTGGTGAGCTGCCTTCTTGAACTGCTGCAGTTCATGTGGTGTAGGTACACCCACAGTGTTGTTAGGGAGGGAGTTCCAGGATTTTGACCCAGAGACAGTGAAGGAACGGCGATATATTTCCAGGTCAGGATGGTGAGTGACTTGGAGGGGAACATCCAGGTGGTAGTGTTCCCATGTGTCTGCTGCCCTTGTCCTAGATGGTGGAGGTCGCAGATTTGGAAGGTATTGTCTAAGAAACCTTGGTGAATTCCTGCATCTTGTAGTTGGTACACACTGCTGCCACTGTGCATTGGTGGTGGAGAGAGTGAATGTTTGCAGATGTGGTGCCAATCAAGCTGGCTGCTTTGTCCTGGATGATGTCAAGCTTCTTGAGTGTTGTGGGAGCTGCACTCATCCACAGAATCACAGAATCTTTACAGTGCAGAAGGAGGCCATTCGGCCCATCAGGTCTGCACAAGGAAGTGGGGAGTATTCCATCACACCCCTGACTTGTGCATTGTAGATGGTGGACAGGCTTTGGGGAGTCAGGAGGTGAGTTACTCTCTGTAGAATTCCCGACCTCTGACCTGCTCTTGTAGCCACAGTTTTTATATGGCTGGTCCAGTTCAGTTTCTGGTCAATGGTAACTCCCAGGATGTTGATAGTGGGGGATTTAGTGATGGTGATGCCATTGAACATCAAGGGGCGATGGTTAAGTTCTCTTTTGTTGGAAATGGTCATTGCCTGGCACTTGTGTGGTGCAAACGTTACATGCTGCTTGTCAGCCCAAGCCTGGATATTGTCCAGGTCTTGCTGCATTTGGACATGGGCTGCTTCAGTATCTGAGGAGTCACGAATGGTGCTGAACATTGTGCAATCTTCAGCGAACATCCCCACTTCTGACCTTATGATGGAAGGAAGATCATCGATGAAGCAACTGAAGATGTTGGGCCTAGGACACTATCCTGAGGAACTCCTGCAGTGATGTTCTGGAGCTGAGGTGACTGACCTCCAACAACCACAAACACATTCCTTTGTGCTAGATATGTGATATCCACGCTAGATATCCAACCAGTGGAGAGTTTTTCCCCTGATTCCCATTGACTCCAGTTTTGCTTGGGCTCATTGATGCCACACTCGGTCAAATGCTGCCTTGATGTGAAGGACAGTCACTCTCACCTCACCTATGGAGTTCAGCTCTTTTGTCCATGTTTGAACCAAGGCTGTAATGAGGTTTGGAGCTGAGTGGCCCTGGCGGAACCCAAACTGGGTATCAGTGAGCAGTTTATTGCTAAGCAAGTGTCGCTTGTTAGCACTGTTGATGACTCCTTCCATCACTTTACTGATGATTGAGAATAGACTGATGGGGTGGTAATTGGCCGGGTTGGAGTTGTCCTGCTTTTTATGTACAGGACATACCTAGACAATTTTTCACATAGCCGGGTAGATGCCAGTGTTGTAGCTGCACTGAACAGCTTGGCTAGGGGCACGGCAAGTTATGGTACACAAGGCTTCAGTACTATTGCCGGATTATTGTCAGGGCCCATAGCCTTTGCAGTATCCAGTGCCTTCAGCCATTTCTTGATGTCACATGGAACGAATTGAATTGACTGAAGACTGGCATCTGTGATGCTGGGGACCTCCGGAGGAGGCTGAGATGGATCATTCACTTGGCACCTCTGGCTGAAGATTGTCACAAATGCTTCAGCCTTATCTTTTGCACTGATGTGCTGGGATCCTCCATCATTGAGGATGGGGATATTTGTGGGGTCTCCTCCTCCAGTGAGTTTAATTATCCACCACCAGTCACAACTGGATGTGGCAGGACTGTAGAGCTTAGATCTGATCCGTTGGTTGTGGGATTGCTTGGCTCTGTCTATAGTCCTGTGTTATAGCTTCACCAGGTCGACACCTCATTGTTTGGTATGCCTGGTGCTGCTCCTGGCATGCCTTCCTGCACTCTTCATGGAACCAGAATTGATCCCTTAGCTTGATAGTAATGGGAGAGCGCAGGATATGCTGGTCTATGAAGTTACAGATTGTGTTCAAGTACAATTCTGCTGCTGCTGATGGCCCACAGCACCTCATGGATGCCCAGTCTTGAGTAGCTATATCTGTTCGAAGTCTATCCCATTTAGCACAGCGGTAGTGCCACACAACACGATGGAGGGTATCCTCAATGCGAAGGTGGGATTTCGTCTCCATAATGACTGTGCAGTGGTCACTCCTACCGATACTGTCATGGACAGATGCATCTGTAGCAGGCAGGTTGGTGAGGATGAGGTCAAGTATGTTTTTCCCTCTTGTTGGTTCCCTTGCCACCTGCCGCAGACCCAGTCTAGCTGCTATGTCCTTTAGGACTTGGCCAGCTCGGTCAGTGCTACCGAGCCACTCTTGGAGATGGACATTGAAGTCTCCCACCCAGAGTACTTCTGCATCTTAGCCACCCTCAGTGCTTCCTCCAAGTGGTGTTCAACATGGAGGAGCATTCATTCATCAGCTGAGGGAGGGCGGTATGTGGTCATCAGCAGGAGGTTTCCTTGCCCATGTTTGACCTGATGCCATGAGACTTCATGCAGCCCGGAGTCGATGCTGAGGACTCCCTCCTGACTGTGTACCACTGTTCCGCCACCTCTGCTGGGTCTGTGCTGCTGGTGGGACAGGACATATTTTGGCACTAGCCCCCAGATGTTAGTAAGGAGGTGAGCAGGTTATTACTAAGTAAGTGTTGTTTGATAGCACTGTTGATGACCCCTTCCATCATTTTGCTGATCATCAAGAGCAGACTGATGGGGTGGTAATTGGCTGGGTTGAATTTGCCTTGCTTTTTGTGGACAGGACATACCTGGGCAGTTTTGCATATTGCTATGTAGACGCCAGTGTTGTAGCTGCACTGGAACAGCTTGGCTATCATTTGACCGTGTGGCATCAAGGAGCCCTAGTAAAACTGGAATCATGAGAATCGGGGGGAAAATTCTTCACTGGTTGGAGTCATACCTAGCACAAAGGAAGATGGTTGTGGTTGGAGGTCAATCATCTCAGTTTCAGGACATAACTGCAGGAGTTCCTCAGGGTAGTGTCCTAGGCCCAACCATCTTCAGCTGCTTCATCAATGACCTTCCTTCTATCATAAGGTCAGAAGTGGGGATGTTCGCTGATGATTGCACAATGTCCTGCACCATTTGCAACTCCTCAGATACTGAAGCAGTCCATGTCCAAATGCAGCAAGACCTGGACAATATCCAGGCTTGGGCTGATGTGTAGTGTGAACTACATTTGCACCTCACAAGTGCCAGGGAATGACCATCTCCAACAAGAGAGAATCTAATCATCTCATCTTGATGTTAAATGGCCATCACTGAATCCCCCACTATTAACATCCTGGGGGTTACCATTGACCAGAAACTGAACTGGACTAGTCATATAAATACTGTGGCTACAAGAGCAGGTCAGAGGCTAGGAATCCTGCGGCGAGTAACTGACCTCCTGACTCCCCAAAGCCTGTCCAACATCTACAAAGCACAAGCCAGGAGTGTGATGGAATAGCCTCCACTTACCTGGATGAGTGCAGCTCCCACAACTCTCAAGAAGCTTGAAACCATCCAGGGTAAAGCAGCCCCACTTGATTGGCACCACATCCACAAACATTCACTCTCTCCACCACTGACACACAGTAGCAGCAGTGTGTACCACACTGATGCACTGCAGGAATTCACCAGGAATTGTGAACCCAAGCATGATCTAGATCCAGGTCTCACTGAGGTGTGTGTCTCTGCGCTGGTGGAGGGTGTGGCTAAGCACTGTGATGGGTCTTCCAGGCTGCTTATTTCCAGCTCTTCAACAGGGGAGGTGTCCTCTTGGCTGGAGTTGAGGACCTGGATGGAGCTGAGGGAATGGCTGGCTGAGGGTGTCGGTCGCTTGCCAGAGCTCCCTGTGAACTGAAGTAGAGATAATTAGTGCATGGCAGCAGTGTCAAAAGCAGGAGAGAGAGCACTCACAGTTGCATTGAGAGAGCGACCTCACTGTCACCGCAGGGATGGTCCACATCCTCACCAGTCAGCGTGATGGCCGCTCCTCAAAGTGAGTGAGGGGCCTAATGTGGACCACTCCACCTCCATCTGGGACCTCTCCCTGCTGATGTGAGCCAGCTTCTCCTGCATGGAAACAGATGGGGAGAGCGTGAGCAGGACACATGGCACTGAGTGGAATGTTTGTGTGGTGAATGGAATCATGGACGGGATGAGGATGTGAGCTCCAGATGATATGAGCCTGATGGAGATGTGAGGGTGTGTGTGAGAGTTAGTGGTGTTGTCCCTTGAGGTGTGAGATCCCTGTGGATGTGTGATGGGTTTGTGAGTGTGTGAGTTGAGAGTGATGATAAGAGTGAATTACCCTGACAGAACGGATGAGACCATTCATCCTGTAGTGGCACTGGGTGGCTGTCCTCTTTTGCAGGGCATTGGCACTGACCACCGCTGCCACCATGCTGGATTGGTGATGCTGCTGCCCTACTGCAGCCAGAGCGGGGGGAAAGGACATCCTGGCAGGCCTCCATGGTGTTCAAAAGGCGCTCGAGGGACACATCACTGAAGTGGGGGGGCTGCAGTCTTTTTGCCTTTCGGGACCATCTTTTCTCATGTAGCAGCCCTGGGCTGGAAGCACTGAGAGGTGTGCACATGGCTGCACTTTCAATATGGTGCCCTGTGTGATGAAGCGGCGAGGTGATGGCATGGCAGGCAAATGAGAGCCTGCCCACCATGGAAAAGTCATGTTCCCTGGGAATGCATAATTAATGCAGCGGGTTTGGAATGATACGGCACGGGCAGCCGCTGTGTGGCCAACGGGTAAAACATCATTTTTCCCAGCCGCTACTGCACTTAGTGCAAATCTGGGACGATTCGGCCCCACATAGGCAGACTGTCTTTTAGGCTCACCGTCAGCATCCTGTTAGTGGTGAATACACTCGTGTTGCTATTGTATAGCAGCAGCGTGAAACAGCTAGCTTCACCTACTGCTCAAATTTTTGAGACACCTTACCCTACGAGGAATAAGGAATGTTGAGATCTCCTGTTAGTGAGGTGGCGGGGCTAATCTTTGTCTTCATGGGCGCCCACAAAGGCTCAACAGTGTGGACAAATAGGCCAGAATTGCATCTTTGTGCAAAAGCACAAACAATTTTTATTGCTTTAGTGAGCAGCAAGCAAAGCAATGTGGAGCATTGAAGGGTCATGAGGACTCGAAACATCAACTGTCCTCCTCTCCGCCGATGCTGCCAGACCTGCTGAGTTTTTCCAGGTATTTCTGTTTCTGTCAATGTGGAGCATATTCTGTTTGTAGTTTGAGCACTGCAAATCAACATATAGAGATTCCCTTTGTTGATTCCTATTCCTCCCAATTGTAAATCCGATTCCTTTGCTGGTGGTTTCTGTTTTAAATCTGCAAGACTTTTGTAAGTTCAAGTGACTTTGGATCTGATTTGAATTAAACTAAGTTAACTGGCCCATAACTGAGGGCAGTAAATATGAACTAATCCCAAGGTGGCACTAGCTCTGGTAGGAGATATTCCAGGAGGGTTAATCATGTGACCTTCGATTGCATGAAATCTAATCAAGTGATACCTGCAAAGATTATTACATGAACCTTGTAAAGTTTGGATCCATTGTAGTTGAGTAGATTTGCTTGTAGTTTTGCAGCAACAGCTATTGTACAAGAAGTTCTGACAACCAAGAGGTCACTGGTGAGCAGGCAATGAAAGTACTTACATTGGCCCACACTACCGGTGTGAGTTACCAGCACATACAACTGGTGTGACTGGTGCACACTATCAGCGTGACCCATCCACTACAGTTGTGCACCAAAAGCTGCAAACTCTATGTTCAGGTTACCAGTACCAATGCCTGTGAGATTCGCATTCCATTCTGGGAAACTCCTGGAGAATCCTGAAGTTGAACTCCCTGTCATCGCAACAGTAAGACACCAGCACACAAACAATATGCTCCCTGACACGATGTGGTGAGCAGTTTTTAAGCAGGGGTAATTATACACATGTATCAGCTTACTAACAACTTCAGCACCAATTAATCTGAATGGCCTCTCCTCATTCCAAGCTTTTCCAAATTTCTATATTGAAATTTAAGGGTGAAAGGATAAGGTGCAAATCCAGCCTTCTAAATTCTTATAAGTTACAAGAGTATTCCTATATTTATAGATCAAACTGTAGCTCCTAATGGAACATTTTATCCTGCTAAGATGATAAATTCAGTTTCATACCAAAGTTTTGGACATTTTTGCCGATTGAAGGATTTGTCAGTACACATGAGATAGCAACAATTAATTGGTAAACGGTTCATTTTGATTGGTTTAGATCCACTTCATGTCCCAGTCTCTTTGATGTAACCAAGAAGTTTGAGAAGTAACAACTCTGGGGAGTGAAAGATTTTGATTGGCTGCACAGGAATGGGAATTAAGGAGACTGAAACATAATTGGACGACACCAGCTTTTACATTTTCCAAGCTATTAGTTTTGATAATCTTCCTTTCCCATTCCAGGCTGTCCTGTTAAAGGCCATCCAAAACCCAGCATCAGCTGGCTGCATAATGGCAAAATCATAAGCACAGGGTTAGGACAGAAACATCAGATCCTAGCTTCACAACGGATTCTTCAAATCCTAACAGTCACAAAGGGACATCGAGGTAATTACAGCTGTGTAGCTCGGAATGAAGCTGGCAATATCACACTGAAGCTTACACTGGAGATAGCAGGTATGTTTCTTATATAAAATGATAGTGACAACAGTTGTTAATGTGGTGCTGCCCTCCCACTGGATAGGCAAGAGTTAGATTTGCAGCACATTCCCTAAAAGACCCCAGGGATATGTTACATCTCTCCCTTGCCAAACAATTAAGAAAGATTGTGGGAATTTTAGAAAACACAAAAATGTTGTCTTTTCATAACAGATGGAATATGTTGTGATGGTGAAAGGTGTATGAGCGGACAGTAATTACCAAACATCGACATTGTCCTTGCCGAATGGCAAAGGTCAATTATGACATAATCATGTCAACCTTGACCTACTTTTGCAGCTCCAAAGTGTGTGAACTGATAAAATAAATGAGTAATTTGTTAGAGAAAAATTAGTGTTCAGTACCATTTACAACTCCTCAGATACTGAAGCAGTCCATATCCACATGCAGCAAGACCTGGACAACATTCAGGCTTGGGCAGATAAGTGGCAAGTAACATTCCCATCACACGAGTGCCAGGCAATGACCATCTCCAATGCCAGAGAATCTAACCATTTCCCCTTGACATTCAACAGCATTACCATCACTGAATCCCCCACCATCAACATCCTGACCATTACTATTAACCAGAAACTTAATACGACCAGCCATATAAATACTGCGGCTACAAGAGCAGGTCAGAGGCTGGGAATTCTGTGGTGAGTAACTCACCTCCTGACTCCCCAAAGCCTGTCCACCATCTATAAGGCACAAATCAGGAGTGTGATGGAATACTCCCCACTTGCCTGGATGAGTGCAGCTCCCACAACTCTCAGGAAGTTTGACACCTTCCAGGACAAAGCAGCCCGCTTTATTGACACCACATCCACAAACATTCACTCCCTCCACCACCGACACAGTAGCAGCAGTGTGTACCATCTACAAGATGCACTGCAGCAACTCACCAAGGCTCTTTCAACAGCACCTTCCAAACCCGTGACCTCTACCAAAGCTCTTTGAAAGATTTTAGTATTTATTATAGTTTAATAACAGGAATAAAATGATCAAGTAACAACAGAAACTTTGCAAGAACACTTGATGTTAAGTGAAAATAGTGAAGAATTCTAGAAGCAGTACAGAGAATATTCATTGTTCTGTTAAATGTTGAAATAGGTTGAATTATCGAGACAATTTCAGTTCCTATGTCTCTGTGTTAGAGTACGCGTGGTTGATTGGTGAGCTCGTTCCATGCTCAGCACCATGTGGGAATAAAGGTTTGCAGTTTCCCAAGCTAAAGTGTCTGAGGGACAACAGCATTGAAGTTGACAAGTCTCACTGCAAGAGCAAGCCTCAACCAGATATCCGTGCGGTTGCTTGTAATGTAAGGGATTGTCCTCCTCGGTGAGTAAACAATCTGAATATCTGAGCTTCATGATAATTATTGCTCCTGATTGCAGCTAAACTTAATTCTCTGTATAACTTTGGAAACTAATCAATGTGCTTTTTTTTGTGTGTGTGTTCTGGTATTGAAACATTGTAATTGGTCCATATGCTGGAATATAATGTTGGGAATGAATTATTCTATGGGGTTTCCCAGTGGAAAAGTCGATCCTGAGCCCCCCAACTTTAAAAAGGGCTGCCCTGCAGCAACAATACACAACCTGTGTGGGACTCCAGCCCTGAGGGAAAGGAAGTCCTGCCTTCCAGAGCAGCCGGCCAATCTGATTGGTCAGCAGTTGAGTAGTCCCAGCAGTGCCAGAACACAGTTGTGGTCACTGCTGGGACTACAAGGAACATGGAGGCCAGGTTGACAGGTAAGACCGGGGTTTTAGACAGGGAGGACTGGGGGGAGGCGGGGGTAGTGGGGCGGGGCAAGCACAAAGGTGGAATCATGGTGGGGGTTATATACAATAGTCTTTTATTAGCTACAATATGGTGCACTCTGATGTAAGGTAGTTTTCCAATAATCCAATGAACTTTAACATATTCACTAACTGATAATAATTGTAGCTATAGAATTGTAAATGAAGTTAATCCTTAGTTGACTACAGGAGGGTTCTCCTGTCCAGGTGCACTGAGTCTGTTGACAAAATACTCGGTCATGAATGACCCTTCTCGAATTAGCTGGGTCTAAATGGGTCAATGATGCAATAGGTCACACTTCACTCTTCAGTCTTACAATTGGCTGCAGAAAAACACCCTTCAAGCCAATCAGAACAGCCTCCTGTTTTAAGTGGCTGTCTCTCCAAACCGAATTGTGTGCACCAGGGGGCAGGGTTGAAAGTGAGAGTGAGTTAAAATTAAAGGTAGAAGTAAGATCTGCTTTAGCAAAATAGGTCAGAGTTTTTTACGTGTGTACATGGGGGAACCTCGGGCTTGGAACTGACTATTCAGTATAGAAAATTAGGTTAGATTGCATAGAGTAACTGCAAAGATTTGGTGAGAATGGGAGAAGGAACCAAAGAAGAATCTGTATTGAATAGTTTAGAGTACGGGTTAATATCACCTCTCTTAACATTTTAATTGTCTTTATTGCTTTAATATCAGTGTTTGTTTCAGCCTAGTCCAGGAAAGGCTTGCTATTGGTTTGAGGGTTAGATCGGGTGAATTTTCATACTTAATTCTCTGTGTGGGAATTTTCAGGTGACTTATGGTCAAATGGCATCACAGGTTCAATATAAATTCAGGGCTCAGTCTTACAAAATGAATATTTCACATTCTACATCAAAAGTAATTAATTATATCACCCGATCATTGGATAAGCACGTTTACGTAATGTGGAGAATAAGCTGCCACCATTTATTATCCAGCTGGGGTTAGTACCTTCGAGAAGGAGGGAGAAAAGTTGAGGTGAAGTGAAAAAAGCAAAAAAACTACGGATGCTGGAAATCCAAAACAACAACAAAAATACCTGGAAAAACTCAGCAGGCCTGACAGCATCTGCGGAGAGGAACACAGTTAACATTTCGAGTCCGAATGACTCTTCATCAGAACTAAGGAAAAATAGGAAAGAGGTGAAACTTATTTCACCTCTTTTCTATTTTCACTTAGTTCTGATGAAGAGTCATTCGGACTCGAAACGTTAACTGTGTTCCTCTCCGCAGATGCTGTCAGACCTGCTGTGGTGAAGTGAACGTTAGCTCAATAGCCACAAGATGATAAGCTCAGGTCTGAGCGCAACCTCAGTCCGGGTAATTTGCTTCAATTAGGTGAATATGTACATTTTCAATTGGATTCCTTGATAAGTGGTCACATTTGGCAAGGAGTTGAACTCCGAAGAAACTGTCATTCAGTAGTTAATCTGTGATTTATGAAGATTGGATATGGGAGCAAATGCAGAGGGATTTGGGGGTGAATGATTTATTGTTCTCCTGGCTGAGAGAAATTGGGATCAGAGTGTAAATTGGTGCAAGGGGGAATGGGGAGGCGTTAGGAGGATGACAGAGATTTAAACAGGGGCTGTGTTTTATGACATATCTTACATTCAATGAAAAAGGTTGTCTCTTGCAATGACTTTCTCTAGGTGGACTGTGAGCAGTTGGTCCCCTTGTCCTCAGTACTGCGGGGGAGGGACTCAGAGGCGTCTGGTCAGTTGTCAGAAGGTGACAGCAGCTGGAATACTTCTCGATCTGTCACCCGGCTTCTGTGCCCAGTCAGGAAAGAAACCAGTGGATTCCCAGACCTGTAACAGGCAGCCATGTTCAGAATGGTTCACTTCAAATTGGGGACAGGTTTGTATCAATTAAAATAATGTTAACAGTGATATCTCTAGTCGATTGGAAATAGCATTCATACATTTTATATCAATCTAGTTCCGAAACTTGCCCTGAAAATGTGAAATGTTATCGCAAGTGTTTTATTATTGGGTCATTTAACAAACTTTGTAGCTTGTGTGAGCTCACTGTCATCATTATCTAAACGCTGGGAGCACACCCAATACTGAGAGGGTCAGGCACCGGCACTTTGAGCAGCAGGCCTTTGGCAGCGAGGGGATGTGGCTCCTCCATTTGAAATGTTTGTCTGCCTCAGGGTGAGACACTGTCAGGGCCTGAGTCTGTTCTCCTCCCATTCCCCCCCAGAGAGCTTGTCTGCCTATCCTGTATCAGCAGAGCCACTTCAGAGACACGGCAGCAAGCTCTACCCCTTGATCTCTTGAATGAAGGTATCCCCATTGCCAGTGGGTACACACCAAACCTGCGGCAGGGATCCACCAGAATTGGAGAATACAGGGAGGCGATGGTATTGTGGCTGGACGAGTAATCCAGAGACTCAGAGTAATGCTCTGGGGACCCGGGTTTGAATCCCGGTTGGTGGAATTTGAATTCAATAAAAATTTGGAATTAAAAGTCGGATGATGACCATGAAACATTGCCGATTGTTGTAAAAACCCATCTGGTTCACTAATGTCCTTCAGGGAAGGAAATCTGCCGCCCTTACCCGATCTGGCCTACATGTGACACCAGACCCACAGCAATGTGGTTGACTCTTAAGTGCCTCTGCAATGGCCTAGCAAGCCATTCAGTTGTATCAAACTGCTGCAGAGTCTTGGCATAGGCACCGGAAATGACAACAGCAATCTCAGCCCTGTCAACCCTGCAAAGTCCTCCTTACTAACATCTGGGGGCTAGTGCCAAAATTGACTAGTCTCACAGACTAGTCATCCTCATGGAATCAGATCTTACAGATAATGTCCCAGACTCCACCATCACCATCCCTGGGTTTGTCCTGTCCCACCGGCATGACAGGGCCAGCAGAGGTGGCGGCACAGTGGTATACAGTCGGGAGGGAGTTGCCCTGGGAGTCCTCAACATCGAATCCGGACCCCATGAAGTCTCATAGCATCAGGTCAAACATGGGCAAGGAAACCTCCTCCTGATTACCACGTACCGCCCTCCCTCAGCTGATGAATCAGTGCTCCTCCATGTTGAACACCCCTTGGAGGGAAAAGTGAGGATGGCAAGGGCGCAGAATGTACTCTGGATGGGGGACTTCAATGTCCATCTCCAAGAGTGGCTCAGTAGCACTACTACTGGCCGAGTCCTAAAGGATATAGCTGCTAGACTGGGTCTGCGGCAGGTGGTGAGGGAACCAACAAGAGGGAAAGACATACTTTACCTCATCCTCACCAACCTAACTGCCACAGATGCATCTGTGCACCACAGTATCAATAGGAGTGACCACCACACAGTCATTGTGGAGGTGAAGTCCTGCCTCCACATTGAGGATACCCCCCATCGTGTTGTGTGGCACTATCACCATGCTAAATGGGATAGATTTCAAACAGATCTAGCAACTCAAGACTGGGCATCCATGAGGTGCTGTTGGCCATCAACAGCAGCAGAATTGTACTCAAACACAATCCGTAACCTCGTGGCCTGGCATATCCCCCACTCTACCATTACCATCAAGCCAGGGGATCAACCCTGGTTCAATGAAGAGTGCAGGAGGGCATGCCAGGGGCAGCACCAGGCATACCTAAAAATGAGGTGTCAACCTGGTGAAGCTATAACACAGGACTACTTGTGTGCCAAACAGCATAAGCAGCAGGTGATAGACAGAGCTAAGCGATCCCATAACCAACGGATCAGATCTAAGCTCTGCAGTCCTGCCACATCTAGTCATGGTGGTGGACAATTAAACAACTCACTGGAGGAGGCGGATCCACAAATATCCCCATCCTCAATGACAGAGGAGCCCAGCACATCAGTGCAAAAGATAAGGCTGAAGCATTTGCTACAATCTTCAACCAGAAGTGCCGAGTGGATGGTCCATCTCAGCCTCCTCCGGAGGTCCCCAGCACCACAGATGCCAGTCTTCAGTCAATTCAATTCACTCCATGTGATATCAAGAAACAGCTGAAGGCACTGGATACTGCAAAGGCTATGGGCCCTGTCAATATCCCGGCAAAAGTACCGAAGACTTGTTTTCCAGAACTTGCCATGCCCCTAGCCAAGCTGTTCCAGTGCAGCTACAACACTGGCATCTACCCGGCTATGTGGAAAATATCCCAGGTATGTCCTGTACACAAATAGCAGGCAAATCCAACCCAGCCCCATCAGCCTACTCTCAATCATCAGTAAAGTAATGGAATGGGTTATCAACAGTGCTAACAAGCAGCACTTGCTTAGCAATAACCTGCTCACTGACATCCAGTTTGGGTTCCGTCAGGGTCACTCAGCTCCTGACCTCCTTACAGCCTTGGTTCAAACATGGACAAAAGAGCTCAACACCCGAGGTGAGGTAAGAGTGACTGCCCTTGATACCAAGGCAGCATTTGACAGTGTGGCATCAAGGAGCCCTAGCAAAACTGGAGTCAATGGGAATCAGGGGGAAACTCTTCGCCGGTTGGAGACATACCTAGCACAAAGGAAGATGGTTGTGGTTGTTGGAGGTCAGTCATCTCAGCTCCAGGGTATCACTGGAGGAGCTCCTCAGTGTAGTGTCCCAGGCGCAACTATTTTCAGCTGCTTCATCAATGACCTTCCTTCCATCATAAGGTCAGAAGTGGGGATGTTCGTTGATGATTGCACAATGTTCAGCACCATTCGCGACTCCTCAGATACTGAAGCAGTCTGTGTCCAAATACAGCAAGACCTGGACAATATCCAAGCTTGGGTGGACAAGTGGCAAGTAACATTCGTGCCACACAAGTGCCAGGCGATGACCATTTCCAACAAAAGAGAATTTAACCATCGCCCCTTCACGTTCAATGGCATTACCATCACTGAATCCCCCACAATCAACATCCTGGGGATTCACATTGACCAGAAAGTGAACTGAACTAACCATATAAATACTGTGGCTACAAGAGCAGGTCAGAGGCTAGGAATCCCGCGGTGAGTAACTCACCTCCTGACTCCCCAAAACCTGTGCCTTGTAGGTGGTAGACAAGTCAGGAGGATGATGGAATACTCTCCACTTGCCTGGATGAGTGCAACTCCAACAACACTCAAGAAGCTTGACACCATCCTGGACAAAGCAGCCCGCTTGATTGATACCACATCCACAAACATTCACTCCCTCCACCACCGATGCACAGTAGCAGCAGTGTGTACCATCTACAAGATGCACTGCAGGAATTCACCAAGGCTCCTTTGACAGCTAGAAGGACCAGGGCAGCAGGGAAGTCACCACCTGCAAGTTCCCCTCCAAGCCACTCACTATCCTGACTTGGAAATATATCGCCGTTCCTTCACTGTCACTGGGTCAAAATCCTGGAACTCTCTCCCTAACAGCACTGTGGATGTACCCACACCACATAGCCTGAAGTGGTTCAAGAAGGCAGCTCACCAACACCTTCTCAAGGGCAATTAGGGATGGGCAATAAATGCCGGCACATTCACATCCCGTGAATGAATAATAAAAAAAAATAAACTGAGCAATTTTGGGATTTGTTGGTGATGACTATTTGCAGAGAGCCAAGTTAAAACATATGAGAACATCACCTCGGTGACTGTGGTGTTGAAATGTTTTTTTTATGGTAAGGTAAAGAAATGTCCTTATTGTTCCTGGTGACCTAGAACTAGTTTGATTAATGTATGTAAATAATCAAGCTGCACAGTTAAGATGGACATCTATTGGCTCTGGGATTTTTTTTGTCTTTTAGCAATTAACATTTAACATGATTCTCTCTGAGCACATTGAAGGATTGGAGTTCCAGCTGGGTGAGCTGGTCTACATACCAGAATCCTGGCTTCAGATGACAAGCATTGAGCATCTCTTACAGAGACAGTTTTTTTTTTCTCTGGCGAAGTTAAATAAAATGATCTGCTTCCTAACTCCTAAATTCCACATTTCCTGTTCATTCCTAAATTGAAAGCCTAGAGTTGATACTAATCCTTATGCCTGAGTTTAACAGATTTAACTAGTTCCTTGTAGTAAATAAAACACAGATAAAAAGTAAAAGGATGCAGGGACAAGGGACAGTTTGGGCAGTTCGTGCAGTTAGAGCACAAACCAGCAAAAGGAATCGAGGAGAAGAGGCTAATTGTTGGATCAGAAACTCACGCACAGAGAAACTGGATCATTCTGCATGCAGCAGTGTTGAATTAGGAAATGCTATTTATTCACATCAACCCATCAGAAGTTGGAGCTCCTGAGGTCAAGGAGCTTAATTTGGGGCAGAGATTCTGTTTGACTTCAGATCACTGATAGGTGGGAGCTTCTGGGAAGCAAATACACTTGACAATAGTAATGGCTGACACTAAACCATTGACCCATAATTTACCCTTTGGTATTAAAACTTATTGATGACCATAATGTGGGTTATTGAAATCACACAACATACATGAATGGTTTATGGAGCTTCCCAGAGTTTCACATGAATTCAGCCACAGTATTACCTCTCCCTCGTGTGTGTTTGATTCTGAATGGTCTCCTTCTGTGCTGTAACCATTCTATGATCCTCTGAGATGTTAGAAATACTAATGATTGGTGAAGAAAATGAATAATTTGCACTGCCAAGTAAATGGGGTGAAACTGAGACATTAACAGTCTTTTCCCACTCCTTCCCCTCCTTTATTTGATTTCTCACATCTGTGTTGTGAAGAAGGAAAGAAAACATCAAAATGTACAGTTCTTGGGGGGGGTATGATTATTTTTGTCTATAGCTCATTACCGTTAATTAGGTTATTTCAGTAACCTGGTCAGTGTTTACCAGTGAAATCTAGTTTCTTTGTTTGTCTGAACAGTGGGAGTTCCTATGATGCCAGTCGTCTGACATGAATTTTTATATTAACATCATAAAAGACCCTCAGGCATTTCTGTGAATATTTTTGTGCAGTTACCCAAATACTAATTTAAAACTAAACTTAAATCCATGTCTCTTTCTGCTTTCCCAACTGCATTGATTTAATCACTGACATACGTAAAATTAAACCTGAATTTAATCATTCTGTGCTTTTCAAACTGAAATGAAATGGAGTATTACCCAGTTGATGCTGAGCTTGTTTAAATGGGAGTGTTATTCTCCTGGTGTTATTATTGTTTCCCTATCACATAATTGCACAATAGAAAAATTCAATGAATGGCTCTGATTCAAAGACATGATATTAATTCCCCTGTTGAGCCTGTGTCCAGGTTTGAACAGGTTTCTTTATTAATAATGATATTAAAACAGTGACCTCCATTCAGTGAATTACAAAAGATGAGGGAACATTTTTTCTGGTCATAATTCCAACCTGGAGTTACTCAGAGTGAGACTGCACTCTTGGACCTTCACACACATGGAGAAACGCATTCAGCACAGCAAGATCCCAAACTCTCTGTCAGTAGCTATGGTGTTATTCACAATGGCACTGCTTGGCCATAGCAACGGGTTACTTGTGCTTGAACAAAGAAAGTTTTGCAGTTAGTTTTCTCATAACAATGGAATCACTTATCAGTTGCATTGTCTGTAATTCACGTTCAGATCAAGGAGTAAACTCCACAAACCAACTCTGTACGTAACAAAGAGGGTAGAGCATTGACAAACTAAAACTACAGGAAGTGAATCAAGTGAAGTTTTCCCGTAAAGCACATGGCTTTAATCAGCTTCTATCACAGTTATGGCATCTATTTTCCCTGGTAGAGCTTTGTAAGTCTGCAGGTTCTAACGTAAATGCCTTGGGTTGTTTATCCACTAAAGCTAATGTGTAAAATATGGGAGCCCAGGTTTCGGGTACAATCTAATATAATCCTCCAGAGCTCCATTGTTCACCAACGTACTCGATAAAACACAATTAAACCCTCCCCTACTCACTGAATGTTAAGTAAAACCAGGCAGTGCTTTGACCTTAACTAGTAAATCTAGCTTCTGAAAATTGTCACATCAGTCAGACATTCACACTCGGAGTTTGGCTTAATGTTCCCTGGGGCACACAATGTAAATGTCTTGTAATTGTGTATCACATGCCTAAAATTCCCTAGTAACCAGGGAGCCTTTGGACTGAAACATAGGGTGAGTATTGATCTCCACTGCTGTTTAATATTATAACTTTGCAGCCACTTTAATACTTTTGGCTGGAAGGACTTTACTAGAAATGGGATCTTGCATGGATGGGGAGGGAGCAGAGAGAGTGGGAGTGGGGAAGGAAGCATTGGGAACATTAGGAGTGGGAGGTCAGGGAAAGTGGGAGGGATGGTCGAGGAGAATGGGGTGGGGGGTTGGTGGCTGGAGCGAGTGGTGGAAATGGATGCTGGGGAGAGCAGTGGGGGGTGGGGTGGGGAAGGCTGAGGAGAATTTGGGTGGGGATTCTGGGGAGAGGGGGAAGGGTGAGCTTGGGTCCCAGGAGAGTTAGGATGGGGAGGGCTGTGGAGAGCAGGAGGGAGCCTTGAAGAGAGTTAGGATGGGGGGTGGGTGGCAGGTAGAGCAGTGGGAATGGGTACCGGAGAGAAAGGAAGGGGACAGGCCTTAAATTATAGCTTTAATAGTTGGCTCAGAGAATTGCTGCTCATGGCCTGTAAAGAAACCTTTAAAAATGTAAAGTTGAAGCTTAAATGGGCTTCAGTCTAGCTCCCAGCACCTGGGTCTGGCCAGGGAAGCCACGCTTTACCCCTGGCCCCTCACTGCTTAGGTTAAAATTGCAGCTGGGCTCTGAGTATAAGTCTCCATATTTAAAGAAGATTCCTGTCAGCCTCAGCAGTAATAAGGATTACTTCCTGAAGGTTGCTACCTTTAGCCATTTGTGTATCTGTGCCTCCAGATCTGTCTGCTCTGTCCCATTTAGGCTCTTAAGGGTGGGATTTTCTGCCCCGCCCACCGCTGGGATCGTCCAGTCCCAGAGAAAGTCAATGGACTTCTGGCTGGGTCACCAAACCTCCCGCAGCAGGTCACCTCACGACAGGGCCGGCAAACTCCAGCCTTATTTTCCAATGAGCCTGTGCCCTCCTTGTTCCTCCTATCAAAATGTACAAAATCCAGGCTGACCCTCCAGGGCAGTGCTGAGGGAATGCTGCACTGTCGGAGAAGCCAATTTTGGCTGAGATGTTAAACAAAGGCCCCGCCTTCCCTCTCCTCCTTCATTATAACGTTCTATATTTAAATTATAGTAGATCAACTAGTAGATGATTAACTATAATAACTCATCAATATGGAAAAGATGGACTTGTTGAGAATTTTGTCTGTTATTCTTGCTTTATCCAATAAAGATTTGAGTGATGGGACTAACATTGGATTAAAATGTTCCTTTGAATAGTGCACTAGCCAGTGTGTGGGGCTGAGGCTGGGGATGCAACATCGTCATGTATTCTGTCAGTCACAGAACGGAACCAAGTTACCATCTCGCCAATGCAGCAGTAACACAAGGTACCTTACCTTTCAATTTATAACGAGACTTTGTGACAGTATTTTAGTGCCTAATTTGTTATCTTATACCGAGTATACTTTAAATAGAATTGTCCAACATTTCGGCCATTTCGATTTAAAGCACTCATACACTATAGGCTCCAACCTGAAACCACAAATGTAAGAGTTCACATGAAGCAATTGAATCTTTTTAAGTAAAAAGAAACAAAAATCAGAAATTGAAACAGAAAATCCTGTAAATGCATCATGGATCAGTTGGTAACTGAAAGAGAAAGTTAACATTTCAGCTAGGGTCTCATCCATTTGAGTCTCATCAATTATAATCTCAGTAGATTTGGAAATGTGCCATTAACATATTGAATTAAAGCTTGGGCAGAGAGGGTGGGATAGTAGATTGGACACTGGTTTTCCAAAACAAAAACAAAATTACCTGGAAAAACTCAGCAGGTCTGGCAGCATCCGCAGTAGTTTTTTGTTTTTATCACTGGTTTTTCAGTCTTAGTTCAAGTCCTGTCAGACCACCAGGAGGAAAGCGTTTCTGTTGCTAGAGAGGTCCCGTGTGAAATAGGTTTGAGAGTTTGTCGGGTCCCCAGAACTGCAGAGCAGATGCTGTGCCTAATTTGGTTCTAATAGGCAGCTGCAATCAGACAGATGCGGAACTTAAGATACAAAGAGTGGCAATGCCCAGAATGCAATTGAAAATATATTCTGTTTATTTTATAATATTCTCATTAACATTGCTTGTTGCTTTTAGGCCACTCAGCAGACAGAACTGTACCTCAGATCTTTGTACTGTCCAGTGGCGCAGTAGTTCCTGGACATCATGCACCTCTTCCTGTGGCAATTACGGCTTTCAGTCCAGGCGGGTGGAGTGTGTGCATCTGCAGACAAACCAACAAGTGAGAGAACAATTCTGCTCCTGGAAGCAGAGGCCAGTGAACTGGCAGAGATGCAATATCATCCCCTGCGAAAAATGTGAGTCCCGGCTCAACACCAAACCAAAATTTAAGATAAAAAACATATTTAATCTAATATTTATGTGATTGACAAATTATAAGCCTGAAAACTGTTGGCTATCCATGCGGTGAAATGGTAGAATCTGAATTCACAGCAATGACTTGCGAGAGCACAGAGTCCCTAACAGCAGCCTTGTCTCCTTTTAGGCTCTGGGTATAATTTAGAAGCTTCGCCGTGAGAGAGAAACTTTTAGGGAGAGTCCATTCATCTGGTCTGCCCCAGACAATTGGTTTTCCCCATCAATCCACATCACCCACTGATGAGCTGCTAATGAGTTCCTGAACAACCTCAACTGGCCTTCAGCATGGATGGGGCAAGATCATTCAGCCATCCTCCCTCTTTCCTGGTGAACCTGGCTGGCACCAGGAACAGTGGCGAGAGACTGGCACGCCAGCCTTTTGGACTCATCTACCTCCATCCCTGCCCCCAGCAGAACCCAAGCATCCAGCGCTATAAGAGGTTTGAGACCTTTGGGGATCAGTTAGGACTCAGTACAACCTAAACAATGGAGATGAGTCACTGGGACTCAGTGACAGAGCATCAACTGTTACAGAGAAGAAACATTTTAAAATTATAAACATGGAAGTGTTCAATAGTTTGTTTCATCTGTAAAAGTTAGCAACAGGCAGAAATTCTAACATCAGGAAGTGAAAAATGATAACGTTGAATGGGTTGCTCTTCCCAAAGAACATGTAAGTCATGCACTGTACCTCACTTACCGAATCCCCTGAGGAAAATATTGATAGAAAGTTTTTTAGTGCAGAACCAGGGCCTGAACTTTCAGCTCGTTGGGTGAACCCAATTGGCGGGACCAGAAGCGGATGTGAAATCTGCTCTTGTCCACAATCCACTCCTGACAGCGATTACACACTGGCTGGTCAATTAACTGCCGAGCAACGTGAAACTCATGCTGAGAGAGGCTCAGCACTGCTGTGGTGGGTCTGGAATGATTGCAGCTGTGAGCTGGGTTTTAAAAGCAGCTTTCCAAAGACTGCGATGCGCGGAGAAACTGTGGCAGAGAGCTGTTGTCATCTTTAAAGGGACAGATAACTGTGGTGAGATACTGTGCAGGACGGTATGGCCAGGATATTAGCAACGTCTTCTGGCCCCAGAACCCATGCCAAATGAGGTGGAAATGGCTGAAGCCAATTGGCCTCCCACTTTTCGGAAGCCTGTTTGCAGGTTCTACTGGAGGCTGCGAGTGACCGACAGGAGATATTGCTGCTGTGAGAAGGAAAGAGGAGGTCTCCATACCTGGTAAAGAAGGCAAGGTCAGAGGTGGCATCTCTGGTCAGCGGCCGTGATATAGTCTGAAGAACCTGGATGCTATGCAGGGAGAGAGTCAGTGACCATCGTTGCTCTGCCAGGGTGAGTATTGAGTCCCCATGTAACTGTGCTGTGCTGTGTCTGAGTGTGCAGCACTTGTTGGGACTCCTGGTTGTGAAGCCCTGAGCTTAATGTGGCCCATCATCCTGTGCCCTTAAAGCGTCAGGTGACTGGACAGGAGGCTGGCATGTATGGAAGGGTGAAGTGCTGCAATGTGATGGGCACCTAAACCTGCGACTTTGGGGAGGATGATGGAATGTTCTGGCATGTAGGGGGCGACTAATGAAGGCACTATCGTCCTTTCAGGAGAAAAGGAGTCCCGATGACAGGAGTGAGGACGGACAGGTGGTGGTGTCCCTAATCTGGTGGTGCTAACTCCGGCAGAGGAACATGCGTGTGGAGCAAGGTCCATTGGTCATGGAGAGTCTGAGGTCTCGGAGGAGGGTAAGAGCCCACTGGACAAGGAAGAGACTGGGGAGGGTATGAGGGATGTGGGGCGGTGGTTGTAAGACTGACAGGTGAAATTCAGTAATCCCCGTTGCTCATCCATTCAGAAGTCCCTACTCAGCCATTCTGAAAAGCTACCAGACTGCATGTACTCTGAGTTCTTAATGTTGTTCGAGACTGACATGTTTCCCCTCCCTCAGATGGAGCATCCTCACGACCCCAGAAGGACCCCAAGGACCCTCCCTTGACCTCCGAGGATGACCTGCAGCCAGATGCACCCGTGTCACATCCTCCCTCTGCACCGTCCACCAGCGCAGGTACAGGCACGTCAGTGGCATGAGTGTTCTGGAAGGATGGCAGTGCACACTGGGAAAGGCACGTCACACTCACTTGAGGAGCTGGTGGAGGCAGAAAGTCCCCAGGCTGCCTGCGGACAGAGAATTGTTGGAGACCAGGACAATGCTGAACCTGAGGCAGATTATGAGCCTCTGGAATTGTCTGTAAGACGGCAAATGCTGGATGTCCAGCGGGATGTTCATGAAGATCTGGCAGAGATCCCTGAGGCTCCATGTGCCATGGTCTCTGTATTGGAGGAGTCCATGCAGAGTGTGAGCATTACATTAGTCCAGAGCTCTGAACACACAGCTTCCTCCATAGAGAGAGCGGTGACTCTCATGGAGAGGCAGCTCCAGGAACTCAATCAGGGGTTTCTAGGATTCGTTCAGACCTGCGTGTCCACACACTGGCAGTGAGCTCAGCGGGTGACTGCCAATGTGAGAGATGGTGAGGCACCTAATGGCTCTGCCAGCTGCCCATCCATCCCTGGTGAGCAGGAAGGGTCAAACCAGCCTCATGTTGGCAGGTGAGCCGCAGCTCCATGTATCTGGAGGCTCCTCTCAGGTGCTCCTGATGTTGGCAGAAGCTCCTCAGCCCCTTTGTCAGTGACCACCGCACCTGAGGAGACGCAGTGACTGAGGAGTGCCCAGTCATGGCGCTGGACTGTCCCATCCAGTCAGAGCGCTCACAGGCTCCGGCAACCAGATGACAGCCGCCAAAACCACCAAGGCTGATGGGACATCAGAACCAGCTGCCTGCCTCCAGCACAGCTGCCAGCGAGGGGGGAGAACCAAGACATAGCACTCGGAGACGGAAATTTAAACCACTCTGATCACATAAGGTGTTTCACGGGTGAATCATTTCTCATTGACACATGTGTCATGGTGCATGTATGTCACAAATCACTGTTAAAATGTGACATCATGTCAAATGGCCTCAGTGTGCTTCATGCAACTGTTAGGGAAAAGGCCTGGACTCTGTGCAAGACATTGATTGGACTGGATTGTGTATTTCAGAGGGAGGGACAATTGAGGAAGTTGCCAGGAGCCTCGGGCAATAAGGTAACTGTCTGTTAGTGATCATTTGGACTCCTGACTTTGGAATCGTACTGAAAACTCATCTGAATCAGAACCCCCCTGGCTCCCGAAAGCATCCTCATTGCTGGATCTTCATGACCCTGGGGCTGATCAGGTTCCTCCTCAGGCTCAGCGCTGGATTCATCCTCAGCAGCTTCTGGAAGAACGTTGCTGATTTCACCCTCCATCTGCTCCCCCCTTGAGAAAGGCAGATTGTGAAGGGCACAGCAGACAACCACTGAGGGAAATACATTCCTGAGAATATTGCAGATATCCTCCTGAGCAGTCCAGACCGTGAAACTTTATTTGGAGGCCGATTGATGGCCCTTATGGAGGCATGGCTTTGGTTGTAGCTCTCCTCCACAGATGTCCTTGGGTGTCTGAGTGGTGTCATCAGCCACCTTTTTCAGTGGATATCCTTCGTCCCCCAGCAGCCAGCCACCCAACTGTGAGGCTATGAGGAGCCTTGGCACCTGAGAGTGACGCAAGATGTACACCTCAAAGCAGCTCCCAGGATACCTGGCACAAAACTGCAGGATCTCGTGCTGGTAATCACATACAATCTGAACGTTCAGAGAGTGGAACTCCTTTCTATTCACAAAGACCCCCAGCTGGCCTGCATGTGCCCTGATGGGCATGTGTACTGTCAATGGCTCCCCGAATTCAGGGAAATCCTGCTTTTGCCGCAAAACCTCTGGCTCACTCTGCTTGTTTGGCCTTGTCTGTCTTGTACTAAATGAAGGTGTTTTCCCTTTAGACCAGTTTGATGCAGCTGTGCCCAGCAGATTTCGAGACTCTGCAGAGATCACCCACTGACCCCTGGAACGACCCCGAGGCTCAAAAGTTCAGGGCAACTGTGACCTTCAGAGCCACTGGCACAGCTGGAGGCTATCTCAGGGCCGATCACGTCACATGTTGAGGTGACTGTTTCTCTGGAGAGGTGGAGCCTTCTTCGGCACTGTATCACTGTCATATCCAGGTAGCTGGATCGCAGGCTGTATACTCTCCCAGCTGGGTATTGTCACCCTCTCCAGACCCTTCTTCCTGCTGGCCCTTGACCCCTGCTGACTGTGCCTCTTGGCCCTGAGGGCAGACAACCAGCCCTCCTCTCCCTCCTTGCCTTCTCCTCCTCATCTGAGGAGGTTCCTCCCAGCAGAGTGCACAATATTCATGGCAAAGCTTATGCTCGCAGAGGTTTGACCTAAATATGAAGGGGCCCGTCTGCAGAAAACTTCTGCAGAGATTTAAACCTCCTAAAGTTATGTAAATGAACAAAATGAATCAAAAAGTGAACTATAATGCACGCACTCACTACTCAGTTTGATATTCTTACCTTCTAACCTCGCCATTCCTTCTGGCCCTAATATCCCGCTGGACCTAGAATGATGAAAAAACATGAAGCCCACTTGTCCGATTGGCCTGTACACCAAGCATGAAAGTGTGTGGGCCTCCCGAAATTACGAACGATCACAATTTTATAGGCCTTCATCAGCCCTTTCGCTGCTGTTGGCCGCACTTCCGAGTTTGCGAGCACCTGCCAACCAAAATATCACGAGGTAGCGCAATGAGGTTGGGAAGCCCTCCTGACGTTGTCAGGTGCTATTTCACTCTGTGTCAGGACTGCCATGTGCCCGAACAGCAAACTTAACATTCTGGGCCAGGAGTTTAAAAGTAACTGTCCAATCAGCCTGCCCACTTGAGCCACTCTGAGGACCTAGGTTATGTCTCCTTCTATCCTATTTCTTCTGTGAAAAGGCCTTAAACCTATCTCACCACTTAGATGGTTCTGGGACTTATGATTCTATCTTGCTTTTCGCTAACACTTTCTCCAGCGCATCAGTGTCCCCAGAACTGCAGACAATAGTGTCAATCTGTAGCTCCAATGAGAAGGAAGTTCAAATCCCAACCCTCATTCCCACTAAGCACTCAGTGGGTGAATTCACCTTTTGATATTCACATGTGATTTCACTAGTGATTCACACGGTGTTAAAATAATGACAATCACCCTGGTATTTGATGAAATTTGTTGCTCTCAGTTTCATTTTGACTGAACTCTTTCTGTGAACGATCAATACCTTGTGTGATTATAACAAATTCTAATTTATTGGTAATTGTAGTAAGGCACAGAGTTTATTATTGTGTATCCTTTTTCTTTTTACTCACCCACAGCGGAATGCAGAGACACAACCAGATACTGTGAAATGGTAAAGCGACTAAACCTGTGCCTCTTGTCCCAATACAAACTACGCTGCTGTGAATCCTGCAGGGACATCTGAAGATGATAATTCTATAATTTATCCACTCCCAATGGGGAAAAAAACTGGCTTGAAATGAATGAATTGTTTTGAAATTTCAACAGTGCTCCCGGTGTTTTTTTAATATATTGGAAGAGAGACAAATATTTCCATGGCTGCTTGAAGAGAAAATTTGCATTTGAATAGGAAATAATCTGTCAGTGGCCATTCTGGGTGTTGCAGAGCTATTGTAATACATTTAGACACACTTCGTACCTTCATTAACTTTGTACTTTGGATGAATGCTTCAGCCATTTTGACGAGTGCTGTTGTAGTGCTGAATGACTCTGGATGACAGTTTTTTTTGATAGGCTAATCCTAGAACGACTTTGACTACCTTTTTTCACCTCTCAAAGCCCAAGGAAACTGTGTAAATAAATTCTACTTATACTGTTTCGTGGGAATTTCTGCTCAGACCTTCTAAGGAATATTGCAAAGAATCCAATTTTATTAGACTCCCAGCAGACACACTGCTGTGACCTTGAAGAGGAAACGGAAGCAAGTAGACCTAAACATGCAAATGGTGTTGGAATGTACCCCTTATATTTGAAAGGAGATGCAGTATTATTGAGAGAAAGGGTTAGGAGAATAACCTATTATTTACTTTGTTCAACGTCTATCATAGATCTAAACCAACTGGTCAAGTAAGCATTATCTACCAACAATATTGGATGAGGATACTAATCCCACCTGAATGATATCAGAATCACAGACTATCTTTCTGACAAAACAAAGCCCTAAATTCAGCAGGAGATTCTCCCACTGAAATTAGGTTAGCAAATTGGAAATTTGGGAACCATTTAAAAGGCTAAGAAGCAAAAATCAGTAACAATTAATCATTCAATTACAAAATCTGTAAAGCAAATGGGATAAACAGATGATACAAGACACCTTCTTGAGGAAATTTGTTCAGATGGTCTATGGGGAGTGTTAGAAATGTTCACACAGTAAACATCACCCTATCCCATTACTCCTCATTATTCATTGCAGGTTTATTGTGAAGTTGTATTCAACTGCAATCACTCAAGGGTTCCCTCTCCTATTGAAAAATATCCCTGCCAACATTAGTGATTTCTCTCTCCATTTCCTATTTTATATTTTATGAGTAGACCCGCCAGCTAAACTGTTCCAGTCAGTTGTTGAATTGCAGAATTGAAACCGCAGAATTCATTTATTTAAAGCAATATTTCCTCCAAGTCATTTTCTCTTCTCGGTATGCTACGGTCTCAGTACCAACTTTCCCTGACCCTCCTCTGACAAACCAATTGACCATTCCCCCAACCAACTGTTCCTGCAACTAACCATTCCCTAACTGTTCCACAAGCAGGAACACAGACTGGTAACTTGTCCCGAACTCAGTTATTGCCATTAAGCAGCTAAGAGGTGTCTGATTAGAATCCTTGGTTGACTCAGCCTCTGTCTCTCTCTCTCTCTCTCTACTGTATAACTTGTCCTAAAATTCAGTAATGCAGCAACAGTAACATCAGAATACCGCCATGCTGCAGCATCAAGCATAAATTTTAGATAAATCCCCTCCTCTCTGCCAATTATTCATCAAGTTTCCAGCTGCAGGGTGGTTATCACCATCTATTATTTTTAAAAAGCATTTACTTTGCTCCGGGACTTGGGGTCAGCGGTGAAGCAAGGCTGCTCACCATTGAGCTCAAAGAAAAGCTCACTGAGAAATCTAGCAATATCTGTGGTGGGACCTTTAGCCCTATCGCTGTGCCACTGACTGATTAACAGGGATTCCCAGCCTGCAGCTCCAGCAACGTGATCACATTGTCCAAGCGGCCAATCACATTAAACACAAGGAATTCTCACAGCCAACCAGGACAGGAGAAGGATTATATCAAATCATTTTTTAAAAAAAATTACACAGAGTGAAGTAAAGATTGGGACATAAACGTGGAGTGAAGGTAGAAGCTGAACTTTAAAAAAGTTAATTATTTAAAAACTCTAGTTTAAACAAAAGTGATAATTAATTATAATAGAGACATTTAACAACATTCCGCATAGACTTTTCAGGGGTAGCTCTGTTGTTCATCAATATTTATTACTCAACAGAGTTAAGAATCCAATTACACTTCGTTGAAGAAGAGATACATTTTTACAGGGCTTTTTAACAGTGATGTGAGATCAGAAATTGGAAAGTTCTTGCACATTTGATTTTACTGATTGTTGGCTCTGCGAGTAGTTAGGGATGTTAGTTCCAGAGCACCGCATGTGACGAGGCAGTGAGTGAGTACAACTTCAGGTGTTAATCTGCACTTGTGCTAATTCATGAAGTTGTGGTCAGTGTCAGAGGGTTAATGTTGGTGAACACATAGTTCACCATCAAAAACCCAACAAATTTCAGGCATTTATATTCTTGTCCTCGCTTTAGGTCTCCCAAGCCACATACCATTTCCCAGCGCAGAATGTGCAGAGGAGCTCTGGTGATTGTCTCTCTTACCCTGTGAGGAAATGACTTGCTTTAACTCACCACCTTTCTACAGATTAACCATTCGCCATAAGTGAAAACATGGGCTCTAAGCCAGGTCCACCAATGTTTTGGTGCAGTGAATAATATCACCAGTGGCATCATACTGCATTAGCTCAATGTTCATGGTTCACCTGTCCTCAAGGGCCACATGTAAGTCCCTGGAAATTACATATTCTTGGATAATCCATGTACATGATTGTGGTTCAGATAACATGTTAAAAAACATGGATGTACAATGTCTCCTGACTCCATAAGACACAGCTGCTTTTCTATAATGTATGTATTTCTAAAAATATTGCTTACTTACATGAATGGATAAAATTCTCATGCTGTTTAACAGATATTGTGAGATAGGTATATATAGGTTTCTAGTCACAGGAGGCATCTTGATGTGATCAAGTGTAGCTTAATAAGTATTAACTGGTTAAAAATGCTGACCAGGCCATTTACTGCTCTGTAATTTAAAATTTAAAAAACAATTATTACCATAACTTTATACAGAATGTAAGAGCAGTTCTCCTTTTCAACAAAGTGGGTCTGAAATCTAAGCAACTTAGATCTCTAAATTTATGTATAGTTTAAGATAAGATCTTTGTAAAATAAGCTCTGTATCTATTTATAGAAAGTTGTGTTGAACAGTGCAATATACCTCTTTAACTGTACATTATATTGTCCAGAAAATACTATTTTGGGGGACTTTTATTTTCTTATTACCAAAGCTTTTTTGTTGCTTATTTTTGCAAATGAAGTTGAATTTTTTTATTTGAATAGCACTTCATTGAATACTCTTTCACTTATTTGTTTTACACTGCACTGTTAGGAGGTTTCATCCCGAACCGTTGGGATGTGTGAAATAAGTGATACATTCCCAATATGGTGGGGCTGGGCTATTAAAATCAGGATGATTTTTCCAATCCTCCTTCCCTATAAACATTATTCCAGTTACATTCCTTCCAATGACTGATTTGCCAGACTAGTTGCTGTGTACATAATGTGTTTATCCTATGTTTCCTCTAGGGCAATGATTTACAAATCAGTAAACAGTCTATGTTAGGTAGCATTCCCTGCTATTACAGGAAGAATTTGCTCATTTCACTAATTGATTTTGAGTTTGATTGGAGCATTTGGTAGTGCTTTATTACATGCTAATAGTAGAGGAAACATCCAGTTTACTATTGTTTTGTGTTTCTTATTCAACTGTATGTCCCAGATGTAGTTATAGGCTCTGAGATCTTTGATTATTTTTCTCTAAGAGCTCATTGTGAATGTACATTTAATTTTATCCTGTGACAAAGACCCGGTGACACATCTTCTAACTGCAATGTTGCTGGATAAAGTCTGATGTTATTTACCAGAAGCCAATTTATGTAATTTTTTTTGTACCAACTCTACTTAAGTACAAATATTTATTTAATTCCAATGTTTCATTTTTTCTCTGATTTACCCAAGACCAGTATTTAAACATCGATATGAAAGTATTGTTGATGCTCAACAGTCATATGGAAGAGTCCTACAGACTCAAAACGTTAACTCTGTTTCTCTCCCCACAGTTGCTGCCAAACTTGCAGAGGTTTTCCAGCATTTTCTGTTTTTATTTCAGATTTCGAGCATCTGCAGTATTTTGCTTTTTATATTATTGTTGATGATCAGCCAGCATTTTTCTTGTCAAAATTTCAATGCCCCAATATTCACAAAATCTCATTTTAACTCCCAAAAATGGGGTGGTCTGAGTCTGGGTCGGTGGTTAAAATTGTAAAAATTTCAAATCTGACCCTAACCTGCCTAATTCCAGGTTTAATGGAGGCTGGACAGGGGTGGTGCAGCAAATACCCTCCCAGGAGATGGATTGGCAATTTTTAAATATTTCGATAAGGCTGATAGCCTCTGTTTTAACTAGTGGAACAATACTCCCACACCCTGGAATAAAGTTACACTGCAGCAGGGACTGAGCAATGCAGGTTCTGGAGCTTGTAACCCTGCTGGTTCCTGATATCAGTTGCACTGGGGTGGGTGGTACTGAATTCTGGATCAGTCATCACCATGTATTTGGAGGGGAAAGAGGAAGAAAATGAAATTAGACAAGGAAACTCCGTTTAAAGGCTGTCTCACACTTGCAGATAATTGTCCTGAATTGCTGTACATCCTGCGAGGAGTGGGAAGGAAGGAAGAAATGATGGGAGAAAATGGTAAAGAGAGAAAGTCAGTGATTGCCTTCCGGGAAAGACAGATAGGGCAGAATTTTCGGGTTGGCATGTGGGGGCAGGGGCAGGACCCGCCTGCTGACATGTGAAATGACACGCAGTGGTGCCAGGCGTGTCCCAATGTCACCACACATCATTCAAATATTCAGTTTGGCAGGCGCACACTGGAGTCGGCTGCGCGCCCGCCAAACTGTCAAAGGCCTATTAAGGCCACTTAAATATCAATTAAAATAATTAACTGAGCTGCCCATCCAACCTTAAGGTTGGCAGCAGGTGAAGAGCCCAGGCGGCCTTCGCATTTTTCATGAAACCTCATCCACGGGCGGGATGAGGTTTCATGAAGAGTTTTAAAGTTTAATAAAATTTTTAATTAAAATTCATTGACATGTCCCAGCTCATGTGAGGGGACATGTCTTAAAGATTTATTTTTTGTCCTTATAAAAATTTGTAAAAATCAAAAACAAAAGTACCTGGAAAAACTCAGCAGGTCTGGCAACATCTGTGGAAGGGAGCACAATTAACGTTTTGAGTCCGTATGACTCTTCAACAGAACTAAGGAAAAATAGAAAAGAGGTGAAATATAAGCTGGTTGAAGGGGGGGTGGGGGGGTGGGACAGGTAGAGCTGGATAGAGGGCCAGTGATAGGTGGAGATAGCCAAATGATGTCATAGACAAAAGGACAAAGAGGTGTTGAAGGTGGTGATATTATCTAAGGAATGTGCTAATGGGGACATTAAGGGTAGAAAGCAGGACAAGCAAGGGACAGATAGCCCTAGTGGGGGTGGGGTGAAGGGAAGGGATCGAAATAGGCTAAAAGGTAGAGATAAAACAATAGATGGAAATACATTTAAAAATAATGGAAATAGGTGGGAAAAGAAAAATCTATATAAATTATTGGAGAAAAGGGGTGGGGATGGAGGAGAGAGATCATGATCTAAAACTGTTGAACTCAATATTCAGTCAGGAAGGCTGTAAAGTGCCTAGTCGGAAGATGAGGTGCTGTTCCTCCAGTTTGCGTTGAGCTTCATTGGAGGAAATGCAAACTGGAGGAACAGCACCTCATCTTCCGACTAGGCACTTTATAGCCTTCCTGACTGAATATTGAGTTCAACAACTTTAGATCATGAACTCTCTCCTCCATCCCCACCCCTTTTCTCCAATAATTTATATAGATTTTTCTTTTCCCACCTATTTCCATTATTTTTAAATGTATTTCCATCCATTGTTTTATCTCTACCTTTTAGCCTATTTCGATCCCTTCCCTTCACCCCACCCCCACTAGGGCTATCTGTACTTTGCTCGTCCTGCTTTCTACCCTTAATGTCCCCATTAGCACATTTCTTAGATAATATCACCACCTTCAACACCTCTTTGTCCTTTTGCCTATGACATCTTTCGGTTATCTCCACCTATCACTGGCCCTCTATCCAGCTCTACTTGTCCCACCCCCCTTAAACCAGCTTATATTTCACCACTTTTCTATTTTTCTTTAGTTCTGATGAAGAGTCATTCGCAGTCGAAACGTTAACTGTGTTCCTCTCCGCAGATGCTGTCAGACCTGCTGAGTTTTTCCAGGTATTTTTGTTCTATATTTCCAGCATCTGCAGTATTTTGCTTTTATCTTTTTAAAAATCAGACTGATCTCCCTGAGGCAGCTCATTGCTCTCTCAGGGAGATTTATGCATCTCCTCCCCCCACCTGCACAGGAAATGCTCAGCGCTTCCAGGTGTGCATCACGCTGGGCGGGCCTTAATTGGCCCGCCCACGTAAAATGGTGGCGCGCCCCCAATTGTGGGCGGCGATTGGCTGCGTGCCTGCCCACGCCCACTCCTGTCCAGCCACCCCCCCTCCCGATGGGTAGAAAATTCTCCCCATAGTGTCAAAAAAAATCAAATTGCTATGATGTCATTGGTTCTGCATGTGGTTCATTTGTGGCCAAATAGAGGAAGGAAAATATTTAGTCATTGACAAAGTAATATTTTGGTCCAGTGGACAATGAATTCAATCTTGTCAATCAATTGTGCATTTGTATATGGAATGTTGGAATTTATAATAATATAAAAACAGGAAATGCTGGAAAAAGTCAGCAGGTTTGGCAGCATCTGTAGAGAGAGAGACGGAGTTGATGTTTCGAGTCCGTATGACTCTTCTTCAGAACTGGAATTTATAACATAGCTTCAACATAATAAAATGTTCAAAGAAATTAACAGAGGAAAGAACACACTACATTGCTTCAATCTAACACTGTGGTGTCTAAAGGTATGTGGCATTGTCCTGTGTTGAGTTTATTAATACCTTCTGTGATGATAATTGTGCAAGTGAGATTATAATTACAAGTTTCTGACTATTAAAACAGTTGGTCAACTCCTTCCGTCTATTAATGAAGTGGGTGGTGTTTAAATATAACTGGAACCAGGTCAGGAGATGAGGCCGAATGTCTACAGAGAAAAAAGTCTATTCTTCGCAATCATTATATTCTATTATAGTTTTTTTTTATTAAACAGATCATTTGGATTGGGGGCAAAGGACAAGAAAGAAAAAACTCTTCTTTGTCCAGCTCCCTGAACTTTTGATGGAACATATAATTTGCTCTGCCCTTTAGATGATGCCTGGTCTAGTCAAAGCAAACTTGATTAAAATTACAAGTAATGGAGTAATGCAACAGAGAGAAACATATGAAATTAAAATAGAAAATGCTGTGATAACTTTGTTAGCCTGTACTGTGTAAAAGAAAAGATGTATTAACATTCAGGGCACAGGTCACAATCAGGGCTGGAATGCATAGAGGAAATTTATAAGAGTGACCAATATGAGTTCACAAAGGGGTGGCTGAGTGTTAGAGGTACATTAACACCATTACCTGTTGCTATTTAAAAGTTGCAGTCCAGTTGTACAGAGTTAGGAGTGTCACAGCATGTGGCATTTATTAGATTACAATTGACAAAATCACCAAGAACCATCCAGAAATCTTTACAAATTGAAATTAATTAGAAATTTCACAACATAGATTCAAAATACAACAATAAAATATTTAAGTTTAAAAGATGACAAAGTAGAGGTGGATCCTATTGATTTCAGAAGCCAAGTAGAACATTCAGGAATCAACACTGTCCATTTTTAAAAGATTTTTTTTTCAGTTATTCTACATTAGCACATCTGCAAGCTGACCTCTATTAACTGAAGCAAAGTCAGGCTGTACACATCACTGAAAGTGATAAAATCATGCACTTCGAAAAATTCAGCTTAAAATTTAAAAATGATAGGGGAAGGACATGACTGAACAAAGACCCATTTTTTTGTAAAAAGTGGCAAATCCAACTAAATGCATATCAGAAAGGAATTTTAGCCACAATACTAACAGATTGATGGGAAACTTACAAACATTCCTGAGAATATTGTGTGGATAAACATTTTGTAGCAAGACAACATACGCTTGGGTTCTTTATAAAGACAGTAATGGGGTTACAATGTCGATTGTAAATGTAGAGAAAGTGGGCTATACTAAAAGCAAATGTGTCAGTTAAAAGGGTTCTTCAGTTACAAGTAAAATCATTCTTATTAAAGGGCTTTATATCATCATCACCATCCTTCTTCTGTGTAAGATGATGGACATGCAGCAAATCAAATCCATTGGGGATGGGGTAATTTCATGTGGTTCCTATTTCTGAATTTTTAATGTAACATTTTCACATAAAAGCAAAACTTAAGTTTTGAAATATAGCAATTTTACCTTCATGTTCTTTTCTTAAATGAGATTACTGAAGTAAGATTTTTCTGACATTGAAAGTTTAATCTAATATAATAGGAACTCATTGAGGGACTGATCAACTCCACTGTTATTTGGGTTGAGAGAAATAAGGAAAGGAAACCTTGGGTAAAATTACAAGGATTTTTTGTGACACCTATAGATAATTTCTGGACAGGTTACAAAAGCCAAAAGCAAACAATCACTTTTCAAAAAAATACAAAGTCTAAATACAAAAATATTTATTTTACTTTGTGATTTATTCTTAAATTGAAGCAAAAAAATAAAGTTGAGCAGTAGGATGGCATCTGCATGTATTACTTCAGGTATCACTTTTACTCATGTGCTGGTTACCTTCCTGGTCAAATTCCCTTTGTTAATAATGTTCACCTTCCAAAGTTGCACGCAGCACATTTGTACATTTGGTCCCCCTTCTCCACATTTCCAAATTTGAAATGTTCATTCCAATTCAGCTAATCTGAATTTTAAGTAATTAAAAAATAACTACTAGAGGTACTGCACCTTTAACAACAGAACAGAATGTCCAATAACAGAAAAACTGCACATCACATAATCGAACATTTGCAGAGGCCACAAAGTAGACTTGGATAAGATTTGCCTAGGCGTAGCTCATCAACACAGGAAAACCCCCAGTCCTCAGATCACAGCATCCAAAACTTTCTTAAATGATTCCAGGAACCTTGCCTTCACTACCCACATCCCAATAACATGGAACATTGCAATGAGGTATAGAGCTTCATTTGATATTTTATTTCAAAACAAATGTTAAACATGAATCCTCTGAATAAAATATGCAGCAGTGCCAGTGGAGGCAATTGATTTGAAGCTCACTTCACTGAGGTGCCAACAGAAAATTTAGAAAATCTCAGCCAAGTTGGTGAGAGGAGGCACCGAGCATGTCAGACCCCATTCTAAAGGGGGAGGTGGGGGGAAGAGCAGAACAAGAGTTATTGACAAATCAGAGTCATGCTGTTTTGCCAGGGAGGGAGTCTGCTTGCGTTCTCAACCATAGGAACTGCAGACTTGCTGAGGCTTTATACAGGAATAAAACGTTCAAAATAAACATTCCTCTTATTTACCAGTGCCACTAAATAAAAGGAGGTATATCTGTAATTCAGGTTAAAGAAGCTCAAAAGAAGATTAAAAATTTCCAACTCCTAAGTTGGTGGTGATTTGTTTTTTTTTTCAAGCTGCAACTATTCCATCAGTCGGGAAGCCAATTTTCAAATCATTTGTAGTTTTTTGATGGCCGCGATTATTTGAAATCAAATCCATGGAACTGTTTGACAATCTGGGTTTGACGTTCTCCCTTTCATACACAGGGCAATACAGTTTATGACCCCGGGGATCAGTTTCCACATATTCATAACCAGGAGGTACAGCGAATGAGGCAGGACACACCTCAACTGCTTTTGGTGTAAAACTATATTGATAAGTGGTTCCATTATCTAGCGATATCGTGTTAGGAATGTAGGCGTTGCGGGGTTTGAAGGAGTGAACGAAGTTAACCTGGTGAGGTACATAATGAGCCCTGAATGTTGTCATATCATCAAATTGACCAGTTGCTTTCTCCAGTTCTTGACGTGGCTTGATCATAGGTTCCCGTGTGGACTCCCAAGCTTTGTAATCTGCCTTCATGGTGGACTGTCCTTCAAATGAAATGCTGTGCTCACTCATCTGGGGCAAAGGTCGAGCTGGAACAAGAGGTTGAAGTTTATGTTCAGCATAGTCTGTATGAGTAGTGGTGGTCAGATTCATTTTACCTTCAGGAGCCACAAACTCCACAGCCTTGTGAACTGCTGGTGGATCCACAGTCCAAGTTCGGTATTTGTCACGAAATTCAGTCAGGTCATAAAACTGCTTACTGGAGTTGAGTTTGGTGCATGGAGGTCGACTAGGTACCGTGTGCTCTCCTATCTGCCCCTTGAAATCTCTCCTGTGAGTAGTAAGATCATCAAAAGGTTCATCATTTGGTTTATATTGCTCATGTTCACGCCTTTTCCGGGGCTCGTGTGTATATTGTACGTAATGCTGCCGATAGTTGGTCATATCATCAAAGGGCATGTTTGATAACCTGGCTGCATCTGGAGGTTTGAAGGACTCTTTGGGAGCAGGGATTTTGAAGGAATAGTCATCCTGGAACGTGGTTGTATTTGCAAACTTGATTGTTGGTACTTTGAAAGTATATTCTGGTTTAGATGTTTCTCTTTTAGAAAGTTCCCATTGTTTGTAATGGTCTGAAAGAGAAAGAAATGGTTTTTAATTAAAAATAGATAGAGGACACTCCAACCTGATATTAGTTTTGAACGTCACAGCTAGGAGGTGTTTTGGAAGTCAAGTCCTGATTCAAAGCAATGGAGAAGGAAACATACTACTTACCAGCTCCCAATTATTCCTTTTGTCCAATTATGGAATGGCAGCACTGGGAAGACCACAGTTATTGCCCCTGCCTGGTTGCCAAGAAGGATGTGTTGTGTTTTTGTCCTGATGCTGATACCATGATGGCATTAGATCAGAAATGTGAGGATGTTGACCCAACCTTGATATTACATCTAAGTACATGCAGATAAAGGTGTCTCCAGGGCCTAGCTGTTCTTGTCTTGTTGGTAGGGATTGTTGGGCTAAGAGCTTTTGTTAAAGTGAATGTGATGAGGCACTGCCCTGTATTCTGTCAATGATAGGTGCTGCAGCCACAAGGCATAGAGGGTAGAGGGAGTAGATGTTGAGTCTAGTGGCAGAAATGATAATACATTGGTATTATTAAGAGTGTCTGAGGCTACCTTATTGTGGAGCTGGACTTTAGGAGGAGGTAGAATGCACCTTCCACTAGGAGAAATTGATAACAAGTTTACAAATAATATTTTTGTCATTACCTGTGACTCTTATAATTAGAGAAACTTGAGGATTGTAATATGAAAGGCATAAAATTATATTTCTCAAATATTGTTTTAATTAAATTTTTCTAACAATGTAATTCATTTGGGGCCTGCCTCTTTCCAAGAATTCGAGTGCTCGAGTTTATGGAACCTCCCAGAGGCGCCACTGTTCCCGCTGATAAGAATTCAACAACGAAACAGGTGGTAATTTCCAGTATACACCTGTGTCCACAATGTCTAGATTTCCTCTTTTATGATCAGCAAAATGCTGAGCTGACAAACAGTTTGCCAGGGCTTGACATTTAGAAGCCTCTTAGACCCCTTTTTATTACTAGAAAAGTGCTGAGGATGAAATCTCCCATGTAAAACAATTTGTTAAGAGTGCTGAAAACAACAAGAATTAGTTGTTAATTCACAAAAACATCAAAATAAGGTAAAGTATGAACACCTCAATGTTTTATTGCAATTTTCCTGACTAAAACAGGTTACTATAGTTTAAGGACTGCTTAATTTGTCACAAGTTTTTGTCAAATAAATTTTCCACTTTGCAATTTCTCAAAGGACCAGATTTTAATCTCCCAATGGAGGTGAAAATTGACTCATGAAACACTGAACTTAGTTTCTTTTGCTGGAAAAACAATTTCCCTCTGCCTTCCTAAAGCCCCCATCATTTTCGTGGACCTTTTCACAGGTCGGGAATGTCTTGGGTGAACAATACACACAAATCTCTTCCAAGGTCGGGTCCCTATTGTGCTAACCACATAAAACATGTACTTCCTCCCACACACATTGTTCTGATGTGGGTCTTGGAAGCTGTAAAATAAAACACACCTTCTTGGAGAGTTCATGACCACTAGGGGAAGCCTGCTGAAGAATCAAGAACATTCTTAAAGATAAGTATAGAATGTGTTGACACTTTCAAATATCACTACCAGATGCTTTATTGTAATGTAGATGTGTTTTAATGCAATTATTTATCATAGAGATCTGTCCAGCAAAGGTAAATTGGCCCTTGCATTGACCACCATTGTGTAAGCATTGTCATATATTACAGTACTTTTTCCAATGGAGAAAGTGTCCATGTGCATTAAAAATGGGAAGAAAAAGCCCTGTCAGCCTCTTCTGTCATGTTTTTTGCTATGATTGATATCAACTGACTTGTCTGGCTATTTTTTAAAAATGCTTTCGAAAGTTGAAAATAAATCTCTGCGCATGCTCCTCCACATTGATTGACAGGCACTCTGCTTTGAAATGGAAATAGCATACCATTGTTCTCTCAGTTTCAAACAATAGAAGCTTTTGTTATGCCAACTGTAGCCATTATGAATGCATGGCTGGGTTTCAAAAGCCACCATGGATGAGGTTTCCAAAAAAGTGCAAAGGCCGCTTGGCCTTTTTGCCTGCCCACCAATCTTAAGGTTGGACGGGCAGCATTCTTAACAGCTTTAATGACTTTCTTAATGGCCTTAATAAGCTTTTGACAGTTCGGCAGGGGCACAGCTGATGTGGCTGCGCACCTGTCAAACTGACAATCTAAGTGACGCGCGGTAACGTCGGGGCTCCTGCCCAATGTCACCATGCGTCATTTTACGCATCGGCGAGCAGGCCCCGCCCCCGCTTGCTGACTGGAAAATTCTTCCCGATGTTTCAGAGTTCACCTTTCAAAAGGTTACTGACCTAAAAGATTTTGCAGCATTTTCCTAGCCACGGGGTGATGGGATTGTAGCTGAGAGAGGGCCTGAGGGCACTAGGAAAATAGGGTGGAGCTGCGGCTGGATGACTCCTGACACAGCCCGTTGCCGAGGAGGTTTCTGAGGGGTGGCGTGAGAAACAGATCAGCACCATGGAGGCAGGAAGGCAATTTAAATATTTTAGTTCCCATTTAAGGGCAATTTAGAGGGCTCACTGGTATTTCTTGGCAGCAGGATGGCCCCTGCCATGTGGGGAGGCTGCTAGCTCAATGAAAGCAGCCTCCCAGCAGCAAATGTGGGCGTCTTGGCAATACGATACCAACTCCCGCTGGAAAATCCAGCCCAGGGTGTCTATCTCACTCTTACTCACTGTGACTGATGCCACATGAGCTTGCAGAGGGCAAAGAGAGAGAAAAACAAAACACATGCATGTGCACAAATAAAAACATGCACACATTACAGCAAGAAAAATAAATGCCTCTACCTTTGATGCAAACAGTTTAGGAAGGAGAAATGGCTTGTTGGCCTTTGCTACAAGAGGATTGGAGCACAAAAATAAGGAAAGTCCTGCTACAATTGTATGGGGCTTTGGTGAGACCACACCTAGAATTGTGTGTACAGATTTGGTCTCTGTACCTAAGGGAACAAAGGTTCACTGAATCCATTCCTGGGATGAGAGAATTGTCCAATGAGGAGAGTTTGAATAGAATGGGTCCCCATCACAATCTCCATTTCACAGCTACCAATTCCATCCCTCTCCTTGGCAATGGTCTGAGGCTAAACCAGGCTGTTCACCACCCTTGTGTTCTATTTGATCCTGAGATGATATTCCAATAACATATCAGCATTATTGCTAAGGCCACCTAGTTCTACCTCCATAAAATTGCCCTATATCATTCCTGCCTCAGCTCATCTGCAGCTGAAACCCTCATTCATACTTCTGTTACCTCCAGACTTGACTATCCCAGCACAATAAAAAAAACTTGAGGCCATTCAAAACGCTCCTGCCTGTATCCTTACTTGCACCAAGTTCCATTCACCTTTCACCTCTGTGCTCATTGACCTAAATTGGTTCCGCGTTAAACAACGCAGAAATTTTAAAATTTTCATCCTTTATTTTAAATCCCTCCTTATCTCTGTAATCTTCTCCAACCCCACAACCTTTCAAGGTACCTGCATTCCTCTAATTCTGGCTTTTTGAGTGTCCCAGATTTTAATCGCTCCACCATTGATGGCTGTGCCTTCAGGCTACTGAAACCCTAAACTCTGGAATTCCCTCCTAACCCTTCCACCTCTCTTTCTTCCTTTAAAGAAGTTCCTTAACACCTACCTCTTTGACCAAGCTTTTGTGTGGCTCAATGTTAAATTTTGTTTGATAATGAGCCCATGAGCCACTTTGAGACATTTTATTACTTTAAAGGTGCTATATAAATACAAGTTGCTGTTGTTGTTGTTAAATCTTTAATTGCTGGAAGTAATAAAAAGTAGACATACCTTTGTATGTAGGGATTGTTTCCATCTTTGCTGTTGAGATATTTCTCTGTTCTAATGGTCGAGCTGGAGCCACTGGTTGGACAGGGTGTAGGTTAAAATCTCGTTTGTAAGTGGTATCCAAATTCATAGCTCCTTGCGGTTGTCTGAATTCTTCGCTAACCTTTCCTGGCCTAGGCTGAATATCATGTGGAATATAATCTGCCCTGTGGATGGCAGAGAGTATGCACAAAAAATTACTGAAATATGACACTGATTCAGAATAAACAGAAAGCCAGGTTTCCTCTGGTGTATTGGCACAGAGACTACTGAGCTGAAATAACAGAATTTTGTTTTGCTTTAGATAAGTGCCAAAAAAGTAATTGCACAAGGCTTGTTATTTCCCTCCCAAAAGCTTGCAGAGAAAGCTACTGCAAAGGCTCATCGCAAGGAAGGAGTCCAATCTCCATGGGAGACGGGTTATATACTGTGTGAGCAGGTATCAGATTTACTCAATGCGCTGGTGTGATTAGTCACAGTACAGACAAGTCCAAATAGAAGTTCATTATATCATTTCAGAAAAGATGAAAATACAAAGGATGGAAAACATTTCAACTCACAAAAAATAACGGGAATAAAATGGGAGACCAAAATCTAAAATAGTAACCGACTTCTTGTACATTATTCACTCCAACACCAAGCTATTCACTCTAACCTTCCAGTCCAACAAAAATGTTCCACTTGGACCACCCCCCACCCCCAACAAGCCCCCACCCCTTCACCCCAATTCCAAGCTCCTCCACTCTGTCCCCCAACACCTTCTCCTCCTCCACCCCAACCCCCTCCATCTTGACAAGTGATCAATTGGATATTTTTTCCAAACAGGATACCAAAATGACAACAATTGTTGAAGGTACTAAAAGCATCGATATAAAGGTTATTCCATTGCAAGTATCAGAATAAGAAATGCATGAACTCAGGGATCTAGCACTGAGCCTATGTTTTGATGTCTGGATGGACATTCTCCAAATCTCAGCCAAAGCTGCAGTCACATTGTGTGACCTTGAAGTGCAGAACAACTAGCCTGATGAGCAAGTCAGAAAATACCAAACTAAGTCTAAAAAAAAAATTCCAGAATATTACCTGTTTCTCTCCCTGCTTTTATCTCGATTAATAAACTGTGCTGATAGTGGCAGGTGGCTCCAACTTACATCTTATTGTGCACTGACCTCAAATCCTTTATGACTATGATTTGTGAATTATCAGGTGAACACACATGTGAGCTATGAACTGTATGCCTCAAGTCTACACACATAACCTTTACTTCAAACATTCTGGTGAGGGTTGGCCACATTATGATCAGGCTTTATAGCAGCACACACACACACACACTGGAGACTCAGTGTCATATAATAAACCAATTTACTTGTTGACTAATAAGAAAATATATTCTTGTTTTTCTCACACATTATGCCATTCAACTTACTGTACCAATACTAGCTCTTTGCTAACTAGCAACTAGTCCCACTCCCCCGTAAATATTTAATCCTATAAATATTTTCTCTTTATTTAACCAGTTTCCTTTTGAAAGTTGCTATTGAATCTGCTTCCACCGCTCTTTCAGGCAACGGGTTCCAGATCACAACTCGCTGTGCAAAGAATTGTTTCCTCATGTCATTTCTGGTGCTCTTGCCAATCACCATAAATATATGTCTGCTGGCCTTTCTGCCATGGGAAACAGTTTCTCTGTATTGCTTCTATCAAAACTCATCATAATTTTGAACCCCTCTCTGCTCTAAGGAGAACAACCCCAACCTCCCTGTCTCACCCCATAACTGAAATCTCTCATCCTTGGTGTCATTCTAGCAAAATCTCTTCTACATCCTCCATCAGGTCTTGACAACTTTCCAAATGTTTGCTGCCCAGAACTGAACAATACTCCAACTGAGGCCTAACCAGTGTTTATAAAGCTTTAGTATAATTTCCTTAAGGCAAGGATCCCATACACTTTTAAACAACTCTCCCAACTTGTCCTGCCACCATCAAAGGTTTGTGTACATAACTGTCAGTTCCTCCATCTCCTTTAAAATTGTACCATTTTGTTTATATTGCCTCTCCTCATTCCTCCTATCCAAAAAAAGGTATCACTTCACACTTCTCTGTGTTAAATTGCATCTGTCATTTGTCTGCCCATTTTACATATTACATGATGTATTATGCTTAGCAATCTTTAAAAAAAACTTCTTCCTTCCTATTCATTATTAACATATTTCTGTTAATCTAATATAACAAACCTTGGTAGAAATTGAGAGTTCCCAAATGCTGGTTTTACAGTATAGTGTAGGCTTAGAAATAAAGATATATAAATAAGAAAGTGCCAATAAAATATTCACCGCGAACAGATGTCCCACCATAATTCTGGTGGATAAATGGAGGCAGAAATGCCTGGAATGAAGTGTAGTTACACAAAATCCATTCCCCAAAAACAGCACTTCTTTTCATAGTTCATGTATTTTGAGATAATCGGTAAGCATTCAGATTTTTCCCTGTTTTAACAGTAAAAAAAGAGGCTGGAATAAAATGCGCCTGTGAAGGATGCCTTCATCATTCATAAGGCACTTGAACCAGTAAATTGTGACAGAATAGTTATAGTTCTAAATCAATAATACTTCAAATTTCCAATTGGATTACAACATTATTGTCACAAACAAATTATGAATGCTTGAATTCCCGCTATTTTCATAATTCACTAACCTGCAGGTCGATCCAATCACCAACAAAATGATTAAAAATGCAAATCTATTTAATCCCTCCCACATCCCATCTATTGGCAGGAGGGTTTCATGCATTCAATCTGAAAAGCTATTTTTTCCATCTTGAGCAGAATTAGGATAAGCAAAAAGTACCTGAATGTAGTCATGCTTTGCATCTTGCCTTGGTGCCGTTGGTAATCCTCCCGTGGTTTGTAGGATTCTCTGGGCTGAACATCACTATATGCAGCATATTTCTCCACATACTCAGTAATTAAGCATGGTTTATTAATCTTTTCAAAGATTGCAGTGGGAAGATGTGGACAGCGATGGCGCCTGTTGCAAAAAGACAATATTCAAATTCAAGTCATAATCACCCCCAAAAACTTTTCACCATTAAATCAAAGCCTTCCTATTGTCTTTTATAAATCAGCTATTAATTGGCCATTAATGTTTATAAATAACACAGATATTAAAAATGTTTATTCACCAGATGGAAATACATGAGAAAGTGTGAGGGTACCTGCCATAAATCACAATCTACAATGGGATCTACCCTAAAGATGAAGTGATGGACAAGGGATAGATGCTGCAGGAGGTCTTATGGTGCATTGGGTAGTGTCCCTGCCTCTGAGCCAAAAGATCAAGCTTCAAGTTCCACTCACAGGACTAGATGGCCACGGCAGATGTGTTTGTGTCATTGCTAAGCAGGTTAATTGTTGACCTGTAAATCCTTCCAATATAGCTATGGCAGGCAATAAGAGTGGGAGGGTTTCCTGTAGCTAGAGCCATGTACTAGCTACAGCTCAACAGCCTCCCCATGTTAAAAGACTTCATGTGCAAGCTCTTGTCATGGGCTCTGTTGCAAATGTCCTCCTTGCTTTAAGGGACTGCTAGAGAGAGAAAGAAATGCTGCAGGTGTTGTGGTCTGATGATGCTGTTTAAAAAATACTAAAACATTTATTTTCATAGGGAGGCATTTACAGGTGGCATTGAGATACAGAGTGAGAGAGGAAAGATCAGCACCAATCTACTGAAACTCCCTTTGTCACTGTTTGCCACAATTTACTGGTACAATGTATAGGAACATAGGAGCAGCAGTAGGCCATTCGGCCCCTCGAGACTGCTCCGCCATTTAACTAGATCATGGCTGATCTTCTATCTTAACACCATCTTCCTGCACTATCCCCATATCCCTTCATGGCATTGGTATCGAGAAATCTCTGTCTTGAACATACTCAATGACTGAGCCTCCACAGTCCTCTGGGGGAGAGAATTCCAAAGATTCACTACCCTCCAAGTAAAGAAATTCCTCCTCATCTCGGTCCCAAATGGCCTACCTCTTATTCTAAGGCTATGTCCCTTAGTTCTAGACGCCCCGAACCAGAGGAATTAACCTTCCCATATCCACCCTGTCGAGCCCTGTAAGAATTTTGTACACTTCAATGAGATCACCTCTCATTCTTCTAACTCTAGAGAATCCAGGCCAAGTCTCCTCAATCTTTCCTTATAGGGCAATCCCACCATCCCAGGGATTAATCTGGTGAACCTTGATTGCGCTCCCACTATGGCAAGTATATCCTTCATTAGGTAATGAGACCAAAGCTGCACATAATACTCCAGGTGTGGTCTCATCAAGGCCCTGTATAGCTACAGTAAGACATCCTTGCTCCTATACTCAAGTTCTCTTGTAATAAAGGCTAACATACCCTTGTTGCAGTTGCATGTTGGCTTTCAGTGGCTTATGAACAAAGACCCAAGTCCCTTTGGACATCAATATTTCTCAATCTCTCCCCATTTAAGAAATACTCTGCATTTCTGTTTTTCCTACCAAAATGGATAACTTCATATTTTTCCACCTTCTATTCCATCTGCCATGTTCTTGCCCACTCACCTGGCCTGTCTAAATCTCCTTGAAGCCCCTTTGCATCCTCCTCACAATTCTCATTCCCACCAAGTTTTGTGTCATCAACAAACTTGGAAATATTACATTTGGTTCCTCATCCAAATCATTGATATAGTTTGTGAACAGTTGGGGCCAAGCACTGATCATTGTGGTACCCCACTAGTCACAGCCTGCCAACCTGAGAATGATCTGTTTATCCCTACTTTCTGTTTCTGTTTGTTAACCAATCCTCAATCCATGCCAATATTACCCTCTGATCTCACGAGGTCTAATTTTGTTTACTAACCTCCTGCGTGGGACCTTATTGAAAGCCTTCTGAAAATCCAAATACACCATATCTCCTTTATCTATCCTGCTAGTAATACCCTCAAAAAACTGTAATAGGTTTGTAAAACATGATTTCTATTTCATAAATCCATGTTGACTCTGCCCAATCTCACCATTATTTTCTAAGTGCCCAGTTATCACATCCTTTAAAATAGATTTGAGCATTTTCCCTACTACTGATGGGTCTGTAGTTCCCTGTTTTCCCTCATTTTTTAAATAGTTTGCTACCTTCCAATGCATAGGCACCATTCCAGAATCTATAGAATTTTGGAAGATGATCACCAGTGCATCCACTATCTCTAGAGCAACCTCTTTCAACACTCTGGGATGTAGATCATCAGGTCCAGGGAATTTATCAACTTTCAATCCCATTAATTTCTCCAGAACTGCTACATTTTTACTAATATTCCTCAATTTCACTAGTCCTGTTTTTTCTGTATTCGTTCATGGGATGTGGGTATCAGTGGCTAAGCAGCATTTATTGCCCATCAGAACTGAGTGGCTTGCTAGTTTATTAATTTACACAAGTTAAATATATACACATGGCTACAAATTACTACAATCATAACTTTTAACAAATTCCCAAACTAATCTCCATTAAAGCAACAACAACCCATAGACTTAATTATAGAATTAGTTTAAGAGTCAACCACATTGCTGTGAGTCTGGAGACATATGCAGGCCAGACCAAGTCAGGACAGCAGATTTCCTTCCCTAAAGGGCATTAATGAACCAGATGGGTTTTTACAACAATCAGTGGTTTCATGGTCATCATCAGACTTTTAATTCCAGATTTTTTAAAATTCAATTCCCACCACCTGCCATGGCAGGATTTGAACCCCGGTCCCTGGAGCAATACCCTGAGTCTCTGGATTACTAGTCCAGTGACAATATCACTACACCATTGCTTCCCCTTATTTCAAGGGGAGACAGACACAAAGTATTTGCTTAGTTTCTCTACTATTTCTTTATTCCCCATTATAAATTTTCCTGTCTCTGCCTGTAATGGGCCCACATTTGTCTTTGCTAACCTTTTCCTTTGTCATGAAGCTATTAATGTATATATTATTGGAAATATTTTTCTTTTAACATTGAGGTTTAGTCTGTAGGTGTCCCTTATTTGGATTAAAGCCAGCTAGTCTGGGTGCTTTGATGTGTACTAGTTTTGATAAGAGAGATAGAGTGCATTTGCATTTTTTGAATAAAGCATTCATGAAGTGGGGTGAATTCTAGCACCTAATGAGCAGAGACCAAGCAATATGTTTATATTGCTAATAAAATTGGTACTATGAAAGAGATTTTATTGTTAGAAAAGGCCGGTGATACAATGAGAATTTACATTCAATGGGCTGTGCTAGGTATAACAAGAAAACCATTTTGTGTGTGTAGAGCAGAGACAATGTGAGATCAAAAGCAGCTGTAAACCTCCAACTGTCCCCACAGGAACCAAAGTGAAAAGAACCTGAGTTTGAATCTGTAAGGTGAAAATGCTTTGCCTGGTGTCTGGTTAAGTCTATGGGTTGTTGTTGCCTTAATGGAGATTAGTTTGGGAATTTGTTAAAAGTTATGATCGTAGTAATTTGTAGCCATGTGTATATATTTAATTTGTGTAAATTAAGAAAAGGTTTCATTTAGCTTAATATAAAACCTCTCGAGAACTGGTGGCCTGATTCCTGAATTTAGAGTTGTACCTCAAACATATCACTTAGAATTATCGTTTATCACAGTTATTTAAAGTTTCCCTCTGGGATTTTTAAATTATACAGCTGTACCAACTGCACAGTCTAACACCTTATACATATCTATTGAAGCTTTTACAGTCCATTTTTATGTTCTTCACCAGTTTACTTTCATATTCAATTTTCTCTTTCTTGATCAGTTTCTTGGTTCTCCTTTGCTGAACTTTAAAATGCTCCCAATCCTCAGGCTTTCTACTTTTTTTAGCAACTTTATAAGCCTCTTCCTTTGATCTAGTAGAATCCTTAACTTCTCTTGTTGGCCATGGTTGGATCACTTTTCCTGCTGGCTTTTTGTGTCTTAAAGGAATGTAAATTTGTTGTAAACCTTGTACTAATTCTTTAAATGCTAGCCATCACCTGTCTCCTATCATACCTTTTAATGTAGTTCCCCAGTCGACCTCAGCCAGCTTGCCCTTCATAACTTCATAGTTTCCTTTGTTTAGATTAAAATCCTAGTTTCGGATTGTACGACATCACATTAAAACTTCATGTAAAATTCCATCATATTATGGTCACTCTTCCCTAAAGGCTCCTTTACAACGAGATAATTAATTAGCCCTTTCTCATTGCACAATACTAAATCTAAAATAGCCCATTCCCTAGTTGGTTCCTCAACATAATATTCTAGGAAACCATCGCGTATACATTCCAGGGATTCATCCTCCTCAGCATTACTAATAATTAGGTTTACCCAGTCTATATGTAGATTGAAGTTCCCCATGATTACTATATTACCCTTGTTACATGCACCTCTAATTTCCTGATTTATACTGTGGTCAACATTACCACGACTGTTTGGTGGCCTATAAACAACTCCAACCAATGTTTGCTGCCCCTTGCTGTTTCTTAGCTCCACCCAAAATGATTCTACATCTTGATCTTCCGAACTAAGATGCTCTCTCGCCAATGTACTGATCCCATCCTTTGTTAACAATGTGACACCCCCTCCTTTTCCTTTTTGCCCATCCTTCCTAAATGCCGAATACCCTTGAATATTCAATTCCTTGCCTTGGTCACCCTGCAGCCACTTCTCCGTAATGGCAACTAGATCATACCTGTTAACTTCTATCGTGTTGCAAATGCTGTGCGCATTCAAGTAGAGTACCTTTAATTCTGTCTTATTATTTTTTCAATTTCTAGCCTGCTGTTGCATTATGTTTTTTCACCCTATCCTTTCCTGATATGCTTTGATCACCATTTCCTTTATTGCTATCCTGCTCTCTTACCTTGTCCTCTCTCTTTAGTTCCCTCATCCCCACTATTTAGTTTTAAGCCGTCCCTACTGCCCTAGTTATATGACTCACCAGAGCACCAGTCCCAGTGTGGTTGAGGTGAAGATCGTCCCAACGGTATAGCTCCCACTTTCCCCAATACTAATGCCAGTGCCTCAGGAATCAAAACCCATTTCTCCCACACCAATCTTTAAGTCACACATTCAACTCCCTAATCTTATTTACTCTATGACAATTTGCTCGTGGCTCAGGTAATAATCCAGGGATTTTTACCTTTGAGGTTCTGTTTTTTTAATTTAGCCCCTAGCTGCTCATACTCCCTCAGCAGAACCTCCTTCCTAGTTCTATCTACGCCACGTGGACCATGACCACTGGATCCCATCCCTCTCACAAGCTCCACTCCAGGCCAGAGCAGATGTCCCAAACCCTGGCACCGGGCAGACAACACAGCCATCTGGACTCTCACCCTCAGCTGCACAGAACTGTGTCTATCCCCTTCACTATACTGTCCCCTACTACCACTATGTTCTTGTTAGGTCCCCCAGCTTGAGTGGCTTTCTGTACCATTGTGCCATGGTCAGTTTTCTCCTCCTCCCTGCAGTCCCCACTCCCATCCAAACAGGCTGCAAGCCTGTTGGACAATTGCAAGGGCTGAGGCTCCTCCACTTCTACCTTCTAGATCCCCTTACCTGCTTCACTTACAGTCACACCCTGACCACTCATCGAAACAAAAGACCCTACCTAAGGGGTGTAACCACCTCCTGGAACAAAGCTTCCAGGTAACATTCCCCCCAATGGATGTGTCACAGTGTCTGCAGCTCAGCCTCCAGATCAATGACTCTGAGCCGAAGCTCCTCGAACTGCAGGCATGTCCTGGATTACCCTGGATCACAATGACATCCGGAGCTCCCACATCCTTCAGTCACAACACATCATCTGCCCTGCCATCCTTATTGTATCTTAATTAAGTAACAAATTCATTATTTTCTTAATTAATTTTGAATTAAATTAATGACTCCTCTCACCACCACTTACTGTACTAATTTAAACCTATTGATTAAGAATAAAAGAAATAATAGACTCACTAGTTTCTTAATTTAGAGACACTGGCAGAAGGGAAGTGTGTCTCAAAATTAATTATAAGGTAGGTACTTTAGGGCTATTTAAAAGTATATATTTTTCTAAATTCCAGCTCTTTGCAGACAGTCCTCAACAGTAATTACTCACCAGCCAATTGACTTACAGCTTTCCTGAGAGGTCACTGTTTGAATTTTTCTCTCTCTCTCACACTCAGCGCACCTTGGGAGCTGAACCTGCTCCTCTCGCTGATTCTCGCTTCTTGGACTCTGTGCCAGAATAGAGTCTAATACATTTTTTCAAATGTAGTGGCCCTGGATAGGATTGTTCAGCCTGAGTGAAGATCCGAATTATATCCAGAAGTCTTCCTTAGGGCAAGAGGGGAATGAAATCAGTAGGTGAGGGTCTCTCAACTCAAGCACTCCCTCCAGGTGAACAGATCATGACGAGCACTGGGTGGGCTCAGTGCCCCTGGTCATCTTCATCTAGGAAATAATGTCCAATTCTGGAGAAGGGATTCAGTTATTTCATGGTTTCACTTAACTAATCAACATTTCAAAGTTGAAGTTCATTTCTCCTAATAATACGAAAAACGGGTAGCAGTTTATAGTGAATGTGGTGGGAAAAGTTTTTTGGTTTAATAATAACTCTGATATTCCATGTTGTCTGATTGTTCTCCTCATCTCTACCACTGACATAGATTTATTTTGGACCTTGTAAAAAGATATTTCAAAACGATTCAGGAAAAGGAGTCTATGTTTTATTCTGAGTAAACTATCTGATAATTTGTTGACCCTTTTCTAACACGTAGAAATAATTCACTAAATAAAATCCATTAGGAACAACTAACCTTTTGAATTTCAATGACTGTTTCTTGTGTCTCTGGTGTGTGTACACCCAGTTAAGCTCACATCAAAATTATATAAAAATAGGTTAAAAAGAATGTGTAACTCCCTTAATCCCTAATGTTTTCAAAGGAGATGTTTACACATACTGTCTCCTCTCTGTCTGTGGATTGGCCCCTTGACGTGGTGGAGAGGCTTGAGCACTGCGACAATCCCTTGAGTGATGTCATTGGAAGCTCCTTGCTCCTGATAGAGACACTCATGGCAGCAAGGTCAGAGAGAGGAGCCAGACAAAGTGTGGTCCAAAAACTCCTCAATGACAAAACAAGCAAAGGCAGAGTGTGCGTCTCACTGGCTGTGAAGGTGGAAGGCGGCTGCCACAGCAAGGGGGGCCCGGTCATTGTGGCCCAACATATCACCGAAGTCTGACCACCAACATGTTACGATCGTGTGGCCAATGACAGTGTCCTAAGGTCCCCAGGTTAAACAAATTAACCACACAGGTTTCTCCCGGGGTCCATTTGCCAAGTCCTGCGGCGATGGAGAATTGGTGACGGGGACAGGGCTGTGAACCTGAGAATTCCTAGTCAGGAATCTGCACTAAAAGTGACAGATGCATGAAGATCTGGGTTGGGACAGAGATGTCTTTGGGCAGCAGCATCTGTGACTGAGCAGTCTTCTTCAAGATACCATCTGCTTCGTCCAGAGCTGACTAGTGCAGACTTTTTGTCTACAAATCCTGTGTGTTGATGACTGGAATGTTTATACAATACAAGCCATATTCTAGGAGGATGGTCAAGTAGCCTTTGTCCATTGGAACAGCTTAGAATCTTCCAGAACTATAAGCATGTGGTCAGCTGCAGCCAGTGATCCATTTTTTTAAAAAGTAATACATTTATGAAATAGCCAGGTTGATATAGATCTTTATATATATTTTCCTTCCTTCTGATCATGAGACACCAGAAAAGCTGCCCGAAAAATAGGCTGTCCCACTTTCTCCTGGCACCACACCCTTGCGGGATCACTCCAGATGGGGATGGGGCTTGTTACAGACAGGAGGGGGATTAATTTAAACAGCCTTGATTTCTCCACTCACTACCCATCCATAAACAACAAAGTATTTTTGATTTTTGATTTCCCCCCTTTATAAGCAATGGCGTATTTTCCCCAACTCTTCAGTTTTGGAGTTATTCAATCCTCTATTAATAATCCCACAGCAAACTCGAGATAAGGTAAACTAAGAGGGGTAGTTTATTACACACACACACAAAACATGGGAAGGGGTTTCACAACATCCGCTGCTTTTACATTCTTACAGTAAAAGAGGGATAAGGGAAAGAAAAGGGTTCAGGGAAAAGACCACGTCAAAAATAAGAATTATAGTTTTACGTGAGTCTAGAGTCCAGTAAGTCAATGTGCAATGAAGGTTCTTTCAGGTGGCTTTGTCTGGCAGAATTCCTGGTCTTGGTCCTAGGAACTCTGTTGCAGGTTGAGTCCGTTGAAGATGCAGCAAAGTATTTTTGTATCCTGATTATTGGTTCATTCTGTAGGTGAAATACAGAGTTCCTTCTGGAGATCAGACCCTGAGACGGAGGTCAAAGGGAGGCTGCTATAACCTGGAGTCTGGTTCCTTCTTCGGAGGCTAAACCAAAACTGAATAATTAAAGGAATACAGGCAGCTCAAGTCTTGGTCATGTGACAGGGTGGTTTCAGGTTGAGCTATTCAGCTAATGAAGTGCCTTTGTTACAATCCATTGCATTTTGAATGGGCAGCTGTAGAAACACTATCATAATGTTGGAGATGATGCATCCCAAACTGGCCTTTGTCCAGAGCTGACTGGTGCAGACTTTTTGTCTACAAATCCTGTGTGTTGACGACTGGAATGTTTATACAATACAAGCCATATTCTAGGAGGATGGTCAAGTAGCCTTTGTCCATTGGAACAGCTTAGAATCTTCCAGAACTATAAGCATGTGGTCAGCTGTACCCAGTGATCCATTTTTTAAAAAAGTAATACATTTATGAAATAGCCAGGTTGATATAGATCTTTATATATATTTTCCTTCCTTCTGATCATGAGACACCAGAAAAGCTGCCCGAAAAATAGGCTGTCCCTCTTTCTCCTGGTACCACACCCTGCGGGATCACAACCTTTATAGTCAATGACAGAAAAATTTAAATTTTGCAACTTCAAATGTTAGAACACTCATGGATAATCTCAAAAGTGACTGTCCGGAAAGAAGAGCTGCAATTGGATCACGTGAGCTATCAAGATTCCAAATTTACATCATCACCCTCAGTGAGACCCGCCATTCTGTGGAGGGGCAGATGAAAGAACAAGCAGGGGGATACACCTTTTTTATTCATTCACGGAAGTGGGCTTCGCTGGCTGGGCCAGTATTTATTGCCCATACCTAGCTGCCCTTGAGAAGGTGGTGGTGAGTTGCATTCTTGAACCGCTGGAGTCCATGTGGTGTAGGTACACCCACAGTGCTGTTAGGAAGGGAGTTCTAGGATTTTGACCCAGCGACAGTGAAGGAACGGCGATATATTTCCAAATCAGAATGGTGAGTGACTTGGAGGGGAACTTCCAGGTGGTGGTGTTCCCATCTACCTGCTGCCTTTGTCCTTCTAGATGGTAGTGATCGTGGGTTTGGAAGGTGCTGCCTGAGGAGCCTTGGTGAACTCCTGCAGTACATCTTGTAGATGGTACACACTGCTGCTACTGTGCGTCAGTGGTGGAGGGAGTGGATGTTTGTGTATGTGGTGCCAATCAAGCGGAGCTGCTTTGTCCTGGACAGTGTCAAGCTTCTTAAGTGTTGTGGGAGCTGCACTCATCCAGGCAAGTGGGGAGTATTCCATCACACTCCTGACTTGTGCCTTGGTGGACAGGCTTTGGGGAGTCAGGAGGTGAGTTACTCATCGCTGGATTCCTAGCCTCTGACCTGCTCTTATAGCCACAGTATTTATATTGCTAGTCCAGTTCAGTTTCCGATCAATAATAACCCCCCAGGATGTCAATACTGGGGGATTCAGTGATGGTAATGCCATTGAACACCAAGGGATGCTGGTTGGATTCTCTCTTGTTGGAGATGGTTATTGCCTGGCACTTGTGTGGCATGAATGTTACTTGCCACTTGTCAGCTCAAGCCTGGATATTGTCCAGGTCTTGCTGCATTTGGACATGGACTGCTTCAGTATCTGAGGAGTCGCGAATGGTGCTGAACATTATGCAATCATCAGCGAACATCCCCACTTCTGACCTTATGATGGAAGGAAGGTCATTGATGAAGTAGCTGAAGATGGTTGGGCCTAGGGCACTACCCTGAGGAACTCCTGCAGTGATGTCCTGGAGTACACATGGACTGCAGCAGCACACCACCACCTTCTCAAGGGCAATTAGGTATAGGCAATAAATGCTGGCCCAGCCAGTGATGCCCACATCCCATGAATGAATTTAAAAAAAATCATGCTGCAGAAACTATCGAGATATTTCCCACTTTTCCACAGCAGGGAAAGGCCTGAGACGCATTCTCCTGAATCGTCTCCTCCCTGTGGCTGCCAGAAGCACAATGTGGTTTCAGACCTTCCAGCCGTATCTCTGAATGACTTTTGTAGCCAAAAGAATCCAAGAAAATGTCAAGAACACCACCAGGAACTCTTCATTCCATTTATCATTCTGACCAAAGCATCTGACTCAGTAAATTGGGAGGCTCGGTGGACTGTGCTCCAGAGATCCATCACAATCCTGCAATTGCTTCATCATGATATGACAGCAACTGTCTTGAGGGGAGATCTGAAACAGACCCCTTCAAAATCCAGATTGGTGTCAAGCAAGACTGTATGATAGGTCCCTTAATATTTATAACCGATCTAACAGTAGTTATTCACCTCACCAAAGATCAACTGCCCTCTGGTGTCAGTATTAAATACTGCCTAGATAGAAAACTCCTTAACCTCAGTCTCCTCTGTGCCAACACTAAACTAACTATTGTAGAGATACATGATCTACAGTTTGCAGGTGACTGCAGTGTCATTGCTCACTCTGCACCAGATTTGCAAGCCACTCTTGATCTCTTCAATTCTGCATTCAAGAGACTCGGCCTGTCCTTGAATGTTGCCAAAGCAAAACTCATATCAATCCAGATCTGGTCAGCCCAGCATTCCACCTCCCATATACGTTAAGGGAGAGACTCTGGAATATGTTGAGCACTTCTCATACCTTAGCAGCCAAATCTCTCTAAAGGACAACTGACGAGGAGATCGAACACCGGAGCAGCTACTCCAGCTCAGCCTTCTACAACCTACAGTGGCGAGTGTTTGACAACTAAGACCTCTACAAGTCAACAGAAGTCCCTGTGTACAGAGCAGTTTGCCATCACCACACTCCTGTACTGCAGTGAGACCTGGACTGTGTATCAGTGACACATAAGGCTGCTAGAGAACTGCCACTAGCAATGCCTCCACCGCATCCTCTGTATTCAATGGAAGGACCATCAAACAAACACTAATGTCCTTCTTGACACTAGCTCTACAAGCATTCCAAAAAAAAAGCCCTGCAAAATCAACTTTGATGGGCTGGACACTGTATCCAAATGGCCAAAAAGCATCTCCATCGTCAGGTCCTGTTTTTTCAACACTCAAACAGCCGGTGTTCCCAGACAGGACAAAGAAAACCCTACAAAAGACAATCTGAAACTCTCCTTGAAATGCAGCAGCATTAACATTAAAACTGGGAGGAACTTGCTACCAATTGTTCAAAATGGTGACAGTTTTTCCATCAAGCTACACCGCGCTTTGAGTCCAAATGCTTTAATGATGCAGAGTGGCAGGAGAGAGGGGAAGGAAAGGAGGAAAATCCTGCTCTCCCAATCCCACTTGCCTTCTGAGGGATCCTGTCCTTCTTGTGGGAGAATCTAGTACTAGGGGCATCTGTTTAAAAATAAGGGGTCACCCATTTAAGACAGAGGTGAGGAGAAATTTTTTCTCTCAGAGAGTTGTGAGTGTTTGAAACCCCCCTCCTCAAAAGACGGTGGAAACAGAGTCTTTGAATATTTTTAAGGCAGAGTTAGATCGATTCTTGATAAGCAAGGGGGCGAAAGGTTATGGGGGTAGACGACAGTTTGGAGTTGAGGTTACATTCATAGAGTCATGAGAAGGTGGCCATTCAGTCCATCAAGTCCATGCCAGCTCCCTGTAGAGCAATCCAGTCAGTCCCAGTCCCCCACTGTATCCCTGTGGCTTTGAAAGATTATTTCCCCCAAGTGCCCATCCGATTTTCTTTGAAAATTATTCAGCATCTCCATTTCCAACATTCTCGTGGGCAGCAAGTTCCAGGTCATTATCACTTGCTGCAGAACAATGTTCCACCTCACATTCCCCTTGTATCTGTTGGCAAAAACATTCAATCTGTTTACCCTAGTCCTTCTACAGTCAACTAATGATAACAGCCTCCTCCACTATTCAAGGTCAGGGAAAGGTAGCAAGATTTGTCTTTTAAAAAGTAAGTTGCTTCTCTTAAACATAAAGGTGTGATTGTGATCCAAAGGAGTGGCACTAGACTGATGCAGAGAATTACTGCATAATTCTATACTTGTAGTTCTCCACCAATACCAGGAGAGATTGCTCTTGCCACCTTTAGGTATTAAGCGTCAGCTGCAATTCTGGATAATGTAACAAGCTGCTGATCCATCAGGGATTTTAATATTTTATACAGGTTCCATCACCAAATAATTCATGGTCCAAAACGTTATTCCTGTGTCATTTTGACCCCAATACATTATCTACCTCGACTGTTGCACAGTGTGGGCTAAATAGTTCATCACCAGCTAGGCAGCTGAGCAATAACTTGCATTTATATAGCACCTTCAACACAGAAAATGTCCCAAGGTACTACACACGAAGATAAAAACTAACACTGAACAAAACAAAGAGATATTAGAACAAGTAACCAAGAGCTTGGTCAAAGAACTAAGTTTTAATGATGATCTTGAAGACAGGAGGAGGAATGGACAGATTTGGGAGAAGAATTCCAGAGCTTAAGGCCCAGGCAGCTGAAGGTACGGCTGCCATTGATGGGGAGAAGGGGGTGAGAGTTGCACAAGAGGCCAGAGTTAGAGGAACGCGGAATTCTTGGAGAGCTGTAGAGCTGGAGTAGATGACACAGATAGGGAGGGGTTAGACCTTGGAAGGATTTGAAATCCAAGGGTGAGAATTTTACCATTCCCAACAAGCTGTGGAATTAACCCTGATTCAATGAAGAATGCAGGAGGGCATGCCATGAACAACACCAGGCTTACTTAAAACTAAAGTGTCAACCTGGTTAAGCTACAGCACAGGGCTACTTGCGTGCCAAACAGCGAAAGCAACATGCAAAAGACAGAGCTAAGCAATCCTACAAACAAGGTTCAGGTCTAAGCTCTGCAGTCCTGCCACATCCAGTCATGAATGGTGGTGGACAATTAAACAACTAACAGGAGGAGAAGGCTCCACAAATATGATGGAGGAGCCCAGCACATTAGTGCAAAAGACAAGGCTGAAGCATTTGCAACTACCTTCAGCCAGAAGTTCCAGGTGGATGATCCATCTGGGCCTTCTTCTGATGTCCCTGGTATCACAGATGCCAGTCTTCAGCCAATTTGATTCACTCAACATGATGTCAAGAAATAGTTAAAAGCACTGGATACCGCAATACAGCCATGACCTCATTGAATGGTGGAGCAGGCTCAAAGGGCCGAGTGGCCTACTCCTGCTCCTAATTTGTATGTATGTTCGTTTGTATGTAAAATGGTCAAGTCATCAAATGAAACGGGTAAAGGCTTATTGAAAATTCAGCCGAACACCAGCTAAAATGTACATTGGCCCAAATCTTCCGGTCAGCAACTGGAACCCATGTCCAATGTTGATCAGGCAGAAAACCACCCACTTGCCTGCACACGATTTTTCTGTCCAAGCTTCTGTTGGAGGATCCTGCAGAACTCCCTCGGCGCAGGAGTCAATGGAGAGAGCAGCAAAAAGAATCTTTTCACAGCACTATTCTGGGAAGTGTTCAATGGTGCCCAAGCTTCTGTGTGGTGGTGAATGAATGTATGAGTGAATGAGTGAACGGGTGAGTGAATGGATTCGTGTGCAAATGAGTAGGTGGATAAGGTAGGTGGGTAGGGTGGCAGCTGAGTAGGGCAGTAACTGGGTAGAGTGGTAGGTGGATAGGCTGGGTGAATGGATGGGTAGGTGGGTTCGGGGGTTAGTCAGGGAATGGAAGGGGTAGTTTTGGAGTTGTCGGTGTGAATGACTGGGTGGTCAGTTCTGTAGTTACCCAAAACTTAGACTAGGTTTCTTCTGTCTTCCATTTCCAGGGTCCCGGGGAGTAGGGGAATTGCCCTTCAGTGCAATAGGGCTTCCACCTAGTGCCGACCCGCATCTTGGGTCATATGCCCAGTCTTTGATGATCCAGAGACCAAAAGATCTGGGCCATCATTTTAGCAATAGAATTTTAACATTTGATGGTAAATCGTCAAAGGAAACCATTGCATGGATATTTTAATCTGCCTTTGATCCCAACTATAACATATTAGAACTATAGCCACAGCAATTAACTCCATGTAATTGAAATTCCCATAAATAATTTATATCACCAAATCACTCCATCTTGAGATGTGATGTTGAAATGTTTCTAAGCAAAATCCAAAGTTGAATTTTCAAATGGATTTACTACCTCTGCCCAATAAATGATGTTTTAATTATTTACTAGCATCATGAACAGATTATGTTATTGATAAACTCCATTGATCAGACAAAACAATTCTCAACACTGCAAATACAGCACTGTCCAATTAAAACATCTTCAGCAGTATCATCCGCTCAAACGTGCTCGGGGTCTGGGGGAGGGCAGTGCATTCTTTAAGTCAAACCAATACGTCATTTTTGATCATGATACCTATTTTAGGCTATGCATTGGTTGTGCTTGATAGATTGGATGTTAAATAGTTCAATATGCCCAAGATTGAACACAGGCCATTACAACAGAAGAGAAATCTTGTAACTGTCACTACTGTTCACATAATAGTGTCTCACACACATCATTCAGTTCTAATTTACTCATTGCTAATACCAAACTTTCCCTTTCCTCCCAAACTTTTCATTCCCTCACCTAGGATTGGGAATATTTCAAAAGTACTGTCAGATTAAATGGAAAAATTGTTTCATTCTCCAGTGGTGCCAATGGTCTCCCTATTAACCAGCAAAACAAAGCAATACTTTGACATACGTGATGGATGCAAGGTATGCTATAATTATTGAGTTCCTCCATTATCCTAAATGTCAAATAATTTTGAAACTGTCCCCACTTTTGTTCCAAAGAGCCACATGACATAGCCAGTTTCGGTGTATAATGGGCTCCATTTAGAGATTTGTGCTGACATTATTTAATTATTCATAAAAACATAGAAACTAGGAGCAGCAGTAGGCCATTTGGCCCTTCGAGCCTGCTCCGCCATTCATTATGATCATTGCTGATCATCCAACTCAATAGCCTGCTCCCGCTTTCTCCCCATATCCTTTGATCCCTTTCGCCCCAAGAGCTATATCTAACTCCTTCTTCAAAACATACAATGTTTTGGCCTCAACTACTTTCTGTGGTAGCAAATTCCACAGGCTCACCACTCTCTGGGTGAAGAAATTTCTCCTCATCTCAGTCCTAAATGGTCTACCCTGTATCCTCAGACTGTGACCCCTGGTTCTGGACTCCCCCACCATCGGGAACATCATTTCTGCATCTACCCTGTCTAGTCCTGTTAGAATTTTATAGGTTTTTATGAGATCCCCCCTCATTCTTCTGAACTCCAGCAAATATAATCCTAACCGACTCCATCTCTCCTCATATGTCAGTCCCGCCATCCCAGGAATCAGTCTGGTAAGCCTTTGCTGCACTCCCTCTATAGCAAGAACATCCTTCCTCAGATAAGGAGACCAAAACTGCACACAATATTCCAGGTGTGGTCTCACCAAGGCCCTATACAATTGCAGCAAGACATCCCTGTTCCTGTACTCGATTCCTCTGGCTATGAAGGCCAACATACCATTTGCCTTCTTTACCGCCTGCTGCACCTGCATGCTTACCTTCAGCGACTGGTGTACAAGGACACCCAGGTCTCGTTGCACATTCCCCCTCTCTCAATTTATAGCCATTCAGATAATAATCTGCCTTCCTGTTTTTGCTACCAAAGTGAATAACCTCACATTTATCCACATTATACTGCATCTGCCATGCATTTGCCCACTCATTCAGCTTGTCCAAATCACACTGAAGCATCTCTGCATCCTCCTCACAGCTCGCCCTCCCACCCAGCTTTGTGTCATCTGCAAATTTGGAGGTATTACACTTAGTTCCTTCATCTAAATCATTAATATATATTGTGAATAACTGGGATCCCAGCACCAATCCCTGCGATACACCCCTGGTCACTGCCTGCCATTCGGAAAAAGACCCGTTTATTCCTACTCTTTGTTTCCTGTCTGCCAACCAGTTTTCTATCCATCTCAATACACTACCCCCAATCCCATGCGCTTTAATTTTACACGCTAATCTCTTATGTGGGACTTTGTCGAAAGCCAAATAAACCACATCTACTGGCTCCCCCTCATCAACTCTACTAGTTACATCCTCAAAATTCCAGTAGATTTGTCAAGCATGACTTCCCTTTCGTAAATCCATGCTGACTCTGTCCGATTCTACCACTGTTTTCTAAGTGCTCAGCTATTAAATCTTTTTAGAATTTTACCCACTACCGACGTCAGGCTGACTGGTCTATAATTCCCTATTTGCTCTCTGCCTCCCTTTTTAAATTGTGGGGTTACATTCGCTACCCTCCAATCTGTAGGAACTGTTCCAGAGTCTATAGAATCTTGGAAGATGGCCACCAATGCATCCACTACTTCTAGCCCCACTATTTATCATTATATTCAAATACTGGCAAAATCAAGTTGACAAATGAACTGTTGTTGCATTCAGAAATTAAGACCAGAAATAAAATGGAGCAACTCAAATATTAACTCCACCAGTGAAAGTCACAGCTTTGGTGAAACATGCAGCACTGTTGTACAGTCTGTTCTAACCATGGCAATGATTTGCCAACATATTTTGGTTGATATGGCAATCAAAACTTTACATCAGTGTGTTCTAATGTTGAGAACTGGAGCTAATAGCCCCAAAGTTAATTCAACAGAAAGAATGTTTTTAATTCTAACAAAAACATCAATCTGTAAGCAAATGCAATGGGGGACACAAAATTCCATCCCAGAAACAATTTGAACATGTTAAACTTCTCAAGCCACAAATTATAGACAAGCACCAGAAAATGTAGCCATTTGGTCAATCACAGCTCCTGGCTTCGATACAACTCATGCAGACGCCTGTGATGGTCTTTCACAGTCTGTTCAAAACAGTAACACCTGCTTCACTCCATGCAAATACTTTATCTTTGAGCCAAGATAAAGTTTATTATAAAATGGATTTTACTCACATACTCCTGCACAGGCCTTGAAGGAAAATAATTGGGCTATTCGAGAAGCAAATATATGGTATATAACCAAAAAAATGCAGCTTATCTGCTGAAGTCAACCATAAAACATGGAGCGTGAGAGGGTGCTTACATGGACACCAAGGAAATGTGTGTGTATTTCAATTATTCACAAGTGATGGAAATTCATATCTGCACATGGGGAAGTCACTAACTTTAATAAGCTGCATTACTCCAGTTGGTACTAAAACAGCAATTGTTTTCACCTGGACAGATGAGTTTGAGACAGTATCTAATGGCTTCAGTCTCTCACCTTACCTGTGTGAGGGACCTGCTGCCATTATGCTAACTTGAACCAAGCCCCATATACCCAACATGCTTGTGCTCACTGACCCGCACTCCCAATCCAGCAACACCTCAATTTTAAAATTTTCATCCTCATGTTCAAATCCTTCCATGGCCTTGCCACCCCCCCACCAACCCACCCCCTCCTCCCCCCAACTCACCCCCTCCTCCTTATCTCTTGAAACCTCAACAGCTAAATAGCTAAATAACCCTCCAAAATCTCTCTGCTTTCCAATTCTGGCCTCTTGGGTATCCCCAATTTCTTTCTCTTCACCACTAGCAGCCATGCCTTCAGCTGCTTTGGCTCTTCAGGTATCAACATGGATTGCTTTAGTCAAGAGTTTATTCCACACAACAGAATGGCATCACTGTATTGGAACCTGGTCTAGTTGATGCCCAGATGCCACCTTAGCAATATTAATTATTTGTACTGCTGTTTAACTTAAGCAAGTTCCTATAAGGTAATTCTTCATACAGAGCACAAACATTAATACCTTTAATGTAATGGAATGTGGTTTACCAGTCACAATCTGTGTTTGGCAATACTGGAACCACAATAAACAACAACACCTCAAGGCATCAGCAATTATGGCAGCTCCAATAACAAAATTCCAGAGATTTAGCTTGCCAAACATGAAGTGCTACCCACTACTGCATAGGGGCATTGTTTTGTTAATTATTTATTCCTGTCCTCTAAGGCAGTAATCCTAAGCACCTATGTCATATAGGAACATGGAAACAGAAGGAGGCCATTCAGCCCCTCAAGCCTGTTCTGCCATTCAATGAGATCGTGGCTGATCTATGACTTAATTCCATAGCTCAACCTTTGTCCCATGTTCCTTAATACCTTTGGCTAACAGAAATCTATAAATTTCAGATTTAAAATTAACAATCGATCTGGCATTAGTTGCCCTTTGCAGAAGGGAGTTTGCGTTAATATTGTCTGTATCTCATTATGAGATCCGGCCCATATCCCGCGCATCCTCCCTCACGCCTTCTCCTCCTTCCCAGAAACATGATAGGGTCCCCCTTGTCCTCACTTATCACCCCACCAGCTTCCGCATTCAAAGGATCATCCTCCGCCATTTCCGCCAACTCCAGCATGATGCCACCACCAAACACATCTTCCCTTCACCCCCCCTGACGGCATTCCGTAGGGATCGTTCCCTCCGGGACACCCTAGTCCACTCCTCCATCACCCCCTACTCCTCAACCCCCACTTATGGCACCTCCCCATGCCCACGCAGAAGATGCAACACCTGCCCCTTCACTTCCTCTCTCCTCACCGTCCAAGGGCCCAAACACTTCTTTCAAGTGAAGCAGCATTTCACTTGCATTTCCCCTAACTTAGTCTACTGCATTCGTTGCTCCCAATGCGGTCTCCTCTACATTGGAGAGACCAAACGCAAACTGGGCGACCGTTTTGCGGAACACCTGCGGTCTGTCCGCAAGAAAGACCCAAACCTCCCTGTCGCTTGCCATTTTAACACTCCACCCTGTTCTCTTGCCCACATGTCTGTCCTTGGCTTGCTGCATTGTTCCAGTGAAGCCCAACGCAAACTGGAGGAACAGCACCTCATCTTCCGACTAGGCACTTTACAGCCTTCCGGGCTGAATATTGAATTCAACAACTTTAGATCTTAAACTCCCCCTCCCCCTATCCCCACCCCGTTTCTCCCCCACCCCCCCTTTTTTTTTCTCAATAATTTATATAGATTCTTCTTTCCCCACCTATTTCCATTATTTTTAAATCTAAAACTAAAACCTTGTTAGTCTGTCCACCCCACCCCCACTAGAGCTGTACTTTGAATATCCTGTCTTCCATTCTTAATTAGCACTTTTCTTAGACAAATATCACCACCTTCAATACCTCTTTGACCCTTTTGTCTGTGACATCTTTTGATTATCTGCTCCTATCACTGCTTATCTCCACAATCACCACACCCTCAACGTCTCTCTTCCCCACCCCCCCCCCAACTTAAACCAATTTATATTTCTCCCTTCTCCTAACTATGCTTCAGTTCTGCCGAAGGGCCATGAAGGCTCGAAACGTTAACTGATTTCTTCTCCGCCGATGCTGCGAGACCTGCTGAGTTTTTCCAGGTAATTCTGTTTTTGTTCCAGACTTACCTCATCATCGGGAGGCTGAGAACTACAACTCCCAGCATGCCTCAGGTTTCCATGCATGCCTGGACCAGGAGCGGAATATCCATGAACAGTACAGTGCTTCGGAGTTCTCCTGGCACCTGTGTGGCGATCAAAAAACAGAAATAGTGCATAAACCCCAGTCATGCAACCTGGGAGCAGAGCGCCATTTCAGAGAAGATTCCCAGGCAGGGGACAGGGAGAGGCCCCAAAGGAAGAGAGGACGGAGAAATGTCCCAGTTAAGAAGAAAGAGCAGCAGAGAAAGAGGCTCCAAGCAGAAATATGGCTGTGGTTGGCAGACCTTAAATGGAGAGGGCTTGACTAGAGCCCTGGTGAATGAAGGAGGCAGCAGAATGTTGGTGATTCTGTGCTGTGGACCATTGCGGGGGGAAGGTACCCCTTTGGAGCAGTGGTGTTCTGCTCGGTGCAGCCGAAGAGCTGAAGTTGTGCTTGTGAGTTGGTGCTGGAGTGCAGGCTCGGGAACCCAGGGGAACGGGGTGTAGGGAGACAAGATTGAAGCCCTGGGAGGTGGGCCGTTGTTGATGCCATGCAAGCTGAAGCGACTTATGGAAAGAATCCTAAGGGGAGATCTTCGAAGGTGAAGACTGCAATCCCTCATAAGAGAGTCAGCGTTCCCACAAGGTTGGTTGACTCACACTGTTGACCGACATCTGGCTGGGTTGCTGAGAATCCGTGGAATCTGTCTTGGTCGCACATACCATTTATTGTGCAGTGTGGTGTGTTTGGCCATAGTTTGCCTGTTAATTCACATGAACCTCATATTAACCCTGAATGTTAGAGTATAAGGTAGATATTGTGAATTGCTTTATCGTTCTGACCTTGTATATTAAAGTTTATTTTTGCTTGTTCAAACCCATGGAATCTTGTGGTGATGGTGCAGTGGTATTGTCACTGGATAAGTTATCCAGAGACCCAGGGTAATGCTCTGGGGACCTGGGTTCGAATCCTGCCACCGGAGATGGTGAAATTTGAATTCAATTAAGACCTGGAATTAAAAGTCTAATGATGACCATGAAACATTGTTGATTGTCATAACATAGCATCTGGTTCACTAATGTCCATTAGGGAAGGAAATCTGCCATCCTTACCTGGTCTGGCCTACATGTGACTCCAGACCCACAGCAATGTGGTTGACTCTTAACTGTCCTCTGAGATGGGCAAGCAAGCCGCTCAGTTGTATCAAACTGCTACAAAGCTTCAAAAAAGGAATGAAACTGGACGGACCACCCGGCATCAGCCAAGGCACCGGAAATGACAACGGCAATCGCAGCCCTGTCGACCCTGCAAAGTCCTCCTGACTAACATCTGGGGGCTTGTGCCAAAATTGGGAGAGCTGTCTCACAGACTAGTCAAGCAACAGCCTGACATAGTCATCCTCACGGAATCATATCTTACAGATAATGTCCCAGACACCACCATCGCCATCCCTGGGTATGTCCTGTCCCACTGGCAGGACAGACCCAGCAGATGTGGCGGCACAGTGGTATACGGTTGGGAGGGAGTTGCCTTGGGAGTCCTCAACATCAACTCCAGGCCACATGAAGTCTCATGGCATCAGGTCAAACATAGGCAAGGAAACCTCCTGCTGGAGACCACATACCGCCCTCCCTCAGCTGATGAATCAGTGCTCCTCCATGTTGAACACCACTTGGAGGAAGCACTGAGGGTGGCAAGGGAACAGAATGTACTCTGGGTGGGGGACTTCAATGTCCATCACCAAAAGTGGCTCAGTAGCACCACGACTGACCGAGCTGGCCGAGTCCTAAAGGACGTAGCTGCTAGACTGGGTCTGCGGCAAGTAGTGAGGGAACCAACAAGAGGGAAAAACATACTTGACCTCATCCTCACCAACCTGCCTGCCGCAGATGCATCTGTCCATGACAGTATCGGTAGGAGTGACCACCACACAGTCATTGTGGAGACAAAGTTCAAATTGGAGATACCCTCCATCATGTTGTGTGGCACTACCACTGTGCCAAATGGGATAGATTTCGAACAGATCTATCAACTTAAACTGGGTATTCACGAGGTGCTGTGGGCCATCAGAAGCAGCAGAATTGTACTCAAAGACAATCTATAACCTCATGGCCCGGCATATCCCCCACTTTGCCATTACCATCAAGCCAGGGGATCAACCCTGGTTCAATGAAGAGTACAGGAGGGCATGCCAGGAGCAGCACCAGGCATACCTAAAAATGAGGTGTCAACTTGGTGAAGATATAACACAGGACTACTTGAGTGCCAAACAGCGTAAGCAGCAAGTGATAGACAGAGTTAAGCGATTCCACAACCAACGGACCAGATCTAAGCTCTGCAGTCCTGCCACATTCAGTCGTGAATGGTGGTGGACAATTAAACAACTCACGGAGGAGGAGGCTCCACAAATATCCCCATCCTCAATGATGGAGGAGCCCAGCACAGCAGTGCAAAAGAAAAGGCTGAAGCATTTGCTATATTCTTCAGCCAAAAGTGCCAAGTGCATGATCCATCTCATGCCAGTCTTCAGCCAATTCAATTCACTCCACGTGATATCAAGAAATGGCTGAAGGCACTGGATACTGCAAAGGCTATGGTCCCTGACAATATTCTGGCAATAATACTGAAGACTTTGCTCCAGAACTGGCCATACCCCTAGCCAAGCTGTTCCAGTACAGCTACAACACTGGCATCTACCTGGCTATGTGGAAAATTGCCCAGGTATATCCTGTACACAAAAAGCAGGACAAATCCAACCCAGCCAATTACTGCCCCATCAGTCTACTCTCGATCATCAGTAAAGTAATGGAAGGGGTCATCAACAGAGCTATCAAGCGGTTATTGCTTAGCAATAACCTGCTCACAGACGCCTAGTTTGGGTTCCGCCAGGGCCACTCAGCTCCTGACCTCATTACAACCCCAGTTCAAACATGGACGAAAGAGCTGAATTCCCAAGGTGAGGTGAGAATAACTGCCCTTGACATCAAGGCAGCATTTGAGTGTGGTCACAAGGAGCCCTAGCAAAACTGGTGTCAATGGGAATCAGGGGAAAAACTCTCCACTGGTTTGAGTCATACCAAGCACAAAGGAAGATGGTTGTGGTTGTTGAAGGTCAGTCATCTCAGCTCCAGGACATCACTGCAGTAGTTCCTCAGGATAGTGTCCTAGGCCCAACCATCTTCAGCTGCTTCATCAATGACCTTCCTTCCATCATAAGGTCAGAAGTGGGGATGCTCGCTGATGATTGCACAATGTTCAGCACCATTTGCGACTCCTCAGATACTGAAGCAGTCCATGTCCAAATGCCGCAAGACCTGGACAATATCCAGGCTTGGGCTGACAAGTGGCAAGTAACATTCGCGCCACACAAGTGTCAGGAAATGACCATCTCCAACAAGAGAGAATCTAACCATCGCCCCTTGACATCGGTAATGGGGAAAATTCTAGAGTCCATTAAAGAAGATTTAATAGCTGAGCACTTGGAAAACAGTGGCAGAATTGGACAGAGTCAGCATGGATTTATGAAAGGGAAATCATGCTTGACAAATCTACTGGAATTTTTTGAGGGTGATTTAGATGAGGAAATTAAATGTAATATCTCCAAATTTGCAGATGACACAAAGCTGGGTGGGAGGGTGAGCTGTGAGGAGGATGCAGAGATGCTTCAGTGTGATTTGGACAAGCTGAGTGAGTGGGCAAATGCATGGCAGATGCAGTATAATGTGGATAAATGTGAGGTTATCCATTTTGGTAGCAAAAACAGGAAGGCAGATTGTTATCTGAATGGCTATAAATTGAGAGAGGGGAATGTGCAACGAGACCTGGGTGTCCTTGTACACCAGTCGCTGAAGGTAAGCATGCAGGTGCAGCAGGCGGTAAAGAAGGCAAATGGTATGTTGGCCTTCATAGCCAGAGGAATCGAGTACAGGAACAGGGATGTCTTGCTGCAATTGTACAGGGCCTTGATGAAACCACACCTGGAATATTGTGTGCAGTTTTGGTCTCCTTATCTGAGGAAGGATGTTCTTGCTGTACAGGGAGTGCAGCAAAGGTTTACCTGACTGATTCCTGGGATGGCGGGACTGACATATGAGGAGAGATTGAGTTGCTTAGGATAATATTTGCTGGAGTTCAAAAGAATGAGGGGGGATCTCATAGAAACCTATAAAATTCTAACAGGACTAGACAGGGTAGATGCAGGAAGGATGTTCCTGATGGTGGGGGAGTCCAGAACCAGGGGTCACAGTCTGAGGATTATGGGGTAAACCATTTAGGACTGAGATGAGGAGAAATTTCTTCACCCAAAGAGTGGTGAGCCTGTGGAATTCGTTACCACAGAAAGTAGTTGAGACCAAAACATTGTATGCTTTGAAGGAGTTAGATATAGCTCTTGGGGCGAAAGGGATCAAAGGGTATGGGGAGAAAGCGGGAGCAGGCTGTTGAGTTGGATGATCAGCCATGATCATAATGAATGGTGGAGCAGGCTCGAAGGGTCAAATGGCCTACTCCTGCTCCTAGTTTCTATGTTTCTATGTTCAATGGCATTATCATCACTAAATCACCCACTATCAACTTTCGTATTCATTTACGGGATGTGGGCTTCGCTGGCTGGGCCAGTGTTTATTGCCCATCCCTAGTTGCTCTTGAGGAGATGGTGATGAGCTGCTTTCTTGAACTGCTGCAGTCCATGTGGTGCAGGTGCATCCACAGTGCTGTTAGGAAGGGAGTTCCAGGATTTGATCGTGAAGGAACGGCGATATATTTCCAGGTTAAGATGGTGAGTGGCTTGGAGGGGAATGTCCAGGTGGTGGTGTTCCCATCTACCTGCTGCCCTTGTCCTTCTAGGTGGCAGTGGTCCTGGGTTTGGAAGGCACTGTCTAAGAAGCCTTGGTGAGTTTCTGCATTGGTGGTGGAGGGAGTGAATGTAGGAGGTGGTGGATGTAGTGCCAATAAATCAAGCTGCTTTGTCCTGGACAGTGTCAAGCTTCTTGAGTGTTGTGGGAGCTGCACTCATCCAGGCAAGTGGGGAGTATTCCATCACACTCCTGACTTGTGCCTTGGTGGACAGGCTTTGGGGAGTCAGGAGGTGAGTTACTCGTCGCACGATTCTAAGCCTCTGACTTGCTTTTGTAGCCATAGTATTTATATGGCTAGTCCAGTTCAGTTTCTGGTCAATGGTAGCCCCCAGGATGTTGATGGTGGGGGATTCAGTGATGATAATGCCATTGAATGTAAAGGGGTGATGGTTAGGTTCTCTCTTCTTGGAGATGGTCATTGTCTGGCACTTGTGAGGTGCGAATGTTACTTGCCACTTGTCAGGCCTGGATATTGTCCAGGCCTTGCTGCATTTGGACATGGACTGCTTCAGTATCTGAGGAGTCGTGAATGGTGCTGAACATTGTGCAATCATCAGTGAACATCCCCACTTCTGACCTTATGATGGAAGGAAGGTCATTGATGAAACAGCTGAAAATGGTTGGGCCGAGGACACTACCCTGAGGAACTCCTGCAGTGATGTCCTGGAGCTGAGATGACTGACCTCCAACAACTACACTTTTGATAAGTGCATCTGAATACAGCTCCTTTTCCATTTTATTAGCCCCATCTCTAAATTTTTAATGTGCTGTATTCCAGTATGAACTACCTTATTTTTGTCTACATTAAAGCCACATATTGTGGCTGGATCCTTTTCACTAACATCACATCATTATAAATACTGGTATAAACAATGGCATTAGATGTGCCAGCTGTAAGCCTTAAGCTTTGGCAGTAACTGAACTTCATATGTTATTTTCCATTTACCTCCTCTGTTCTCCTAAAGGTGCTGATTTTCTCTGGGTTATGCTTCCACACACAGTTCACTCCTGTACCTCACCACAAGCCGCCATTCTTCATGTGTACACATAGGTAGTGAATGTCAGCGGAACCTTTGATGGTTCAGGGCACCAGAATCAAGCTTCATCCTCCCCTCGTCCTAAAACCACAGAGGAACATGTTCCAAAGATAGTGGGACTCGTAACTGAATTGCCCTCCTCTTACACCATGAACAGTTGTAGTTCCCTGCCTGCTGCTGTAGAAGAGATGTGAGCTGGCCCTAGTCCAGTTCAAGCCTAGTTGAAATGATTATACCCACTCGATGTGATGAAACTCTTTGTGAAACCACATTCAAGCTGCTTTGATCCATTGAAAGAACACAGCTGGCTTGAGGCTGCTGGAGGCTTTGGGGAAATCAGATCACTGATAAATCTTTTCAGTTTTGCTCAGCTGCCATTTATGCACTTGGTCGGAGAGTGGGAGAATACCTTGTACACCACAATCATCAATTATTAAAGATACAGAGTAGGGCAAAGTATCATAATGCTGAATTGGGAAAGATGACTGGAGGAAAGGTTACAATTGGTTGAGTCTAGATATTGAGGGGCTGAGAAAGCATGAAAAACAATGAAAGAAACTAAGGGATTGGGGATGATCAGGGAAAAAGAGCAATAGGTAGAAATATGGCAAAAAGAGAGAAAAATCAGAAGAGTAGCAGAAAATCCCCAAGAGGGGACAAAAATCTGCAAATTTGCATTAGTGCTATTGTGATTGGATGTTGACTTGAGGTGTGCCCTGACAGTGCCTGATCCAGTTTGATCATAGAACCTCAGCAGAATTGGACTTACATGGAAGACAGCCCAGGTGCAGTAGGATTTTATATGGCTCCGTTTCACACTCATGCACTAGATCTTCAGCCACCTAAAATACTCACCTTTCAAAACAACTGGCTAAATGTTTTTGCTTGATTACCTTCAAAGATGCTAATATACTTAACTATTAACCAATGCTATAAAGTGTTGTCTCAGGATAACAGCAAACTAATGATAAACTGGATTGAATGTGTCCTGACAGGATGGTGACAACTGTATCATTGTACATTCATAGAACAATCTTTTACAATAGGACTGATTTCTGGAACCTGCAGCATTTCATATTATGCAAATAATGTTATTGCAAAAATTGAGCAGTATCCAGACAATGAAAACTCTATTTCTGCTTGGTTGAAGTTGATCGAGTGATTAGATATGGTCAATGTCATTAGATAAATGGAAATGACAGACTTCAGCAAGAATGCAATAAACCTACAGGGTTAAAATGTACCCAAAGCATGGAAAAGTCATGGAATCATAGAAGAGTACAGCACAGAAAAAGGCCATTCTGCCCATTCTCTTTCAAAGAGCAATTCAGTTAGTCCCAGCCTCCACTCTTTACCCATATACTTACCATTTGTTCTTCTTCCAAATATTTGTCCAATTTACTTTTGAATATTGAATCTGCCTCCACCACCCTATCAGGAAGTGCATTCCAAATCATCACTGGTTGCATAAAAATGTTTTCCTTATGTCGCCTCTAGTTCTCTTGCCAATCACCTTAAATGAGTGTCCTCTGGTATTGATCCTTTAGCCATTGGAAACAGTTTATTTACTCTATATAAACCCTTCCTAATTTTGAACGCCACAATCAAATCTCCTCTTAACCTTCTCAGTTGTAAGGAGAACAGCCCCAGCTTCTCCAGTCTACTTATGTAACTGTAATCCTTTATCACTGGTACAATTCTATAAAATCTCTTCTGTCTCCCTCTTCAAATCCCTTACATCATTCCCAAAATGGGGTGCCCAGAATTGGACATAATACTCTAACAGGGGGTAAACCAGTGTTTATATCAGTTTAACATAACTTCATGGCTTTTGTACTTTATGCCTCTGTTTATAAATTCCAGGATCCCATAAGCTTTAACTAATTTCCCTGTTAACCTGTGCTGCTACCTTCAATGATTTGTGCTTCAAGATCATACCATTTAGCATATCCCTCCTCATTCTTCCTATTAAAGTGCATTGCCATACACTTTTCTACATTGAATTTCATTTGCTATGTCTTCACCTAATCCATCAGCCTGTCTATGCCCTCTTGGAGTGTATTACTATCTTCCTCTGTTTTCTTTCTACAAATTTCAAAATTGTGAACTGTGCTCTCAGATGATAATATATCTCAAAAACAACAGTGATCCTAGTACTGAACCCTGGGGGAACATCACTGTATACCTCCCTCCAATCTGCAGCCATTCACCATAAATCTGTTTTCCGTCCCTTAGCCAATTTTGTATCCTTGCTACCACCACCCCTTTTATTCCATGGGCTTTAACTTTGCTGGCAAGCTGATTATGTGGCACTTTATCAAACACCTTTTGGAAGTCCAAATATGCCTCATCAAACAGATCACCCTCATCAACCTTTTCATCGAAAAACTCAAATCCAGTCAATTAAAATGAAAGCAAAATACTGCGGATTGCGGAAATCTGAAATAAGAACAAAAAATGCTGGAAAAACTCAGCAGGTCTGGCAGCATCTTCGGAGAGAGAAACAGAGTTAACTTTTCGAGTCTGTATGACTCTTCTTCAGAGCTAAAGAGAAGTATAAATGTGATGGATTTTATACTGTTTAAGAGGGGGTGGAGCAGGTGAAGCAAGATAGAAGGTCAGGGATAGGTGGGAGCTGAGGAGAGATTGACAAAGATGTCATGGACACAAGACAAAGGGAGTGTTAATGGTAGTGTTAAAGACGAAAGAAGGTGTTGATAGAGGCATAAAGGTAAGATAGCAGAAGGTGTTAATAGTAGAACAATGGTCAAGGCTCTGTGAAAACACAACATGGAAACAAGTTACAGATGGCCCAGGGGTGGTGAGGGGGGGTTGCAGTTGGTGAAAAGGGATTAAAAAATGAACAAATAAATAAAAATAAATAAATAAATAAATAAATAAATAAAATAATTAAAATAAATAAGAAGAAGAATAAAAATTTAAATAATTTAAAAATTGGATTAAGAAAGGAGTAGAAATGGAGGAGAGAATTCATAGTCTGAAGTTGTTGAACTCAATGTTAAATCTGGAAGGCTGTAAAGTGCCTAGTCGGAAGATGAGGTGCTGTTCCTCCAGTTTGCGTTGAGCTTCACTGGAACATTGCAGCAGGCCAAGGATGGACATGTGGGCATGAAAGCAGGGTGGAGTGTTGAAATGGCAAGCGACAGGGAGGTCTTGGTCATGCTTGCAGACTGAGTGAAGGTGTTCTGCAAAGCGGTCACCCAGTCTGCGTTTAGACTCCCCAGTGTAGAGGAGACCCCATTGGGATCAGTGAATGCAGTAGACCAAATTGAAGGAGGTGCAAGTGAAGCACTGCTTCTTCTGAAAGGAGTGTTTGGACCTTGGACAATGAGGAGCGAGGAGGTAAAGGGACAGGTCTTGCACCTTCTGCAATTGCATGGGAAGGTGCCGTGGGAAGGGGATGAGGAGTTGGGGGTGATAGAGGAGTAGACCAGGGTGTCACAGAGGTAATGGTCCCTATAGAATGCTGACGGTGGGGGTGAGGGGAAGATGTGTTTGGTGGTGGGATAATACTAGAGTTGGTGGAAATGGCGGAGGATGATCCTTTGAATGTGGAAGCTGATGGGGTGAAAAGTGAGGACAAGGGGGGCCTTATCATGGTTCTGGAAGGGAGAGGAAGGTGTGAGGGCAGAGGCATGGGAGGTGGGTCAGACATGGGTCAGAGAGCTCTGTCAACCACATTGGGTGGGGAACCATGGTTAAGGATGAAGGAAGACATGTCAGAAACACCGCTTTGGAAGGTGGCATCATCTGAACAGGTGTGATGGAGGCGAAGGAACTGAGAGAATGGGATGGAGTCCTTACAGGAAGTGGGGTGTGAGGGTCTGTAGTCGAGGTAGCTGTGGGAGTCGGTAGGCTTGTGGTGAATATTGGTGGACAGTGTATCACCAGAAATTGAAACAGAAAGGTCAAGGAAGGGAAGGGAAGTGTCGGTGATGAACCATGTGAAGGTGATAGAGGGTGGAAATTGGAAGCAACATTGATGAATTTTTCATGGTCCAGACGAGAGTATGAAGTGGCACTGATACAGACATCAATGTACCGAAGAAAGAGGTGTGGGAGGGGGCCTGAGTAGGACTGGAACAAGAAAGGTTCCACATACCCCATAAAGAGACAGGCATAACTAGGGCACATGCGGGTACCCATAGCCACATTCCTTGTTCCAGTCCTACTCAGACCTCCCCCCCACAACTCTTTCTCCGGTACCTCGATGACTGTTTCGGTGCCGCTTCATGCTCTCATCTGGACCTGGAGAAATTTATCAATTTTGTTTCCAATTTCCACCCCTCCATCACGTTCACATGGTCCATCTCCGACCTTTCCCTTCCTTGACCTCTCTGTCTCCATTTCTGGTGATAGGCTGTCCACCAATATTCATTACAAGCCCGCTGACTCCCACAACTACCTCGACTACAGCTCCTCACACCCCGCTTCCTGTAAGGACTCCATCCCATTCTCTCAGCTCCGTCACATCTGTTCTGATGATGCCACTTTCCAAAACGGTGCTTCTGACAGGTCTTCCTTCACCGAGGTTGCCCACCTACTGTGGTTGACAGGGCCCTCAAGTGTGTCCGATCCATCTCCTATGCCTCTGCCCTCACACTTTCCTCTCCCTCCTAGAACCATGATAGGGTCCCCCTTGTCCTCACTTTTCACTCCACCAGCCTCTGCATTCAAAGGATCATCCTCTGCCATTTCTGCCAACTCCAGCATGATGCCACCACCAAACACATCTTCCCCTCACCCTCCGGTCAGCATTCTGTAGGGACTGTTCCCTTCGGGACACCCTGGTTCATTCCTCCATCACCCCCAACACCTCATCCCCCTTCCACAGTACTTACCCATGCAATCGCAGAAGGTGTAACACCTGCCCCTTCACCTCCTCACCGTCCAATGACCCAAACACTCCTTTCAGCTGAAGCAGCGCTTCACTGGTACCTCCTTCAATTTGGTCTACTGCATTCACTGCTCCCAATGGGGTCTCCTCTACATTGGAGAGATCAAACGCAGACTGGGTGACCGCTTTGTGGAACACCTTCACTCAGTCTGCAGGCATGACCCAGACCTTCCTGTCATAGAGGTCTACAGCACAGAAAAAGATCCTTCAGCCCATTGAGTCTGCGCCAGTCAAACAAGTACCTATCTATTCTAGTCCCATTTTCGAGCACTAGGCCTATAGCCTTGTATGCCATAACAACGCAAGTGCACATCCAAATACTTCTTAAATGTTATGAGGGTTTCTGCCTCTACTACCCTTTCAGGCAGTGAGTTCCAGATTCCCATCACCCTCTGGGTAAAAAAATTCTTCCTCACATCCCCTCTAAACCCCCTGCCCCTTACCTTAAATCTATGCCCCCTGGTTATTGATCCCTCCACCAAGGGGAAAAGTTCCTTCCTGTCTACCCTATCTATGCCCCTCATAATTTTATACACCTTAATCATGTCCCCCCTCAATATCGTCTGCTCCAGGGAAAATAACCCCAGTCTATCCAATCTCTCCTCATAACTAAAACTCTCTAGCCCAGGCAACATCCTGGTAAATCTCCTCTGCACTCTCTCTAGTGTAATCACATCCTTCCTATAATGCGGATTCCAGAACTGCACACAATACTATAGCTGTGACCTAACCAGCATTTTATACAGTTCCAGCATAACCCCTTGCTCTTATATTCTATGCCTCAGCTAATAAAGGCAAGTATCCCAAATGCCGCCTTAACCTTATCTACCTGTCCCGCTACCTTAAGGGACCGGTGGACATGCACACCAAGGTCCCTCTGATCCTCGGTACTTCCCAGGGTCCTACCATTCATCGTGCATTCCCGTGCCTTGTTTGTCCTGCCCATGTGCATCACCTCACACTTATCCGGATTAAATACCATTTGCCATCTTACCAGCCCCAACTATATCCTCTTGTAATCTAAGGCTATCCTCCTCACTATTTACCACCCCGCCAATTTTCGTGTCATCCATTTGCCATTTCAAAGCACCATCCTGCTCTGAACCTGGAAAAATTTATCAATTTTGCTTCCAATTTCCACCCCTCTATCACCTTCACACGGTCCATCTCCGACACTTCCCTTCCCTTCCTTGACCTCTCTGTCTCCAGTTCTGGTGATAGACTGTCCACCAATATTCATTACAAGCCTACTGACTCCCACAGCCTCCTTGATACAGCTCCTCACACCCCGCTTCCTGTAAGGACTCCATCCCATTCTCTCAGTTCCTTCGCCTCCGTCGCATCTGTTCTGATGATGCCACTTTCCAAAACAGTTCCTCTGACATGTCTTCCTTCTTCCTTAATCGAGGGTTCCCCCCACAGTGGTTGACAGGGCCCTCAACCATGTCTGGCCCATCTCCCACGCCTCTGCCCTCAAAATTTCCTCACCCTCGCAGAACCATGATAGGGTCCCCCTTGACCTCACTTTTCACCCCACCAGCTTCTGCATTCAAGAAACCATCCTCTGCCATTTCTGCAAACTCCAGCATGATGCCACCACCAAATACATCTTCCCTTCACTCCCCCGTCAGCATTCCGTAGGGACCATTCCCCTTTCCTTCCACTCCATCATTTCTTCCATCACCGTCAACTCCTCATCCTCTTCCCACGGCACCTTCCCATGCAATCGCAGAAGGTGATACACCTGCCCCTTTACCTCCTCCCTCCTCACTGTCCAAGGGCCCAAACTCTTTTCAGGTGAAGCAACGCTTCACTTGCACTTCCCTCAATTTAGTCTACTGTATTCGCTGCTCCCAATGTGGTCTCCTCTACATTGGAGAGACCAAACGCAGACTGGGTGACCACTTTGCGGAACATTTTTGTTCAGTCCACAAGCATTACCCAGACCTCCCTGCCGCTTGCCATTTCAACACCCCACCCTGCTCTCATGCCCACATGTCTGCCCTTGGCCTGCTGCAATGTTCCAGTGAAGCTCAACGCAAACTGGAGGAACAGCACCTCATCTTCCGACTCGGCACTTTACAGCCGTCCGGACTTAACATTGAGTTCAACAACTTCAGACCATGAACTCTCTCCTCCAACTCCAATCCTTCTTAAATCCAGTTTGTTTTTGTATTTCAATTTTAATTTTAATGCTCGTATATTTTCATTTATATTTTTTATTTATTTTTATTTATTCGTTTTTTTAAATCCTTTTTCCCCAACCCCCCCAAGGGGCACCTGTCACTTGTTTCTATGTTGTGCTTTCACAGAACACTGGCCCTTGTTTTGCCATTTCCCCCTTGTAGACATGTGTCTAGACAGTACCCAAACCATCTCATTAGAGGCCGTCCATTGCTCCATTATATTTCAACCTGTCAACTTTAACTCCAATTTAGCCAGATCAAATCCCTCTTCAACAGACTGAAATTAATCCTTCCCTGGTTAAGTATTTTTACTCTTGTCCTTCTCCATAATTAATCTAAACCTTTTGATACTATGAACACTATTCCCAAGATGCTGCCTGACTGTGTCATTCTCGTCTTGACCCACTTCATTCCCCAGGATTAGATGAAACAATACCTCTTTCCCTGTTGGACAGGAAACAAACCTATCAAGGAAGTTGTACTGAATATGCTTCAGAAATTCTTCCCCTTCTCTGTAAATTCTTCCCCTCTCTTCTCTCAAAAGAATCACTGCCCCATTCAACAATGGAGTAGGTTAATCCTCCAATTATCATGACTGTATCATTCATACACCTCTCTGCAATTGGCTTGCAAACTTGCCTCTCTGATTCTTAACAGTGTTTGGGTTGCCTAGAAAAATATACCAAATAGAGTGTTAGCTGGTGTATTTTATGAGGGTAATTGTTACTTTCACAGGTGCCGGAAAGGCTACATTCACCATGAATCTGTTTCAAGCTTCTGACAAAAAACGCTTGTTTTGACAAGCCAGAAGTTTCTAAATGGGAGCCAAAATATTCACCGAGGAGGGTTCATGTTCTTCCTCCTGGCTTAGGAAAAATAAAATTCAAAATGGGCCACGTTGACTGGTTTTCATCCTGGATCATGTCTAAACATTCTGGGCATGAAAATGAATGCCAATGAGTTTCAGGAAGATACAAGTTTAACAGAAAACCTGGTTCATGCGTTATACACTCGTGCAGGTTTCTTGAAGTTTGCGGGTTAATCTTAGCCAACAATGCTGATGGGCATTTCTCTGACAGTCAGAATAACAGTTACATTTCAGGCATCAACAATCATGTGACCACTAGGGAAAGCTATTGCAGTTAAGTTAGAGTGGAAAATTCCAAATGTAGGTTACACCCTTATTGACACCCTTATTGAACAAGACAAAAATGGCACAGGACAACCACTTTGTGAATCTACAAAATACTGAAGGGATATTATTGCTTTGGCAAACAACTATAAGTTAGATCTCATCCTGGTACCAGGTGTCAGCTTTCAGCAAACATAGCTCTGCGTACTCTTTAAAGCGCTATTTTTTATAGAGAAATTTACAAGAACAAGGAATACTTCAGCATCAGTAAAAATACATATTCCACGATTGTCACTATGCTATCATTCATGTGCCATTGAGCCATTTTCTGAGAATCTGCTCTCTGATCCCCTTTCCACTATTTGGTGGCCTAGCAAATACCCAAAGTTGAGTAATAACTGGTGTATTTTATGAAGGTAATTGCCTAGTGCAGGAATTGCTGGATTTGGTCCCAAGAGAATGAAATGGGTCAGGTGGAGAATGTCACAGTGGGGGAGTATCTTGGGAATAGTGATCATAATAACATAAGATTTAGTAGTATACCAAGAACTCATCAGAATAATGTCTCAACTTTACTTCAGCCAATGCAAGTAATTAAAGGATATCAATTTTTAAAAATCAATTAAACTTCAGAGATTGATGGTTAATGCAGGGAGATTGGGTGGGGTAGGTGGACAAGTAGATAGGTGAGGTTAGAGGATTCTTGCTAACCCAGTGACAGTCACTTAGAGACGAGAGCAGAATAAATGTGGGCACAGGCCAAAACTTGAGACTTGTGAAGTTACAGATTATTCAAAATGTAGATCATTCCATTGCTGATTCTTCTTTTTCTTTTCAGGCCCTGCCAGATCCTTAGTAAATCGTGAGTCCCGGTACCTTAATATCGTTCTTAATATTTTGTCTTAAATCCGAATATGTTTGGGGCAGAATTTTCAGGTTGCCGGGCGGGCGCGATCGGTGAGCCTGAGATCAGCCGGGAAACGGCCGCTGCCCGCAATCGACACACGGCTGCAATTTCACGCTGGGGAAATAATTAAAGCCCGCCCAGCGTGGAACGCAGCTCCCCAGTGGTTGGGAAGGGGCAGGCCGGGGATGGGGGCCTGTTGCCTGGCACGTCCAATGGCAACCTGGTGGCTGGTTTAAAAACCGCACCACCAGCCCCTTGAAGGCTGCCATGGACAAACGTTACTTTTGCATTTTCAACAGTAAAGTTATTGAATCAAGTACTGCTGGAGATGCCAGGCGGGGGGGGCAGGTCGGGTGGGCACTCGACCCCCCACTTTTCTGATGAGTGCCTCATGGTCCTCCTGGAGGCGGCGGCTGCCAGGAGGGACACTCTTGTCCTCAGAGATGGGAGAAGGAGGCCACCACACCTCACAATGAGGGCATGGGAGGAGGTGGCAGTGCTGGTGAGCAGCCATGATGTGGTGTGGCATGTCTGGGTGCAGGGCCGGAAGAGGTTCAATGACCTGCTGTGCTCAGGAAGGGTGAGTACCGTGTTGGCATGGTTCAGTGTGGTTAAGGGCTGGTCGTGCCCTTGTGGAGCTCAGGGTTGTTAGAGTCTGAGTGCCAACTGTCAATGACACCAGAGCTGGCCAACGGGGTGCGCCCTGGTTGCTTGGACTGAGTGCCTTGTGGCTCAAGGGCCACGACTCAGATGTGCCCTGTGAGGTGTTCCTCAGCTGGGTTTGGCCAGGTTGCAATGGTGCTGCAGGTAGAGAGTGGATGAATCAATGCTCCTCTGTCCTTTCAGGAGAAGATGAGCCATAACCAATTGGAGAGGTCACGGACAGGCGGAGGCTTCACCCAACCTGCTGCTGCTCACCAGGTTCGAGCAGGACACCCTTGAGCTGGAGAGCAGGCCCCGCTAACCTCCTAATCCTAATCCTAACCAGATATGAGCGGGATGCCTTGAGCTGGAGAGGCACCTCGTTTAACCAGGTGTGGAGAGGCTGGGGTGTCAAGCGAAGGTAAGAGCGCAGTGCACAGAGGTGAGTGTTTTGGATGGTGCAAACATTCCTGTGTAGCCTCTTCATTGATGGAAGCCTCAAACCTGGAGTCCCCATTGATCATTGAAAGATGATGGCACCGTGATGCAGATCTCCATTGTCTCAACAGGGTGCCTGGCATGCACAGTGACTGTGTGATGGCTTTAACTAGTGAGATGACCATGTTCTCCCTTAGATTCACCAGCAGGCACTCGGTCGCAGGACCCAGAACCCTGATGCCTGAGCATCGCCGGGCTTCAGCTGCACCCACTCTCTGAAGCAGGCACCAGCGCAGATACCAGAGCCTTAGTGGGTGTTAGATCATCGGCTACATTGTCAGTGCACATTGGTGAGGGCATTTCACACTCGCTTGAGGTGCAGGCGGAGGCAGAGAGTGCCCAGGGTGCCGGCAGTCGGAGGACATCTGGAGACCAGGACGATGCTGGGTCAAAGGCTGATGATGAGTCTCTGGATTCATCCATTACGCGATAGATGCTGGATGTCCAGCGACATGTGCAGGAGAATCTGCTGGATATCCATGAGGGTCTGTGTGCCATGGTCTCTGTTCTGGAGGAGTCCATGTGGATCATGAGCACTGCGTTGACCCTCATGGCCGAGCGCCCTGCCTCCTCCATTGAGGGAGTGGCGACTCTCATGGAGAGGCAGCTCCAGGGACAGAATCAGGGGTTCCTGGGGTTGCGCTCGGACCTGCAGCCCTCACACAGGCAATGACCTCCACTGGCCAGAGGCCGACCACCAAGGTCATCAAGACCAACAAGGCAGCACAGTCAGCAGCTGTCTCCAATGCCGGTGCCAGCGAGGGGGGGTGGTGGGGGTGCACCAAGATGTAGCACTCGGAAGCATAAGTTAAAGGCACCATGAGCACAAGAGGGATTTTTCACAAGTGATCTTCTGTTCAGTTATGTTTGGTTTATATGTCAGTTGGTGTGGATATCAACACCAGTAATGGTCATGTCAACGTGATTTCAATGTGACAATGCTTCACCTTTTCTTTCTGGTGCAGGTTACGCCAGTATGTAATGCTGGACGTTGGTGGCTGGAGACTTTATTGCACAGGCACTGAGTGGACTTTGGGTATAAATGAAAGGGTCATTTCAGAATCCAGGATGGAGGCGGCAGCCCTGGCATGAGGTGGAAGCAGATCTTTGGCAGCCGAGCTGAAGGAGCGTTGGATCAAGGTGTCCCTGGTGTCCCTGCCTCTCTGGAGGTTACCAAGGTCTGTCTCCACGCCCTCAGCATTCTCCTCACCGTGTTCCTCTTCTGACTCACCACTGGATTCATCCTCTGTGACTGTGCAGCTGCCTCAAGATCCTCTTCCTCCAGTGGGTCCCCCCTTGCCAGAGCCAGATTGTGGAGAGCGCAGCATGCAACCACTATCAGTGACACCCGATCTGGGGGGTATTGTAGTGCTCCCCCTGAACGGTCCAGGCATCGGAAGCGCATCTACAGGAGACCTATGATCCTCTCTATCACTGCCCTTGTGGAGGCATGGCTCCTATTGTAACGCTGCTCTGCCTCTGTTCTTGGGTGGTGAGAGGCGTCAAGAGCCACCTCTTCAACAGGTAGCCCTTGTCACCCAGCAGCCATCCATCCAGTCGGGCTGGAGCACTGAAGAGCCTCGGCACCTGGGAGTGTCTCAGGATGTAAGCGTCATGGGAGCTGCCAGGGTACCTTGCACAGACTTGCAGAATCTGTATCCTGTGATCACACACTATCTGCACGTTCATGGAGTGGAATCACTTCCTGTTGACGAAGGCACCGGGCTCACCCGCTGGTGCCTTGATGGCCACATGTGTGCAGTTGATTGCACCCTGGACACGGGGGAACCCAGCAATCGCTGCAAAGCCTCTGGCTCGCTCAGCCTGGCTGGCCTCGTCCGTACAGAAGTGAATAAAGGTCAGTACCCGCCCGAACAGAGCTTCTGTCACCAGCTTGACACAACTGTGGACAGCTGATTGGGACACTCCACACAGATCCCCCACTGACCCCTGGAAAGAGCCAGAGGTATAGAAGTTGAGGCCACTGTGACCTTCAGAGCCACTGGAATGGGGTGTCCACCCACACAGTCGGAACTGATCTCAGGGCCAATCCTCTGACAAATGGAGGTCACTGTCTCCCTGGAGAGGCGGAGCCTCCTTCAGCATTGACCTCAGACATATTGAGGTAGCTGCATCGCTGCCTGTAAACCCTGGCAGCAGGATAGTGGCGTCGTCTGCGGCCCCTTCTGCCTTGGACTTCCTGCTGGCCCTGCGCCCCTTGTGCCTGCGCCTCTCCTCCCACAGGTCGCTCCCCTGGAAGCTGCATTGGGACACCCGGCCTCCTCTCCCTTCTGCCCCTCTCTTCCTCCTCAGAGGAGGTGCCACCAGCGGAGGCCACAATCCCCATTACCAGGGTAAGGGGAGGCTGTCTGATACCTGGAAGGGTCCACACAGTCTGAATCCTCCAGGGGCTTGGAGACAGCAATAGTCCTGAAATGAAGCCTGGAAATGCTAAGAATGAAGCTCAGAACAGAGATGAAGCTGCCAAGTACCAATAAGCAACCAGCAGCAAACTATCTCCAAAGCTCCTCACTACTCACACTGGCAATGCTGCTGACCCTTTTTATCCTGCCCTTGGTTGAGGTTCTGCAAATTGTTGGCTGCCCGCCTGCCCGTTTTTGCCTGTGCGACAAGCGCGAAATCACATGGGCAACGTAAAATTGTGGTCCTTTGCTTTTCAATTGCCTTAACTGGCCTCTTAATTGATGGCAGTTGTGGCTCTGACACCTGTGCTCGCACACTGACCAAAACATGGCGTGAGCACGGGATGATGTCGGGACGCTCGCCTGGCGTCATCTCGCCCGATTTCACATTGGGTCGGGCACACACCCGCCCAATCAGCGTAAAGTTCTGCCCTTGGCTATAAGATGCATATAGCCTAAAATCCCAGTTAGCTGCTATCATCATATCCACTTATACCCAGTTTTATTAATTCATTTTCAATACTGCCCAGGCTCTGTGGGATTCATAACACTTTCCAGTCCTTACAATGCAGTCAGTTGGGGTGCAGCTGTTTGCAAGCATTGATCTTAACCTCAAAATGCAGAACTAGATAATTAGTGGATATTTGGAACTTTGGTCCCATATTAAACACACACAAATAACCCTCCCTTTAACATACTTACATTTACACACACCATGTATACTAGAATATGAAAAGGACAGTTCTGAAAGGGAGGAGGTACTGGAAAGGCTGGATATGCTAAGACTTGCATTCCAGGTTGCTAAAGAAAATAGGGGTAGAGATAGAGGAAGGTCTCGTCTTAATATCTCTAACTTCCCTAGATATGGGGGAGGTACCCATATTGTAGAGTGGCAAATGTTCAAGAAAGGTTCAAGAAAAGACAATCCCGGAAACTACAGACCCATCAGTTTAACATCAGCGATGGGTAAGGTTCTGGAAAGAATAATCTGGGAAAAAATCAACAGGCATTTTAGAGGGGTTTGGGTTAGTTAAGGAAAACCAGCGCAGGTTTGTAAAACGTAGGTTGTGCTTGACTAACAAATCTGATTGACTTTTCAATGCCCTCTGATATGGCCTAGCAAGCCATTCAGTTCAAGGGCAATTAGAGATGGGCAATAAATGCTGGCCTAGTCAACAATGCCCACACCCCATGAACAAATAAAACAAATTGAATTTTTTGATGAAGTGAGAGAAGGTTGATGAAGGGAATGCAGCAGATGTTATCCATATGGATTTTAATAAAGTATTTTATGAGGTAGCACATAAAAGGCTGATTAACAAAGTTGGGCCTTATGGAATAGGAGGGTCAGTGGCCAATTGGTTAGAAAGAATTGGTTTAAGGGCAAAGAGCAGTGAGTCTTGGTAGGCAGTTGTTGTTTAGGTTGGAGGGTGGTAGACAATGGTGTTCCCCAAGGGTCAGTGTTAAGACCAGTGCTTTTCTTACTTTATATAAATGACTTGGATATTTCATTTTCTCTCACATTTGAAATAGAAATTTTATTCTGCTTAATAAAACCTCCTTTGGGGTGGGATCAAATTAAAGAGTCAGTGCATTGCTGCACAACAAGCAGGACCAAAAACACTATTGATCGATCCTTACCATACTAACAGAATTACTTCACCCAAAGATAGCTTAAATAGAGCAGCAACTAAGTGTTTTTCACTTGGACCCAGCATCCGCACAAGCAATTGTATTCCTAATGCAATTAATACACGGGGCAGAATTTTTCACTCAGCATGCGGACACGCTAGAGTGTAAAATAGCGCGCGATGACGTCCGGTAAGGGTCCCAACGTCATTGCACATTCGGGTGATATTCCGATCGGCGGGCATGTGCGGGTGCCGGAGTTGTGCCCATCATTAATTAAGAGGCCATTAAAAAGTCAACTGATGTCAGTTTTTCATTACCTGTGCGATTTTGTGCTCGTCGCACAGGCAAAATGGGCAGGTGGGCAGCCGACAATTTCAAAAACCTCAGGGTAGGTTAGAAATGGTCAGCAACATTGCCAGTATAAGTACTGAGGAGTTTGGTAGATAATTTGCGGTGGTGAGCTATTGGTACTTGGCAGCTTCATCTCTGTTCTGAGCCCCCAGAGCGGGTGTCACTGATAGTGGTTGCATGCTGCGCTCTCCACAATCTGGCACTGGCAAAGGCGGGACCCACTGGAGGAAGAGGATCTTGATGCAGCTGCACAGGCCACAGAGGACGAATCCAGTGGTGAGTCAGAAGAGGAACACGGTGAGGAGAATGCTGAGGGTGTGGAGACAGACCTCGGTAACCTCCAGAAAGGCAGGGGCACCAGGGACACCTTGATCCAACAGTCCTTCAGCTCAGCTGCCAAAGATCTGCTTCCACTTCATGCCAGGGCTGCCGCCTCCATCCTGGATTCTGAAATGACCCTTTCATTTATACCCAAAGTCCACTCAGTGCCTGTGCAATAAAGTCTCCAGCCACCAACGTCCAGCATTACATACTGGCATAACCTGCACCACGTTTAAAAAAGTGAAGCATACTCAGGCCATTACGACAAAAAGAAAATATACCTCATGTTGACAGTCAAAAACAGTTAGCAGAGTCTTCTCTGGTCTTAAAGCCCAGACCAGTTAAAATAAACAAAACATTGCACAATAGAAGATCACCAGTGACCGGTCCCTCTTGTGCTCATGGTGCCTTAAACTTACGTTTCCGGGTGCTACGTCTTGGTGCTCCCCCCTCACTGGCACTCGTATTGGAGACACTCCAGTCCAACAAGAAAGGAGGCACTGCTAGGCCTAGTTCTTGGGAATGAGGTGGGCTAAGTAGATCAAGTGGGGGAACATTTAGGGGACAGTGATCATTGTACCATAAGGTTTAGGATGACGTTGAGAAACGACAATGTCAATCCAGAGTGAGAATCCACTGGCGGAGAGGGGACTTCAATGGGGCAAGAACGGAGCTGGGCCGGAGAGACGGGAACCAAAGGTTGGCGGGAAAAACAGCCGCTGAACAATGGGCTACCTTCAAAGGGGAGATGGTTTGGGCACAGTCAAGGTATGTTCCCTCAAAAGGGAAATACAAACAAATCCAGAGCTCCCTGGATGACAAAGGAGATAGAAATTAAGTTAAAGAAGAAAATGTGTGCTTACAACAGGTGTCAGGGAGCAAATACAACTGAGAACGGAATACAGAAGGTTCAGAAGGGATGTGAAAAAGCAAATAAGAGAAGCAAAGAGGGATTATGAAAAAAGACTGGCAGCCAACAGGAAAGGAAATCCCAAAGTATTCTATAAGCACACCAATAGTCAAAGGGTAGTAAAAGGAGGAGTCGGGCCGATTAGGGACCAGAAAGGGGATTTACACAGAGGTAAGAGACCTGGCTGAGGTTTGAAATGAACGCTTTGCATCTGTCTTTACCTATGAGGCAGATGCTGCCAAGGCCATGGTGACAGAGGAGGAAACTCAGTCACTAGAAGGGTTTAAAATTGATAAGGAGAAGATATTGGATAAGCTGTCGGTACTTAAAGTTGATAAGGCACCAGGACCGGAGGAGATGCATCCAAGAATATTGAAGGAAGTGAGAGTGGAAATTGCAGAGTCACTGGCAATAATCTTTCAATGTTCCCTGGATTTGGGGGTGGTGCCAGAGGACTGAAGAATTGCAAACATTACACCCTTGTTCAAAAAAGGTTATAAAGATCTGCCCTGTAATTACAGACCAGTCAATTTAACTTTGGTGGTGGGGAAACTTCTAGAAACAATTATTCGGGATAGAATTAATAGTCAGATGGAAAAATGTGGATTGATTCGGAAGCATGGATTTGTTAAAGGAAAATTGTGTCTAACTAACTTGCTGGAGTTTTTTGAAGAGGTAACAGATGGTTAATGAGGGCAAGGCTGTTGATGTGGTGTATATGGACTTCCAAAAGGCTTTCGATACAGTGCCAAGCAACAGACTTGTGAGGAAAGCATTGGTCATGGAATAAAAGGGACAGTAGCAACATGGATCCAAAATTGGCTGAGGGATAGGAAACAGAGAAATGGTTAATGGGTATTTTTCGGGCTGGAAGAAGGTTTGTAGTGGAATTCCCCATGGGTTGGTATTGGGGCCCTTGCTTTCCTGATATATGTAAATGATCTAGGCCTTGATGTACAGGGGACAAATTCAAAGTTTGCGGACGACACAAAACTTGGGAGAATTGTAAACTGTGAGGAGAACAGTGTAGAATTTCCAAAGGACATTGACACATTGGTGGAGTGGGCAGATAGGTGGCAGGTGAAGTTCAATGCGGAGAAGTGTGAGGTGATGTATTTTGGTACAAGAACATGGAGAGACAATATAAAATAAAGGATACTGTTCTAAAGGCTGTGCAGGAGCAGAGAGACCTGGGTGTATATGTACATAAGTCATTATATGTAGCAGGACAGGTAGAGAGGGCTGTTTCTAAAGCATACAGTATTCCAGGCTTCATTAATAGGGGCATAGAGTACAAGAGCAGCGAGATTCTGATGAACTTATATAAGGCACTGGTTAGGCCTCAGCTGGAGTATTGCTTACAGTTCTGGACACCACACTTTAGGAAGGGTGTAAAGGCATTGGAGAGAGTGCAGAAGAGGATTACGATAATGGTTCCAGGGATGAGACACTTCATGTTTTCCTTGGAGAGGAGAAGGCTAAAAGGAGACTTGATACAGGATTTCAAAATAATGAGGGATCTGGACAGAGTAGATAGAGAGAAACTGTTCCCACTCGTAAATGGATCAAGAACCAGAGGGCACAGTTTTAAAGTGTTTGCAAAAGAAGCAAATGTGAGGTGAGAAAAAACTTTTTCACACAGCGAGTAGTTAGGATTTGGAATCCACTGCCTGGAAGTGTGGTGGAGGCAGGTTCAATTGAGGCATTCAAGAGGGAATTGGATGATTATTTAAATAGAAACAATGTGCAGGGTTACAGGGAAAAGGCAGGAGATTGGCACTAAGTTATAATGCTCAGAGAGCTGGTGCAGACAGATGGGCCGAATGGCCTCCTTCTACACTGTAACAGTTCTGTGATTCTGTGCTGACTCTGCTGTCTTGTTGGTCTTGATGACCTTGGCAGTCGTCCTCTGGCCAGTGGAGACTGTGCTGGCCCCACCTGGGAGGGAGCAGCCAGTGGCACAACTGGCATCTCCCCAGTTACCGCAGACTCATCAGATGCCACAGTCATTGGCGGAGGGGTGGAGGAGCTGCTGCTCATCCAGAGTGCCCTGAGAGGAGCCCGCAGATGACAAGAGGCTCGTGCACCAATGTCAGGTCACTCTGGACCTCCCTGCTCACCATTGATGGACGGGTACCTAGCTGGGATACTGGGCGCCTCATCCATCTCCCACACTGGCACTGACCACCTGAGGTCATTGCCTGTGTGAGGGCTGCAGGTCCGAGCGCAACCCCAGGAACCCCTGATTCTGTCCCTGGAGCTGCCTCTCCATGAGTGTCACCACTCCCTCAATGGAGGAGGCAGTGCGCTCGGCCATGAGGGTTAAAGCAGTGCTCATGATCCACATGGACTCCTCCAGGACAGAACCCATGGCACGTAGACCCTCATGGATCTTCGCCAGATCCTCCCGCACATCCCGCTGGACATCCAGCATCTGCCACCTAATGGGCGACTCCAGATGCTCATCATCTGCTTTCGACTGAGCATCGTCCTGGTTCCCAGCAGCTCTCCGACTGCCGGCACCCTGGGCACTCTCTGCCTCCGCCTGCACCTCAAGCGAGTGTGAAGTGCCCTCACCAATGTGCACCGAGATTCTAGCCACCGACCTAATGCCCCCCAAGATGCTGGTATCTGCGCTGGTGGCTGGTTCAGAGGGTGGGTGTTACGCAGATACAAATGAAGCCTGATGGTCCTCCTGCGTCAGGGGTGGCCCTTCGGGGTCCAGGGAGCGTGTGCTTGCTGCCGAACAAGGACATGTCAGTAGTATCAGTCATCACACTGTCACTGTGCATGCCAGGCACCCTGGTGAGACAATGGAGATCTGCATCACGGTGCCATCATCTTTCAATGATCAATGGGAACTCCAGGTTTGAGGCTCCCATCAATGAAGAGGCTACACAGGAATGTTTGCACTATCCAAAACTCTCACCTCTGTGCACTGCGCTCTTACCTTCACCTGACACCCCAGCCTCTCCACGCCTGGTTGCATGGGGACCTTGCCTGCTCTCCAGCTCAAGGCATCCTGCTCATATCTGGTTAGGATTAGGATTAGGAGGTTAGCAGGGGCTCCGTGACCTCTCTATGTTGTTGTGGGCTGTCTTCTCCTGAAAGGACAGAGGAGCATTGATTCGTCCACTCTCTACCTGCAGCACCATTACAGCCTGATCAAACCCAGCTGAGGAACATCTCACAGGGCACACCAGAGTCTTGGCCCTTGAGCCACAAGGCACTCGAGCCACAAGGCACTCAGTCCAAGCAGCCAGAGCTCACCCCCTTGGTCAGCTCTGGCGTCATTGACAGTTGGAACTCAGACTCTAACACCCCTGAGCTCCACAGGGGCACGACCAGCCCTTAACACTTCACCACACTGACCTGTGTCAACACTGTACTCACCCTTCCTGAGTGGAGCAGGTCATTGAACCTCTTCCGGCCCTGCACCCAGGTACACCACACCACGTCATGGCTGCTCACCCGGGCTGCCACCTCCTTCCATGCCCTCATTGTGAGGTGCGGTGGCCTCCTCCTCCCATCTCTGGGGACAAGGGTGTCCCTCCTGGCAGCCACCTCCTCCAGGAGGACCACAAGGCACTCATCTGGAAACTGGGGATCCAAGTGCCCGCCCGACCTGCCCTCCCGCCTGACGTCTCCAGCCACATTGGAATTCAAAGTTTTTAATCTCCTGCTGACAACACTGAAGATGTTTTCCCCACCGGCAGCTTTCCAGCGCCTGACTGTGTTGGTTTTAAACCGGCCGCCAGGTCCGATGGTGACCCCGGCAGCCGACAGGCCCCTACCCACCCCCTTCCTGACCATTGGGGAGCCGCTGTTCATGCTCGGTGGGCCTTAATTAGCCCAGCGTGAAATCGCGGGCAGTAGGCCGAAGGCGGGCAGTGGGCTGTGAGCCGATGGCGGGCAGCGGGCAGTGGGGGTGGCAGGCAGTGGGCCGATGGCAGGCAGTGGGCAGTGGGCTGTGTCCCGGTCACTCTCCGGCTCATCGACTGCGTCTGCAGAACTCAAAATTCTGCCCATGGAGTTTAGCAAATTATAAACTGATAATGTGCAGCTTTATTCATAGTTTTGTCTGAATGTAAATTCCCTTCAGCGAAGCAAAGCTCCCAAAACACAATTCCAGTCTGTTAAAGCAGTGGAAAAAATCATTTTCAGTTATACGGAATAGGTCTCACTACAAATCGTCAGAAGTAAATCCCAACCTCTGGCAGTAACTCCAAAAAGTTCCTAACCCTTGTGTAAATTGGAAAAACCTGACATGGAAACTATAAGAATCATCACTATTCCCAAAGTGGTGGAGATCTGGTTCCTCTGTCAAACATGTATTACATTCCTCAATTCTGCATCTCCAAAAAAGTAATCAGATCCAGCACCAGATAAAAGGCAAAAGTCAAAAAATACATTGAGGCTTCAGCAGCAATCAAAACTTTAAATATAAACAGAAAATGCTGGAAATCCTCAGCAGGTCAAGCAGCATCTGCAAAGAGGACCAGAGTTAATGTTTCAGGTTGGTGACCTTTCATCACAATGAAAACAGACTGGCATTAACACAAAATGCACTATCCTTTGATCATTAACAAGAATCTCTGTTTTCCTGTTGCCTCCCCCCCCTCCCCAGATTGGTGTCTGGTTACACATCCTTGGAATGGGCTGTGGCTCCAATGGGGCAACAGGAAAATGGGCTGAATGGCCTCCTTTACACTGATCATTTAAACTGAACCAGAAAAGAACATCTTATCCAACATACAAGGGAACCGCTGGGGTAGTAAGAGCAGGGCAGGGAGGAATAAAATGTACAAGAGCCAGCAGGAGACAGCAGCAACTCCAGTATTCAGCCGTCAGGACCAGTGTTACATAATAGAGATAGCTGTAGATTAATTTTCAATACTTTGTGTATGAATTGTGGTTCTCAGATTATTGTAACTGAAAAAAAGCTTTCAGCCCATTCTGTGAAAGCCACAATTGTAACATTCGAGACTGGGAGATAAAACCCAATTGATTCATCTTTTCCACTGGAGCGTTCCAGAGGCATTCAAAGGATGTTTTACAACCAAAGAAAGACAGCGTAAAGAGATCCAGTCTGAGGGACTTCACCTCACCTGCTGTCGCCGACACAAAGGATTTTCATGATACACCGACCATTTTACCAGCAGGGTTAGGGTTAGGCTTAGAGTTCGATTTAGTCTATTCACTATTCTTTTATTGCATTGCATTGCATTAATTCAGTCACATTTTATCAGAAATTATATTTCAGGCATTAAATAGCCTCAACAGTCCAAAAGATTAGGTACATTCTCAAATGATACTTAATAATTACCACACAATTATCCATCTTCCCCCAACACCACCCTTACTGCCACCACGTTTTATTAAAACCAAGTAAACATGTCTAAAGGGTCCAAGAAATGAATTTTGAATTCTGAGAAACAATAGTTGCTGTTTTTATCTAGAATAGTACAAGTATGAACATTATCGTTATTTTAACAACTGAACGTATGGAAGGAAAGTGAATATTGATAGTGTTTGAATTAAATAGAAACTCAGGATGGTGATCTGAGCAGTTTGTTTTGGGTAATGTCAGATACTATGTGATACAATGTGCTCCTTTCATTTGGACAAAGGTAGGAAAGCAGGTGATTAAATAAAATTGTGAAGCCACATCACGGGTAGGTAGAAACAGAAAATGCTCAAAATACTCAGCAGGTCTGACATCAATGAAGAGAGAAAAAGGATTAACATTTCAGGCTGCAATCCTTTATCAGGACTGGAAGGAGTTTGAGATGTAATAGGTTTTAAGTGACATAGAGAAGCAAAGAGGGAGAAGAGGAAAGAGCAAAAGGACAGGTCTGTGAGAGGGTGGAAAACAGGAGTGATGGTCAAAAGGGACAACGACGCAAGGAAGAGGGTGGCAATGGGGCATGTGAAGAAAAGATGGGTCGAGATGAGTTTTAAATTTCCAAAACTGTTCAAATAAATGGGGCAGATATTACGGTCTGAAATTGTGGAACTCAATGTTGAGTCACACAAGCTGTAAAGTGCCTCATGAGTGCTGTTCCTCCAATTTCCTGCTGTGCTTAATCATCGTGATTTTACACAGAACATCCCTACACCCCCCTCACACCTCTCACACCTCTCCCTCCCCTTCATACACACAATGTTGAATCAAACAGAATATAAATCAAATGTCTACTTATATTTCATTCTCATGGAATAGCCTTTGATTGCATTAAGATTCATTAAGTAAATATGGTACACCTAATTAAATTAAAATGATTTCTAATAATGTGATGTATGGGTGGTCCTATTGTGCACTTTTCAAAGTTCTCTCATTACGTGCATCCATGTAGCTCTGGTGAAGGAGCTAAACCCCCACAGGGAATGAGGATATGGCGATTAGTGCTTCCAGTTTCTCTCTATCAGGCAAAGTGTTTTGCACAAAGATATTTTCTTGAGATTCCCTCAAAGAAAGGGACTAAAATGATCAGAATATGGCAATGTTAAGGAACCAGGTTATTTCTCTATTGTTGCAGCCTGTTACAGTAATCGTTCTCTCCCGGGCACTGAAATAATTGTTCGACAAGCTGGTACAAGACTCAACTCAACACTTTTGCTCCCACTAAATTTTATCTAAACCACATGGCATTAGACGTGCTCTTGGTGTTGTATCAGAGTATGTGTTATTAAATACAGCAGACAAGGGGCAGAATCAGGCGGTAACATAGTTTGGACACTGCAAGATAGTGATGCTGCTTAATCAAGTAGAATGCACTTTTCACAAAACATCACTGCATTAACCTCTTCCACCTGACCCTTCCACCTCGGTCCCCTCTCACCCCACCACCACCCAGCATTGATCGGTGGACAGTGAGCAAGTGCGGTCCCCAGGCAATTTCCCTCCCAAGGGTCAAGGTTTTTGCCAAACATTCTGCTAAAACAATGAGGCACAAATTTGGAGACGTTGCTAAGTGATTCTGCTGCTCACTAAATAAGGTCATAAGAATTAGGAGCAATTAGGGTCATTCAGCACCCCCATGCCTGCTCTGCCCTTCGAGAAGATTATGATTAATCTGATTGTGGCCTTGACACGACTTTCCTGCCTGGGCCCCCCCCCCGTACATCATGTGCTTATTCACCTAGAGAAATAAATCTCACATTTATTTGACATTTTTAATGTAGTAAAGTGTTCCAAGGCGTTTCATAGAAGCAGAATCAAACAATGAACACTGAACTAAAGAAAATATTAGACAACCAAAGGCTTGTTAAAGGAGGGAATGTGTTTGTCTGTCAGCAGTGCCCAAGCTGCTGATGTAACAAATGAACAAAAGTTTAAAATCTTCAACCCAGGATTGAACGTAAGTAGATTTACAAGTTTTGAGTTTTGACCTATTGTAATTCAATGGTTAAAATTTGTAAAAGCAGATCTTGTAGAATGTGACAGTCTAACTCCATTTTAAAGCTTATGCTGCCACCTAATGGTGGGATTCAGTGGAGCAGCCCCTTACATTTATAGTCTGAAATGCAAAGAAATCATGCAATTGATACATTAATTCATTATTCATTTATAGTTTAACAGATTTTACAGGTTGCCAACGCATTTAATTTTTTTATGACAGTGAACTTAACATTGAAATATTACCGCAAATCTTTGCATGATAATTCTAAATTGAAAACAGTATAGAAATGGTCAGATTTCATATTCTCCTAACCTAAAGATAGGAAGATGTTTATCAATGATATCTTAGGGTCTTAGCCGTTTGAGAGGGTGGAACACATGTAATTTGCTCGACTGGTGTAAGTCACTTGCATCAGTTATTTTACATTGATAGGCGTCAAGGCAGCAGATCACAGTCCCGGATTACCTACAGGCATATTGAACTTCTTAAAGGAAGATATGTTTTTTTTTTAAAAAACAACATACAAGCAAAAGCTGGCTGAGAATGTAAAGCAACCACTTTCTGGAAAATTCCTGCGTGGATTATACTTGACCGGCTAGTCCAGTGAGCCCATGGAATGTCACACCTAAAAAGATGTCAAGGCCTACTTCAGAAAGAGACACTTGAAAAGAGGAGATGCAATGCAATAGACTGAACTTTAATTTCCTGTGGATGTGGCAAGAATGGTGACTGATTACCACATCTCAGCAGAAACCATCTCCTGTTGCGTTATATCTCAGAACAGGGAAATGGTCTGAGGTTAAAGAAAGCAGTTTCTGGGTGAAAGATATATGTTTGTTTTTCCCTTCCAGGAATACACAAGAAAAGCAGTTAAAAAGCCAGCTGCAAACCTGATCTGTGTGCTCTCGTTCTGGTGTGATAGTCTGTGCTGTGAAGGCCACAGCAGAAGAACAGCAACCAGACATCCCTGCAGCTTGCAGGTAAAAGTCTCTCTTTCTCTCTGGCTGGAGGCAAGTAAGCAAAGCCACAGTCAAAAAGGAAATAGGACAACTTCTTCAGCTAACTTGCAGAACCAAATGTCTCCAAACCAACTGCTTAACTGTCAAAGTCAGCTCTACTGGAATCACCCAACTTAGCAGTCGCGATGTTTTGCCATCTACTCCTCATGGACAAGCCAAAGATTGATTTGTATATCTTTTTTAACTTTTATTTTTGGACTCAACTTCTCATTTCTGATGTGTGTGTATGTGTGCTGTATTTTTTTATTTTTTTCTTGGGTTTTTAGTAATGTTTCCCAGCCACTCCCGGGCCCGCTGATCACGCCCTCTCGCTAAGCTGAAAATTCAGGCACAAGTGATTAGGTTTGATGGTTTGTCTCCACCCAGTTGAGTATCTGGATGTTGTGCTAATGGAATGGGGAATATGGTTCATTCACATTCCTCTGAGGTCATTGTCTTTGATGGGTTTGTGTAGACATGCCGTCTTCATCTCTATGAGGTTGAAATGTGAAATGCACAGTAATGCAAATTTGGCAACCACCTTGGCTGTGAGTTCAAGTCACTTTAGTCCATGTTTTACAAAAGTCTGTTTTTAAAAGGTCATTTCATGCTTTCAGCCAATTGGTTAAAAATCATTATTTGGCATTGAGTAAGGAGATCCAGATTAAGCCTTTAAGGCTGAGTTTCCCAAAGATTGGTTCATGATACCCAATGGGGTTGCAAGATGGGATTTTGGTGTTACGAGCTCCAAGGCAGCAATGGTATGGAGTTTGCACTGAATAGTAACAGCTGTCAGCCTCTTTAAATCCTCATGTTTTTTTCTATTGGTGGGTGTGGCCTAATGGACAGGCGCTTGAGGTCTTATTGCTGCAAAAAAAAAAAGCTGTGAAAAGATAGGGCTTGTTTTTTAAAAACACCAAACCCAAAGTTTAAATAACTCCTGCCACTCTGAACTTCCCTCTGCACCTTACCCCCTACCCCACACCCCGGCTCAGGCAGCTGATGCTAACACCATCCCACCCCGGGTCACACGAAGTCTGAGGCATTAAAATGGGGGTCACACTGGGTAAAAGTTTGGGAAGCACAGCTTTAAGGGGGATTGGTCCTGTGGACGTCTTGATCAGCTAGGTACAGACGTCTCCTGAATTGCCTCATCCAATCCAAATCTCCTCTATCTCGCTCCAGTTTCTCCCCTATTTCCCCTCATACACTCTCACAGTTTATCTCTGCTTCCAGCTTCTTGAACCCTACTCGTTAAACTGACCATCCAAATACCCTTCCTATCTCCGACACTAGGTGACATTTCAAACAGTTCCCTCTCCTTAGGTATTGTTCCCCTACTTTTCAAAATCCCATAAACATTCCTACCTCAAAACACCCATCTTAACCCTGCTGTCATTGAAATGACCACACTCTATCTCTAATCTTTTGGCTTTGCAAAATCCTTCAGCATGTTATTGTTTCCCATCCCCTGCCACTTCTTGTTTTAATCCCTCCTTATCAGGTTTCTGTCTCTTCCACAACCCTGACACAGATCTAACCATAGGTACAAATGGCTTTATTTAGGATTGTGGTGCATTGTACCTTCTGATAACTCTGCAAGTTTGACAACTCATCACACCATCCTTCTTTAATACCTCCCCTTGGTCATCCTGCTCAGTGGGACTGCCCTTGTTTATTTCACTTTCTCTGTCCAACTGCAGCAGGGCCACCCCTAGCAATGACTTCCCTTCCCATCCCTGCACCGTTACATCCTGAATCCCCCTTAGATTTATTCCTGGACACGTTCTCTTTCCCATAGGAACATTATCTATGGACATGCAGTCATAAATGCCCAGAGTCTGTCTTAACACCAGTTGTCTTGACCCCCTCAATGGCTTCTGTTATCAGACTGCTTGTCCAACATTGAGTCTTGGATTAACTGTAATTTCTTCCAGTTAAGATGAAGCCAGTGTGTTTGGCTCCTGCTGAAAACTCTCTGCCCTCTTCCCTGCCTCCATTTCCACTCCCAGCCATTGCCTCAAGTTGACCCATACCTTTTCCTTTACAAAGACTTCCATCTCACCCACTGGTTGTTGAAATCCTCACTGTTCGTGAGAATTGAACAAAAAAAAAATGCCAATCGCTTTCTTCTTTTACTTATGATCTTAAATTGATATTCTCCAGTTACCAACAAACTGATTAATAGGAATGTCAAAATCCCTCAAATTCTGAGGTTTCTTTTTTAATACATTCATGGGGATGCAGGCTTCGCTGGCTGGGCTAGCGGTTATTGTCCATCCCTTGCAAAGGTGGTGGTGAGCTGCCTTCCTGAACCGCTGCAGTCCATGTGATGTAGATACAGCCACAGTGCTGTTAGGGAGGGAGTTCCAGGATTTTGACCCAGTGACAGTGAAGGAATGGCCGATATATTTCCAAGACAGTATGGTGTGTGACTTAGAGGGGAACTTGCAGGCCTGTAGACTGGATTAGTAATCCTGAGACCCAGGATAATGCTCTGGGGACCTGGGTTCAAATCCCACCATGGCAGATGATGGAATTTGAATTCAATAAAAATCTGGAATTAAAAGTCTGATGATGACCATGAAACCATTGTCAATTGTCAAAAAAACCTATCTGATTCATTAATGTCCTTTGGGGAAGGAAATCTGTCGTCCTTACCCAGTCTGGCCTACATGTGACTCCAGGATGACCAAGGGGAGGTATTAAAGAAGGATGGTGTGATGAGTTGTCAAACTTGCAGGGATGGGCAATAAATGCTGGCCTAGCTAGAGAAGCCCTCATCCTGTGAATGAATAAAATAAAAACGCCTGCCCTTGGGAATTTTTGTCCAGTCCTCAAGCTGCACTGCGTCATTATGATTATTTAAGCACTTATGCAAACTTGGGAGAGGAGAAGGGAATCAGATTAATTGCATGGAATAACCTTTAATAAATGACCACAGCAAGTTTTCCAAGGTGAGCCAATGAGTGGTGGCTGGCTTTTTACAAACTAGAAACAAAGTGCAACTGCCCATGTGCGAGAAAGGGAGCAGACATGGAGGAGCACTCACTACTCCTCAACCCCCACCTATGGCACCTCCCCATGCCCACGCAGAAGATGCAACACCTGCCCCTTCGCTTCCTCTCTCCTCACCATCCAAGGGCCCAAACATTCCTTTCAAGTGAAGCAGCATTTCACTTGCATTTCCCCTAACTTAGTCTACTGCATTCGTTGCTCCCAATGCGGTCTCCTCTACATTGGAGAGACCAAACGCAAACTGGGCGACCGCTTTGCAGAACACCTGCGGTCTGTCCGCAAGAAAGACCCAAACCTCCCTGTCACTTGCCATTTTAACACTCCACCCTGTTCTCTTGCCCACATGTCTGTCCTTGGCTTGCTGCATTGTTCCAGTGAAGCCCAACGCAAACTGGAGGAACAGCACCTCATCTTCCGACTAGGCACTTTACAGCCTTCCAGGCTGAATATTGAATTCAACAACTTTAGATCTTGATCTCCCTCCCCCCATCCCCACTCCGTTTCTTCCCCCTCCCTTTTGTTTTTTTCAATAATTTATATAGATTTTTCTTTTCCCACCTATTTCCATTATTTTTAAATCAACAACTAATACCTTGTCAGTCTTTCCACCCCACCCCCACTAGAGCTGTACCTTGAGTGTCCTGCCATCCATTCTTAATTAGCACATTTTCTTAGATAATATCACCACCTTCAACACCTCTTTGATCCTTTTGTCTGTGACATCTTTTGATTATCTGCTCCTATCACTGCTTGCTTGTCCCTACAACCACCCCACCCTCAACTTCTCTCCCCCCGCCCCCCACCTTAAACCAGCTTATATTTCACCCCTCTCCTAACTATACTCAGTTCTGTTGAAGGGTCATGAGGACTCGAAACGTCAACTCTTTTCTTCTCCACCGATGCTGCCAGACCTGCTGAGTTTTTCCAGGTAATTCTGTTTTTGTTTTGGATTTCCAGTATCCGCAGTAGTTTTTTGTTTTTATCACAGGTTTACAACTTGACTAACCCTCTGCTAACTTCATATTGAGCACTGGAACAGATTTAACTGAAGATTTTAAATTCCAGGCTGTGTAGCACAGGTGGGTTATTTACTAATACAAAAGCAAAATGCTGCAGATGCTGGAAATCTGAAACAACAAAAAAAATGCTGGGAATACTCAGGTCAGGTAGTATCTGTGGAGAGAGACAGGATTTCAGGTCAATGGCCATTCTGATGAATGAGTTTTACAGAGCAGATAGATAGGAAGAAAGGTGGGTACCATCTTAGGGGAGCTGCCCACTTATGTGCAAAAGGGCACCCTAGAAAGATGATACCTCCCCTTCCGATTGTGTTAGTTAATGTGAAAGTTTCTTTTCTTTAGTTTGGTTTATTAGTTGCCTGTTAAGGAATGTTTGGTCTAGGTTGATTTAATTTGTCACAGTAAAAGTCTTAAAATGTCAACCTTGTCTTCGGTTCTTTCCATCAGTCACTTTGAAATTCATCTCTTTTTAAAAGTCATTGGTCTCTATGGGGATTTTAACAGCAACAAAAATGTTTCATTCAACTGTTGTTATACCATAATTCACATCAACAACTGGACTTGTTCTTATTGACGCTAGGAGCCTGAGCAGCAATGGCCTACTGCATTCTGCTTTGATCACAGATTAACGTAACATTTAACTTGGTTGTCACAAAGATAGTGTATGTTTTTGGCTCCATGACTCCTTCCTTGTCAAGATATATTATGTTTGAATTAAAAAAAAAACAATGAAAATGTGATTGTAATCTTGCCCCTTTCATGCTGCTTGACAGACAGTGGAGAAGGGAGGGAAAGAACATGGAAACAGAGTAGGGAGGAAGAATTAGTGGAAACGGTTGGCTGACTAAATGAGTGAGTTTCTTTCCCTATTCAATTTATAGTTGACCTTTACATAAATCTGTGATAACAGGTCAAAACTTGGACAAAAAGGCAATCCAAAGGAGCTGAGGGCACAGATCAGTGGATAAATGAAGCACATTGAAAACAGAGGGGAAAGCTGGGAAGTTGATGAATGGGAATTTAGTTCAAAGGGGAAAGAAATGCTGCTTCTTTTTAAGTTAGTTTAAGATAAACTAAGTTAATTAACTACATGAAACTTTAATGAATACATAAAATGAGATAGTGATGGCCATACAGGAAGTATGTCACCATCTGCAGCATGTGGGGGCTTGTGGACTCCCATACATCTGCAGTGAGTGTCAGCATCTAGAAACTCATCTCAGAGCTCGAGTCCGAGCTGCAGACATTGCAGGTTATCAGCGGGAGGGAGAGTTACCTGGACACTTTGATCCAGGAGGCAGTCACACCCCCTGGGTTAGGTAGTGGTTTAAATGTGATTCATGGTTAATTCAAGAGGGTGTGGCTGCAAGTCAGGCAGATAAGTGGTGGAGGAGCCTCAGCTCCTGTCAGTGTCCAAAAGGAAGAGGAGGAGAAGCTGGGGACTAACAGCCTTTTTCTGGCCAGGCTAGCTGTGATTGACTCATCCAAATGTGATACCTGTAAGCACAATATTCCCTGTTCACCAACCATCCCACAACTTATCATCCATCTGTCACTGCCCATCAGTGTCTGCTTAATCACAATGCAGAAATAAAAGGTACCACCAAATAAACATGACAAGCCAAATTTATGACTCAAAACCATCCAATATTGCATAAAGCCAACCAATCACACTTGTGCATTTCTATAATGCCTGTACTAACCCTAACTCTTGGTCTGTCCTCCTGCTCCGACACAATGTGACCCCAGTATAGCTGGTAGAAAGTTACTTATCATGGCAGAGACTGCAGATGGCCTTGTAGAGCAAACACAAACAGTTTGGCCACTAAAGGGTTGGCATGGGTGGCAGCTGTCTGACCTGTAGCAGCAAGGGCATTGGCAGGCTTGCAGTGGTAGGAGCAGGGATGCTGTCATCCTGAGAGAGGACAGCAGATCTGTGCTCTACAGTGCTTCTGCCGGCTGGTATCTCAGCAATCTGAGAGATGTGTTGGAGGACAGACTGCTGTGCTGCTGTGAGGGTCTGCAAGCCCCTTTGAACACAGATGTCTACAACACTGGGCACCAGCTATTGTTCAGATGATGGCACTCACACCGCTGAGTCAGAAAGTTGTGGGTTCGAGTCCCATTCCAGGATCAGATCTAGGCTAACACTCCAGTGCTGTGGGAGTGCTGCACTGACAGAAAATTTGCCTCTCTAAATGAGAGATTACATTGAGGCCCCATCTACCCCCTCACATGGACATGAAGATCTCATGACACTATTTCAAAGAAGAGCAGGGAAGTTATCCACTCGCCAAAGTTTATCCCATAATCAACATTATAAAAAAAACTACAGGATCTGATCATTATCACATTGCTGTTTGTGGGAGCTTGCTGTGCACAAATGAGTACCTGCATTCCCTACAGTGCAACAGTGACAATGCTTAAGAAAGTGCTTCTTTGGCTGTAAAGTGCTTTGGGATGTTCAGTGGTTACAAAAGGCGCTTTATAAATGCAAGACTTACTTTTTTTTAGAAATTATGTTAGAATTCATATAAAGGACTGAAGTCAAGTTAATTGACTGTCACATGACATTAGTTAGCAAACATAACATTATTACTGAACACCGGCTACAGATGCAATAAATTTGGATATTGCAAACATTAAGATAAGAGCAAAAATACTGCAGATGCTGGAAATCTGGAATAAAAAACACAGAAAATGCTGGGAAAGCTCAGCAGGTCTGGCAACATCTGTGGAGAGAGAATGTTTTTATTTTATAATGTAAACATTGACTTGTTTTATTTTAAATAGATTGTGAACTCAGTTATTAGCCTCTGTCAGTCAGTTTCCCTTTATTATCAAAGATGGCTATTTTTTGTGTGCATAGGTTCATCTATTATACTTTCCAACATGGTTGTACAGCTCGATTGCAGACCCACATGACTTTCCACAATGTGGGTAAGGATGAATTGTCTGATATTGTTGGAACTGCCTGGTCTTTCTAGCTTGCTCTTTGTCCTTAGCTGCCTGTATTCTTTGCTGTTCAGAGGAAGCAATGGCACTACCCGAGATTGCTCCACAGGTAGTTCTTTCTTGGGCATTTTTCTCCCAGTCTCCATTCTTTCCCAATGTCTTCACCCCACCACTTGTTTTTGAAGCTGACAATTAAAGCTGTGGTGTGATACCACATGTTAATCACCCTCAGATTCCTCACTACATTTCAAAATTAGTTCATTGTGCAAAGCATTAGAAATGTATATTGCTTTTCACAACAAGTGCAAGCATTAAATAGCCTGTTGAATGCCAGCAGTACATTTGTCCATGTCATATCTGAGGACAATTGTAATTCCTCAAAGCATCCTTTCTATAATCAGCTAACTCTGCTCAGTCAAACAATAAATCAAATCTGGGTCACTCATGCAAAATTTGTGGCCTTATGTGGAACAATTCTCAGCTGCAACATGTCCCACAGAGCAAGGAAGGTCAATATTGCTAACAAATTGGAAACTGGAGCGTGAACCAGTATCAGTCATACCACAACCAAGTCCACCTTAATAAGTAATTTGCATATTTATATTTTCAATCAGGAAGGGGTCATAAACTTAAATTAAGTCTTCAACTGGCAATTAAAATATTCAATTTTCAGGATTTTTTGTTCCTAAATGGAACTCTTCCCCATTAAAATAAAATTTAAAGGAATTTCCAAACAGCTCCAGAGACAAGAGGCAGGAAATGTGACAAATTTCCTCCCATTCATAAAATTCAGACACAAAATACAAGAGATTTAAAATTATGTTACAGGTAAAGTTAAAGGTTTGATATGTAGTATAAGGGTGTTCAGCATAGCAAGGGTCAGTGTGGGACTTGTGAACAGTACCACCTACATTATGAAGTAGAGAGTCACATGATAGAGCTGATAGTGGACTGAGTATGGAGAGACTCTGGTGGAAGTCAGCATGAAGTTAGCTCCTAGTTTGACTTATACCTTGTACATATGTATATAGTTGTGTTACCAATAAACACTAATTTTCAACCTTAGAAGCCTCTGAACTTCATGAGACCTACTGAACAAACCCTTACAACATGGTACAATGTAAGTAATACATGCCATAACAACGTTTTAATTCTACAAGACATAACTCATTTGTGGAACTTTCACATTTCGTATTGTATTCCTTTGACTCTCTTTCAACACTCAGCTTCAAAGTGAAGCACAGTGTTAGAATGACATACGTCGTGTACTAGGTCACCGTCTAATGGATGATTCACAATGCCATTATTTTCATAGACACAGTAAGAAAGACTTGGGTTTTTTATAACTGCTGACGACAGATGCCTGAAATGTCTGAAAGCAGTTCACAGTCTGAAAGCTGTAGACTGATTCAAGCTGACACAGGCAGTAGCTGCAATTTGCAAAAGACAAAGTGAACTCTTTTTAAATCTTGTGTTGACAAACACAGTCGCCATTGTTCATGATATCCAAGGTTGATAACATTTTGATAAGTGCAAAGATGTTGCTTGAATTTAAAGGAAAATGCCAGCCTTATAGCGCCAGGGACCCTCTCCTGGTCTTTGCCACACCTCTGATTTTGTACTGTGCTATTTTCCAACTTGCTAACCATTCTGCATTATCTTCAACTCTTACATACGAACTTATGGGGAAGAATTTTCCCCCTGTCGGGGAGGGTGGGGAGTTCAGGAGTGGGAGCATGCGGGTGTGCCTCCGATCGGCACCCCCAATTGGGGGTGCCCCGCCATTTTACGTTGGCGGGCCAATTAAGGCCCTCCCAGCGCGATGTGTGCCAGGAAGCGCTATGCACTCCCTGTGCGGGCTGGGGGTGGGGGGGGTGGGGGAACGACTCCCACAAGGGGAAACATCCTCTCCACATCCACCCTGTCAAGACCCCTCAGGATCTTGTATGTTTTAATCAAGTTGCTTCTTACTCTTTTAACCTCCAGCAGATACAATCCTAGACTGTCCAACCTTTCCTCATCAGACAACCCACCCATTCCTGGTATTAGTCCAGTGAACCTTCTCTGAACTGCTTCCAATGCATTTAACATCCTTCCTTAAATAAGGAGACCAATACTGTACACATTATTCTAGATGTGGTCTCACCAATGCCCTGTATAACTGAAGCATAACCTCTTTACTTTTGCATTCAATTCCCCTCACAATAAGCAATAACCTTTCCTAACAATTTTTGTACCTGCACACCAACCTTTTGCAATTCATACACCCAGATCGCTCTGCATCTCAGAGCTCTGCAATCTCTCACTATTTAGATAATATGCTTCTTTATTCTTCCTGTCAAAATGGTCAACTTTATACTTTCCCACATTGACCAGATCTTTGCCCATTCATTTAACCCATCTATATCCCTTTATAGACACCTTATGTGCTCTTTACAACTTACTTTCCTACTTATCTTTGTGTCATCAGCAAATTTAGCAACCAAACCTTCGGTCCCTTCATCCAAGTCGTTTATATAAATTGTAAAAAAGTTGAGGCCCCAGCACTGATCCCTGTGGCACACCACTCATTACATCTTGCCAACCAGAAATGACCTATTTATGCCTACTCTGTTTCCTGTTAGCTAGCCAATCTTCTATCTATGCCAATAAGTTACCCCCTACACCATGAGCTTTTATTTTCCGCAATAACCTTTGGTGTGGCACCTTATCAAATGCCTTCGGGGAATCTAAGTACAGTACATCTATTGACTCCCCTTTATCCACAGTACATGTTACTTCTTCAAAGAACTCAAAAGATTGGTTAAACATGGCTTACCTTTCACAAAACCATGTTGACTCTGCCTGGCTAACTTGAAATTTTCCAAGTGCCCTGCTATAACATCTTTAATAATAGTTTCTAACATTTTCCCTATGAAAAATGTTAAGCTAACTGGCTTGTAGGTTCCTACTTTCTGTTTCCCTCCTTCTTTGAATAAAGGAGTTGCATTGCTAATTTCCAATCTAATGGAACCTCCCCTGAATCTAGGGAATTTTGGAAAATTAAAACTAACACATAAACTATCTCCCTAGCCCCTTCTTTTAAGACCCTAGGATGAAGTCCATTTGTCAGCCCACAGCTCCAACAATTTGTTCAGTGCCACTTCCCTGGTGACTGTAATTTTCTCGAGTTCCTCCCTCCCTTCCATTTCCTGATTTACAGCCATTTCTGGGGTGTTTTGTATCCTCTATAGTGAAGACCGATGCAAAATACCTGTTCAATTCATCTGCCATCTCCTTATTTTCTATTATTAATTCCCCAGACTCACTTTCTATAGAGCTAACACTCACTTTGGGAGGCAACATGTCATCCTGGAGTCATGTCTACAGCCGCAGAAACGCCTGTCTGTTCCCCTAACTATCGAGTCTCCTACCACTATTGCTCTTCCCTTTTTCCTCCCCCCCTGTGCAGCTGAGCCATTCACAGTGCCATGAGTGTGGCTGCACTCCCCAGAGGATCCGCCACTCTCACCATTTTCCAACACAGAAAAACGAGATACACCCTGGGGATTTCCTGACTACCTGCCTGACACCTTTCTTCTGGCTGGTCACCCATTCCCTCTCTGTCTGCACTTCCGTAAGCCGTGGGGTGACCACGTCTAAAAATGTGCTATCCACAAAACTCTCAGCCTCGTGGATGCACCTCAGTGCCACCAGCTGCCGCTCAAGCTCTGAAACCCGGAGCTCAAGTAGCTGCAGCTGGTCGCACTTCCTTCACGCGTGGTCGGTCAGAGCGCAAGGAGTGTCTAGGACTTCCCACATGTTGTAGGCGGTACATAGCATGGGACTGAGCTGCCCTGCCATGCCTCTAGTTGAAAAAAGACCCTTCAAGTTAAATACAGTAAAAAAAAAGTTAAATTATTTATGTACTTTAAATAAAAACTAGAATACTTACCTTTCCTTAGCTTAATATATTTTATACTGGAGAAAAACATTTACTCACTACTCACCAATCAGCTCTCACCTTTGTGCTGACATCACTTTTTGAAGCTTCTCCGCACTTGCGCTGGTTCTGATCTCTCCACCGCTCTCTCGCACTGTCTTGTGATGTTACTTTTGTTATTTTCAAGAAGAACTGGCTGCGGGACCCTCTTCCCGGACTGCTCCACCGCGACGCTGGCTGCGGGACCCTCTTCCCGGACTGCTCCACCGCGACGCTGGCTGCGGGACCCTCTTCCCGGACTGCTCCACCGCGACGCTGGCTGCGGGACCCTCTTCCCGGACTGCTCCACCGCGACGCTGGCTGCGGGACCCTCTTCCCGGACTGCTCCACCGCGACGCTGGCTGCGGGACCCTCTTCCCGGACTGCTCCACCGCGACGCTGGCTGCGGGACCCTCTTCCCGGACTGCTCCACCGCGACGCTGGCTGCGGGACCCTCTTCCCGGACTGCTCCACCGCGACGCTGGCTGCGGGACCCTCTTCCCAGACAAAGTTAAACAGAAAATCTTATTTTTAATGTGACTCTTCAGCCCCAATATTTACAAGGAGGTGGGGCACAAGCAAGGGTGACATTTAGTGACTTAGAAACTCGGAAACAGGGCACACAGGGGAGCTGCCAAATTGTAGGTCCATTTGAGGTCCAGACCTCAATAGAATATTTTCCTCCAGTCTCTGCCCTCAACCAGTTAGACGGATGACTGGTCAGCTGATGGATCGGAAGGCATGTGGTGCATTTATACCATAGCATGATTTTTGGGGCAATTCTCTCTCTTTATTGCAGACAGAGACTTCTACATCTCCTGTACACCAAGTGGACCACAAGAGCTCAATCCTGTACTCAGTTACCCACGCATGCATCCTTGTCACAGGAATAGCAATAAGGAATCAATTAAGGAATTAATCAACCCTAACTGCAATTATTGTTTCCTTGTATCTTTGTATAGAGGTTAACTATAGCAATATACAGTCCAGCCTTAATTTATGGTTTCCAACATATTTGTCTGTCAAATTTTATCAGAAGCTGCTTTTAAGTCTTTGAAATCCAGGCAAAGCTTACACTACTTGTGTTTCACATATTTGTGCTAGGTAGGTTACATCAAACAAATTACAACCAAAGTTAACTTGTTTTCGATCATTTTAACTTGCCACATCAAGATACTGAGAGAAATGCCAAAATGTCAATTGAGCTCATTTTCTTTTTAATTAATTTATGAGATTTGAGCGTCACTGGCAAGGCCAACATTCGTTGCCCATCTATAATTGCTCTTGATATAGTGGCTAGTGATCTTACTATCATAAGGTTTAGATTAGCAATGAAAAAGGTCAAGGAGCAACCTAATGTAACAATGCTAGATTGGAGAAAGGCCAATTTCAGTAGGGTGAGAATAGATGTATTCCAGGTAAATTAAAATGAAAGATTGGCAGGCAAAATTGTAACTGAACAATGGATAGAAGATAAGTATGGCAAACAAATCCAGAGCTCCCTGGATAGTGAGAACTGAAGCAGGAAAATGGGGTGCATGACAGAGATCATACATCATGATAATACAAGGGAGAATCAGGCAGAATATAGAAAGTTCAGAGGGGAGGTGAAAAAGGAAATCAAAGGGGTTAAGAGAGAGTATAAGAAAACACTGGTAGCTAACATAAAAGAGAATCTCAATGTCTCCTATAAACTATAACATATAGTGAAATGTTAGTAAGAGGGGTGAGGTTGATTAGGCATCAAAAAGGGGATTTACACATGGAGACAGAAGACATAGCTGAGGTATTAAATGAATACTTTGCACCTGTCTTTACCAAGAAAGAAGGTGCTGCCCAAGTCTTAATAAAAGAGGTAGTAACGGAGTTACTAGGTGGGCCAAAAATTGGTGAAGAGGAGTTATTAAAAAGGCTGACTGTACTTAAAGTTGATAAGTCACTAGGATTGGATGGATGCATCCAAGGAAAGAGAAGCAAGGAGAAAATTGCAGAGGCACTGGTCAATCTTCTGATCTGCCTTAGGTACAGGGTTGGCACCAGAGGACTGGAAAATTTCTAATGTTAGACACTTGTTCAAAAAAAAGAGCTAAGGATACACTAACTGGCTGTTTGAGTTTAACTGCAAAGGTAGGGAAGCTTTTCGGGATGACAGTCTGGAGCAAAATTAACAAATTAGTCAGTTGGACAAGTTGGATTTATTAGGGAAAATCAGCATGGATTTGTTAAGGGCAAATCATGCTTAACTCACTTGATCTAGTTTCTTGATGAGGTAACAGAGGGTTGATGTGGGTAATGAGGTTGAAACGGTATACATGGGCTTCCAAAAGATGTTTGATAAAGTGCAATATAACAGGCTTGTCAGCAAAATTAAAGCCCATGAAATAAAAGGGACAGCAGCAACATGGATACAAAATTGGCTGAGTGACAGGAAACAGTAGTGGTGAGCAGTTATTTTTCAGACTGGAGGAAGGTATATACTTGGGTTACGCAGGGATCAGTATTCAGACCACTTCTTTTCTTGATCTACGTTATTGGCCTTAACTTGGGTATGCAAGACACAATTTCAAAATTTTCAGATGACAAAACTTGGAAGTATTGTGGACTATGAGGAGGGTAGTGATAAACTTCACGGGAACATAGATAGGCTGTAGAATGGATGGAAAAGTGACAGATTAAATTTAATGCAGAAAACTGTAATGTGACACAGTTTGGTAAGAAGAATGAGGAGAGGTGATATAAAATAAAGGATACAATTCTAAAAGGGGCACTGGAACAGAGGCCTGAAGGTATATGTACACAATTTGTTGAAAGTGACAGAGCAGGTTGAGAGATTGGTTAAAAAGGCATAGGATCCTGGGCATTATAAATATTGGCATATTTATAAATATATGTTTATTTATATAAATAAACACAAAAGCAGAGACGTTCTGATTTATCTTTTAAAAAAAAAACACTGGTTTGGCCTCAACTGTCATATTGTGTCCAATTCTGGGCACTGCACTTTGGGAGCATTTGAAAGCATTAGCGACGATGCAGAGAAGATTTATGAAGATAGTTCCAGAGATTGGAGAAGCTGGGGCTGTTTTCCTTGGAGAAGTGAAGGTCGAGAGGAAGCTCGAGCGAGGTGTTCACAATTAGAAGTTTAGACAGTAGATAGGGACAAACTGTTCCCATTGGTGGAAAGATCAAGAACCAGAGGACATAGATTTTAGGTGACAAGAAGAAATGTTTTCCATGCAGTGCGTGTTTGAGATCTGGAAGTCATTGCCTGATATAGTGTGGTGGAGGCAGATTCAATCAGCACTTTCAAAAGGGAATAAGCAACTGAAGAGGAAAAAAAAATGCAAGATTATAGGGAAATGGACTAAGTGAGTTGTTCTTGCAGAGGGGCTAGCACAAAAATAACTGGTGAATGATCTCCTCCTGTGCTGTAAACCAATCATTTCATGATCTGGATATCTATACCTGTGTGAAAATAGACATGATAATTATAATAACTTGTAGCTCTGGGTAATCTAGAACTCCTGTTAATGCCATTTCTTCAAAATGAGAACCTATCCCTGAGTCTAGACTAGTTTTCAGTTAGAATAGCTGCCATAGAATGCTTATAACTTTAATATTACCATATTACCCATGGGTCAATATTAATTAAAAAAGTTATTTAATTTTTCAGTCCATTTAATTTGACTTTTAAAATCCCTTCAATGCTAACCTAATACTGCTAATGTGTACCTTCATATCAGGTAATATTTAAACTATTACAGATTTGTTTTGAGGCAACTTCTGTAGTTGCCATGGCCTCCTCCACAAACCTCCATATTTTTAATGCTTTCATTATTCCATCTGCCAAACTTTTAATGTTTGTCTCTCCATTGTGCACAATAAAGCCAATACTTTATGACTCTGTTGGTTTACTTTTATTTATTTGATGTGAAACCTGTATTTATTATCCAGCTCTTAGCTGTTCTGCTAACTTGTTCTATTGGCATTTAAAGATTCCACTCAGTATTTGAAGATTAGAGAGTACTCCCATAGCCCTGGCTAATACTCCTTCTCAACTACTCCCATCAAAAATAAATTAACCAGCCATTCATTTAATTGTTTGCAACACATTGGCAAAGAATATCAGCTACATTTCTCTACATAAAAATCAGTGATTCCAAAACAGATTCATTGTGAAGCTCCTTGAAGTGTTTCAGTGATATAAGGCACAACATGAATTCAAGTTATTTCTTTCTAAACATCATGTTTAAATATGAACTAAACTGATAAAGTATTGAAATCCCAGTGAAGTCACAATCCAACTCCCTAGCAAAGGCCATAAGACTGCTGCATCCTAACTCTTACCCTGGCTTTGCACAGGAGGCCATTTATCCCCTCTAGTTTTGTTCCCCAACGAGATCATGGGCAACTTAACTCTGTATACCTGCCTTTTCCCCACATCCCTTAATACCTTAGGTTAACTAAGACCTATCGATCTTAGGTTTGAAATCAACAACTGATCTAGCTTCAATGTCAATTTTACAGAAGAGGGTTAATTTCGCTCCTTAAAGGTCAGACTCTATTTTTTAGACTATGCCCCCTTGTCCTAGACTCCGCAACCAGCAGGAATACTTTCTATATACCGTCCATTCTGCTTAGTATCTTAAACTTTAATCAAATCATCCCTTAACCTTCTATATTCAAGAGAATAGAACTCTAGTTGTACTATCAGGATAACTAGTTTAGTTATGACTGACATGGTCTGATTTACATTTTAGGATCACAGTCTCTTTGAAGGTGGCTGGACATGTTGAGAAGGCTGTTTAAAAACAAAACAAAAGCTTGAAGTAAGCTAAAAATTTATAAACCATTGGTTAGGCACCAGTTGGAGTAGTGTGTTCAGTTCTGAACACCACGCTATTATGACATAGCCGATGGTAAAATGAGTTGTTCAAATCCCAAAGGGAAACTTGAAACAACGGTCACACCCATTTCTGCAATTTGTATGTTTCAAGATGCAGGCTTTGAATTCAGTAGTAATAAGATCACTGAGTCTCAAGAGAGTTTTTATAAAACTAAATTAAACATTTATTAATACAAGAAAGATTGTAAACACCTATAGTAGTAGTAATTTTGGAGATGTATGTCACTACAAAAATCCCCTAATTAATCCGACTCTCAATTACACCCTGGTTAAGGCAACAGTAAATCTCAGATTTAAAGAGACACCTGACAGAGCACAACCTGGACAGTCACATTCAAAAGGAGCTTCTTTCAGCTCTGGGTCCTTGCTGACAGACTTGAGGTTTACAGGCTGGAGGCTTCTCACACTTGTTGGATCTTAAAATGCCTCTGCCTTACCCACACACTCCTTTCTCCTTTATACATATCTTTCTCTGAATGTAAATTTCCCATTGTATGATTAGGCTTTTAACATTACCTCTTCTAACAATAACATCCTTTCATTCCACCAATTTTATTCAAAAATGCAAATTGCCCCTTGACACCTATGGCCTGAATTTTTCCCGCATTGGGCGGGCTTGGCGGGAGTGGTCATGGAGCTGACCGTCGCCCGCGATCAGCTCCGCACTGCCAGTTTACATGGGGGGGGGGCGGAGGGCCAATTAAGGCCTGCCCAGCGTAATACGCGAGTAGCGCTGAGCGCTGCCTGTGCAGGCAGGAGGGGAAGGGAGAGTCGGGTCCAGCGCTCTCTTGTGCACGTGCACGAAAGATCGCTTCAATCTCCGTAGGCACAGAGTTACCTCGGAGTTTGAAGCGCTTTTGAAAAAAAATAAAGGAATGTAATAAAAATCTAATAAAACATGTGCCCTAAGTGACTCTGTCACATGAGATGGGACATGTCTTTATTTTTCAGAAAAAGATTTTATTTAATTTGTAAAAGCTTTAGGAAACTTCATCCCACTCGTGGATGAAGTTTCCTAAAAGGCCGCTTGTCCTTTTTACCTGCCCACCAACTGTAAGGATGGACAGCCAGCGCAAACTTGAAATTACTTCGTTAATGGCCTATCAATTATTGGCAGGCACGCAGCCGACTCCGGTGCATGCCCGCTGAATGTAACATCACGGGACAGCGCGATGACGTCAGGATGCACGCCCGATGTTATCACACATCATTTTACATGCCAGCATGTTGGATCCCCCCCCAACCAACAACACCAACTGGAAAATCCTGGCCTACAATTCTAAACTTCCCCATGTTTATCTAATTGTCATTTCAAACCTACTTCTTTCTATACATCAAAGCCTCTAATCCAATTAAGACAGAGTTTAGTGGTGTCTGTGTCTATTTTAAAAAATAATTTCCAATCACATTATGGACATTAATTTCTTCATGACAACACTTTAGGAAGCATGTGGAGGTCTTACAGAAGGCACACTTACTAGAATGGTACTATTGATGAGGGATTTCAATTATGTGAAGAGAGTGGAGAACTGGTGGTGGGCCGGGGGGGGGAGGGAGGTCTCCTCAGATTAGAGGAGAGATTTAGCAGAAGTTTTCAAAATCATGAATGGTTTTGGTAAATAAGGCAAAACTAATTTCAGTGGCGGAAGGATCAGTAACCAGACAACACAGATTTAAGATGATTAGCAAAAGGCCTAGGGGGAAGATGAGCAGTTACTTTATGCAGTGCCTGAAAGAGTGGTAGAAGCAGTTAAAGAGCTTGAGGGAGAAAATTTACAGGGCTATGGGGAAAGAGCAGGGGTATGGGACAAATTGAACAGCTCAATGAACTGGCACAGACAGTGGGCTGGGTGACCTCCTACTGCGTTGTATGATTCTAAGATTTTAAACAATAATACTGCAATTCTATTTCCTCCCTGCTTGAGACCTATGAAAAAAGGTTGACTTTCAGGAACCTTCCATCTCTAAAAAGTGCACCAAATCGATTTCACTTGCACTAACTGCTTTGAGCTGTTTAAGTCCAATGGCAAAAAAGTGTTTGAACTGTAACGATCCATAAAATTAATTGTTGTGTTCTGCTGTGCAAACATCAGGAAGCCTCAAGAACAGGAAATGCCTCAAATGGAGAATGGAAGGAAATTCAGAGAACAGCACTGTGTTACTGCTTAGGTGGGGCCTTGTGGTGCAATGGGTAGTGTCCCTGCCTCTGAACCAAAAGATCTGGGTTCAAATCCCACTCCAGGTCTTGATGGCCAAGGAAGGTGTGTTCATAACTCAGCGAAATATCAATAGCAGGTGGTTAGAGCAGGAGAGATTCCTGATCATTCCTTGTGCTGGAAAGAATGATCTAGACTGTAACATGCATGTAAAAGTGCATGTTACCACAGCAACTCTGGCTCCTTGTGTAACACACCACCATCAGTAGATACTTGCTGCTAGCAAGCCTCATAGAAACAAGAGCATAATTTCTCTATTCTCGTGGTTAGGGGTTTTGGATAGCAAAAATAGAGAAAAATAATTTATACTTTGAATTATTCCTTATTAGATCACATTATTTGTAAAATATTGCAGAGCAAGGTCAGCGTGTTGCTCTATATTTTCATCGGTTTTGTTAATCATTTATTCCCTTTTTTTCAAATAATTATATAATAATAGTGCATAAATAGATTCGAATGCTTCTCTTTGCAACAACTTTCTAAGAATCCTTTGCCGTGGCTGACAATTAAAAACGCAAAAATAACATTTTAGCAATACGTTTTTGTCCCAGTTTGGAGATTAAAGGTCGCTGACACTTAACGCTGCCATCGATGTTGGTCCAGTGTGTCTGCCGGTTTCATAATGGCAAATAATTTGGTTCATTTCATAGCGTTTGCGAATTGAAACTGCTCTACAGCTCGGTGATTTTAGCATTTTAGTTCTATTTGTGATATTGACACTAAATAAAGCTCACTAGCAGGAACATGGGCAAGCGTTTCTATGGTTACGGATTGCATTTAGAACTCGATTCCCTTACAATACAGTTCCACCTGTCACTAAGTCCATAAACATTTTCACATTATCCAAGCTGGTTAACTGCATAGGCTCGTTACTTTCGAGATTATATTTACAATCGAGTCACTAATACCATTCTCCTTACATTTTCAATTTAAATGTAACATTCTTAATTTGTAGCATTTGAATTTCTACATATCCTCTTGAATCTATTTATGTTTTTTAAAAAGTGAAGCAGCCGGTTTATTCGGATAATTCCGAATAGCAAATCCCAACAGATAAATGTGCGCTCTCTGGCAAAATAATCCTCAGCATTAGTTGCTAATCTGCAGGTTGTGTCAGAAAGTGCTTCAATTTACTGGCACATTACTAATGTTGCACCGTTTCATTTATATTTTTATTAACTGAATGGTGTCACTTCAAAGCCGTTGTAATATATTAACTTGTCTAATTTTAGCCGCAGTTCCATCGTCAGAGTCAGCCCAAAGGAGAATATATCTGTGAACTGTACATTGACCTACATACCCACAGGTGCAAAGCTCGCAAATGCATTTCCTCTTCATGGTGTGGGCTGCAGTCAGTGTGAACCTTGTTCTGCGCTTTGTGTTGGTTATAAATCTGTGCGGGTAGCTAAGCAATCCGTCCCAGTAACAGGAACACCACAGCCTTGCATTACTCCAACGTGTCACATGGTGAACATAATCCCTTTCATTGGGATTGAAATAAAATAGCACCACAGCATGATCGGTTCACGAACAAAAACGATTCTTCCCCCTCTCCCAAATACCGTGTAAAGATTACAGGCTGTTTTCGAAACACCCAAGTTGCTTTTTAAATTTCGATTCCTAGAGTTATTTAAAAAAAACGCAACACGCAATGTGTTTATAATGTAACCCGGAAAACGTCATATGCTTTGAAATCGAGTTGTGCCAACATAGGAAATAAATTTCATACTTTGTGCCGCACCTTGAGGAAAGCATAAACCGTTTCTGCTTTAAACATTTTATGTTCCCCATTAAATAGCAAAGGAACTTTTTAAATTCATTCATTAGGTTGTGGGTGTCACTGGCTAGGCCAGCATTTATTACCCATCCCTAGTTGCCCCTTGAGAAGGTGGTGGTGAACTGCTGTCAACATTGAGCTATAACTGCTTCCCCAACCATACAAATAAAAAAGTGCAACAAAATACAAGAAAGCAATGAACCTGAAAGAACGAGCATGCAAATAGCAAACTAAATTTGCCAATGTATAGACTGCAGTGGTTCAAAGCAGCAGCTCACCAACACCTTCCCCCGGACAATTAGGGATGGGCAACAAACTCTGGCCCAACCAGTGACACCCACATATTGGGAAATATAAAAAAATTAATAAAGTGAGGTGGTGAATTTTGGTGAGTGTAAGGAAGTCTTAGAAAATAATCATCCAAATGGGTTAGAGGAGGAATCTAAGGATACACATTCATAATTCCTTAAGAGTAGGAACCCAAGTCAATATGACCATTAAAAAAAACATGGTTTCATTTCTAGTGGAATAGAATTGAAAAGCAGTGAAGGTATGCTAAACTTGCATTGAGCCTTAGGAGGAGTGCTGCAAACAGCTCTGGTCTCCAAATTATAATTGATAAAGGCACTGGAGAAGGTGCAGAAAGAGAGCTAAAGGATGATACAGAAATGAAAAGTTATAATTATCAGGAAAGAATAGGCTGGGGCTCGTTTATCTAAAAAGAGAAGGTTGAGGGAGAGGTGAGGCTGTATTTTATGTAAGCTTTATCTATTTGTAGCCAGAGGCTCACCTGCAATGGTTTCACTTTCTGCTTCTGCAATTACCTCTGGTGTCCAAGGATCTATCCTTGGCCATTCCCATTTCTCACCTTTCTGCTGCCTCTCAGTGAGAAGATTCAAAAACACCATCAGTTTTCACCTCACCATCACCTCTCCACTCCTCCATTGTCTCCAAATTATCAGAATACTTGTCTGACATGTAGTATGTATGAGAAATTTCCACCAATTAAAATAAATAGACTAATGGCATAGTCTTCAGGTTCTACCACAGACTCTCGTCCCATCCCTCTTCCTGGCAATTGTCTCAGGCTGAACCTGTTTTCAACTTTGGTGTCATATTCAATTCCGAAATGAGCTTCACACCATCGCTAAGTGCTAATTGCTATCTCCATAGCATCACCCAATAGTTAGCGTTTCAGGCTGGTGAAACTTTGTCAGAACTGGGAGTGCTTGAATATAGTTCTATTAATTGAATACATTGTATTTATTGCTCACAATGCCATCTCCTCTACTCTAGGGAGGCCAAACGCAGATTGGATGATGGCTTTGCAGAACACCTCCCTTCAGTCTGCTGGCACTGAGCTTCCAGTCTCCTGTCATTTTATTTCTCTGCTCCAGTCACACTGGCCTTTTTTTCTTCAGACTACACTGTTTCACTGAAGCTCAACTTAAACTCATGAAAAATCACTTAATCTTTCAACACTTTCCTCCGTCTCTTTTCAAAGGCAGCAGCTATTGGTGACATTTCTGCTTTCCCACTACATCACCTCAAGGCATTTTTTTATGTCTTTACTAGTTTCATTAGGATCTTTGTCTTCCTCTATTATGCGTACAGATCATTTAATCTCCCCTGCCCTTCCACCCTCTCCAATCTTCCCCTGACTAGCTTAAAAACTGTTACATCTCTCTAAACAGTTTTGATGAATGGTCACTTACCTGAGGCTCAACACCATCTAGGACAAAGTAGCCCACTTGATTGGCACCCCATGCACCACTTTAAATATTTACTCCCTGCACTACTGGCTGCGGTGTGCACCAGCTACAAGATGCACTGCACCAACTTGCCAAAGCTCCAACAGCACCTTCCAAACCCATGACCTCTACCACCAAGAACAAGGTAGTAAGAGCATAGAAACATCAGGACCTGCAACTTCCTCTCCAAGTCACACATCATCCAACTTTAAAAATATATCACCATTCCTTCACAGTTGCTGGATCAAAATCCTGGAATTCCCTCCTTAACAGCAATGTGAGTGGACCGACCGCACATGGACTACAGCAGATCAAGGTGGCAGCTCACCACCACCTTCTCAAGGGTACTTAGGAATAGGTAATAAATAGTGGCCTTGCCAGCAATGCCCACATCCCATGAAAAACAATCTTTTCTCTCTCCAAAGCTCGACAGATGCTGCCAGACATCCTATTTCAAGCATTGTTTTTAACTAGGTCACGTTGGAGATCATTGCTCAAAGCATTCAGTTTGTCTAGTTCATAAAAAGTATAAATCCCCAGGGCCTGAAAATCTACATCCCAGAGTACATAAGGAAGTGGCCCTAGAAATAGTGGATGCATTGGTGGTCATCTTCAGACATTTTATAGACTCGGGAACAGTTCCTACAGACTGGAGGGTAGCTGATGTAACTGCACTATTTAAAAAGGGAGGTAGAGAGAAAACAGGGAATTATAGACCAGTCAGCCTGACGTCAGTACTGGGGAAAATTCTAAAGTCCATTACAAAAGATTTAATAGCCGAACACTTGGAAAACAGTGGCAGAATTAGACAGAGTCAGCATGGATTTACGGAAGGGAAATCATGCTTGACAAATCTACTGCAATTTTGAGGATGTAACTAGTAGAGAGGGAGCCAGTGGATCTGGTTTATTTGGACTTTCAGAAGGCTTTCGACAAAGTCCCACATAAGAGATTGGTGTGATAACTTAAAGTGCATGGGATTGGGGGTAGTGTATTGAGATGGATAGAAAACTGGTTGGCAGACAGGAAACAGAGTAGGAAAAAACGGGTCTTTTTCCGAATGGCAGGCAGTGACTAGTAGGGTACCACAGGGATCGGTGCTGGGACCCCAGCTATTCACAATATATATTAATGATTTAGACGAGTGAACTAAATGTAATATCTCCAAATTTGCAGATGACACAAAGCTGGGTGGGAGAGTGAGCTTTGAGGAGGATGCAGAGATGCTTCAGTGTGATTTGGACAAGCTGAATGAGTGGGCAAATGCATGACAGATGCAGTATAATGTGGATAAATGTGAGGTTATCCACACTTTGGTAGCAAAAACAGGAAGGCAGATTAGCTGAATGGCCATAGATTGAGAGGGGGGGTGGGGAGATGTGCAACAAGACCTGGGTGTCCTCATACACCAGTCGCTGAAGGTAAGCATGCAGGTGCAGCAGGCAGTAAATAGTATGTTGGCCGTCATAGCAAGAGGATTCGAGTACAGGAGCAGAGACGTCTTGCTGCAATTATACAGGGCCTTGGTGTGGTGAGACCACACCTGGAATATTGTGTGCAGTTTTGGTCTCCTTATCTGAGGAAGGATGTTCTTGCTATAGGATGGGTGCAGCAAAGGTTTATCAGACTGATTCCTGGGATGGCGGGACTGACATATGGGGAGAGATTGAGTCGTTTAGGATTATATTCGCTGGAGTTCAGGAGAATGAGGGAGGATCTCATAGAAACCTATAAAATTCTAACAGGGCTTGACAGGGTAGGTGCAGAAAGGATGTTCCCGATGGTGGGGGAGTCCAGAACCAGGGGTCACAGTCTGAGGATACGGGGTAGACCATTTAGGACTGAGATGAAGAAATTTCTTCACCCAGAGAGTGGTGAGCCTGTGGAATTCGTTACCATAGAAAGTAGTTGAGACCAAAACATTGTATGTTTTCAAGGACTTAGATATAGCTCTTGGGGGCGAAAGGATCAAAGGATATGGGGAGAAAGCGGGAGCAGACTATTGAGTTGGATGATCAGCCATGATCATGATGAATGGCAGAGCAGGCTCGAAGGGCCGAATGGCCTACTCCTGCTCCTAGTTTCTATGTATGGAAGATAATTTAATTTCCACCTCTATATGCAGGGTTATGGGAAAAGGTCGGAGATTGGCACTAAGTTAAAATGCTCAGAGTCGGTGCAGACACGATGGGCTGAATGGCCTCCTTCTACACTGTGATAATTCTGTGATTCAGTCTATTCCAAATGTTCTTCACTCTACCCGAGGGACTTCCTAGTATCAGTCATAAACTTATCTTTACTAAGGTATTGTGTGCCCCCTTGTCCAATTCCTACAATTAAAATTTATTTTCAACCTATTTACTATCTTGAATATGCAATTTCTTTTCAGAGCTAAAATGCCAGAGATTCCAGTCTTTTCTCATATCTTGGACTGCTGACAATAGACACAACATAAGCTCAGGGCACAAATTGGACAGACAGCAAGGACTGCGTATCCCCATTGCTTCACCTGTGTGCAGGCTGGTGTCATCTCCCTAGCTTATTTTCATGATCACATGTAGGAAAAAGTCAGCCCTCCCATTTTTCTGGCTGCCTGAAGCTTAAAGGGTGAATGCACTTGAACAGAACCAAAGCCCTGGACATAGCTGCCTGGAAAAAAACAATTATCAAAGAAAGTTGCTAGCCTATTGCTGCATTTAAGGGTACCTTCAGATATATAGATTCTCAGTACCACCTTAACTCTCGTCCCTTTCGCCTAGGCTGCCTCAAAAACTGGCCCTTTAGAAGATGCCTTGCATCGTCACATTCCACCCTCCAAGCACCAGCATACACTGGCGCTACTTGTGATCTTAAAGAGAGTGAATAATCTGCATGTGGTGAAACACCCAGCATAAGTAAGCAGCATCAGGTACTGACAGCAGGGACATCCTAGTTGGGAACTTGCCACAGAGAGATTCTCTCCTAAGGACTTCAGGGGCACAGCATTGAAAGACAATTACTTGCTTCAAACCTGTTATACGAGAGTCAGATGGTCCACTAAGGAGGTTCAGCCCTACAGAAAGAATGGAAAGCCTACTTTCAGGCTTTATGATGCTGCCTCACACTGCAGTGCATTTTAGAAACTATGACCACTCTCAGACTGCAGCTAGGTTCTCACAACAACCAATGTCACCAGCCTTTACAGCTTTGGCAGAAACTCTCAGCTGCCACAGTTCTGGACTCTATAATCAGAGGAATAAATACTCACCTTAGATGGCTGGATAGGTACTTTCAAAGAGTCACTCAGCTTCTCTTCATGTGGACACCTGCAGATCAGTGGAAGTGATGGGCCACAGGCCAATGAGAGCCATGCGCTCATGAATCATCTCTCACCATCCCCCAATCCCACCCCCCCAACCTTATAACCTCTGCCCTTTCACTGCCTCAACCACCTTGCAATCACCAACCATGAGCATCAGGGGGACACCAATTTCAGGTCTGAAGCAACTAGTGGTAGTAGTAATAGTGGTATACATTTTATAAAAAGGAATCATGGGTTGAAACTTAGGTGAGAAATGAATGGAAGTCAATTATTGTGTTCGAAATGAAATAAAGCAATAGCACTCTGAACTTCACTGCAGTTTCTGGTCCTGCATCACCTATATACTGCTGCTCTGAATGGTTTCAATGCTCTCTCATGAAGGATTGAGCAGTGGGGAGATTGGAACAAAGGCTTCATGTAAAGCAGCTTTGTGATAGCAAGTAATCATTCTCAAGTCTGTGCACTTCCAGTGAGTGAAGATTTTATTCAAGCATATGCTGGAAGTGATCAAATCTATCCTGGTTACTTTCCCAAAGATGTCTCAATAATAAAGTCTGCGTCACAACTTATAGTTCTTGGTTCTCATTGCAATACACTGTTTAGTACAGTCCTCAATCACTGCTGTTGCTTTAGAACACACATCACATAACCTAATCCATGAGTGGGACAATCCATCCTGCAGATGTTCCCTGTATCTCAGCTTTTGGCCCTGGGAGGTTTGTTAGTGTCTGAGGCCTAATGATTCCCTGTTTCTTTATCTCCTTAACACTGTTTACCCAAGCTGTGAAGGCCATTAAGTTTTATGCCTTGTGATTTTTTAGCTGGGTTCCCACAGTACTAGTTACATACCCCCCATGCCTAGAGTGTTGGCTATATTTCCGATCATTTGCAGAAAAAGTGCTCATAACTACATTTGTCTATTCCATAGCTATTAATATTAAGATGTGAAACAAAAAAAAATACCTGGAAAAACTCAAAGTCATATATATGGACTCGAAACGTTAACTGTGCTCCTCTCCGCAGATGCTGCCAGACCTGCTGAGTTTTTCCAGGTATTTTTGTTTTTGTTTTGGATTTCCAGCATCTGCAGTTTTTTGCTTTTAATATTAAGATGTGCATTAATTGCTTTACATCAATTTGAATAAGAAATCATTTCAACTATCCCACTTCATTGGATTTTTTCAAGCTACAGGAACAAGTTGTTCAATTAACTCATCCCTCATATCACTTGGTGCAAGATGGCGACGTGGTCTTTGTCTACTGCTGTTTCTCTGCCTGCTCCAAATGCAGGCTTCTCTATGATGAGGTTGTGGAGGATGCAGGAAATGACTATGAGGCATATTGTAGGGAGCCCTACCGAAATATGCATACTCCTAAACTGGTTCAGCAGTCCTACAGTATGCTTGATTACTTGATTATACTGGTGTAGGTCTCTTAGCTACCCAATCACACTTCTCACTTATGGCTACAATTTTTTACATTCCTCTCAATAAATCCCTTCTTGTTGCTTCCTGCAGGGATTTGAGGTGGTTTTATTAGCTCTTATCAAATCACATTAGGTCATGTTTGCTTAATCAAAACATATTGATTTTCATTATCTACTCACCCTACATGTTCAGCTCATTTTAAAAGGCATTTAATTCAAGTTTGCATAAGTTAAGTACTTATTAATTTAAATAAATAGTTTATATCTGTGTGACTATAACAATGATAAGATCTGCATGTAAGGTTACAGCATTAGATTGTAGTACTGTTCAAAAATAAACTGCCAATTTTATATCTGAAAGAGGTACTCTGCTTTGCTGCAGTTCAAGAAAATCTCAGTCATTATTACTAATCCAGCATTCACAAGGCTTAAACCATTGGCAATGCATTGGAACAAAGCCTTCCGTACCTGTGGCTTTACGAACAAGATGAGAGAAACCATTGGAAGTAAATAATGCAATTAATTTATATTTCTACTTTATTATAAACTATAAAATGTTTTATTTACTAATTGCAAATACAAAAGATTAGTCTCAAAATATTGAAGGAAGTAGGGAGCAAGAAAGCAACAAATGGATTGCAAGATGTTTAACTTCTTTGGGATGAATCCTAATGTGAAGGATGGCATCACCAAGGACACATTTCCAAATTTTACATCTAATGTCAGTGCCCAGCATGTCCAGGAAAGCTATAGATGGTTTACAACTGGAAATAAGTGGTCTAGATTCTGCTCCAAGAACATGTCTGAACTCCAAACTACCAAATACCCCAGCCACTGTGACATTTCAAAGACTACCAACTAATAGTAAAATGGTAGTCTTTCTGTACACACTTATTTGAATTGGATGGGAGGCAACGCAAAATTTAACGTTGAACACATTCATTACTTGACTAATCAGAACCAGAGTCAGAGATAAAAACAATATTGAGCCACCCAAAGTTGATTTAAGGCAAACACCATCTGCTGGTCAACAGAATTAGTTTCCATTTCAGGTATCCAGCCATTAACAAATGGTCAGGTCAGGCGAAGGATAGCCAGATGCAGAGTAAAATTACCTCTGGTCTACTTCCAAGATCATCTAGATTGGCTCATCCCTCGTGGGAGCGGCGGACTGTGCGAATATTTCCCTTTCATCCCAACAGCTTGGGTTAGTTTGGATCCCAGTCCCTAAGGTGAAAAACTAGTGCTTAGCCCATTGAAGAAGTAACTGCAGAGATCGAGGTGACACTGGTTAGGATTTTCCTAAATTACCAAGATTCTGGAATAGTCCAGGTGAGTTTGAAGGTAGCAAATGCAACATCACTATTCAAGAAAAGGGGAAAAGAGAAATCAGGGGAGTACAGACCAGTTAACCTGACATCAAAAATCAAGAAAATGCTGCAATCTATTCAGGAAGTCTTAGCAATGCACTAAGGTCATAATAAGGTCAGACAGTCGACATGGCTTTATGAAAGTGAAATAGCATTTGATTAAATGTTTTTTTTGAAGATGCAACTAATTAGGTAAAGGGGAGCCAGGGAATGTAACATACTCGGAATTCCAAAACACAGCTGTTAAGGTATGACACAAAAGGAAGCAGAAAATAAACAAGGCATTTTCAAGTGGCAGGCTGTAAATAGTGGAATCCCACCAGGGACCTCAGCTTTTTATAATCTATAAAAATGACCTAAGAGACTAAGTAATGTATCCATGTTTACTGACGATACAGGCTAGGTAGAAATGTAAGCTTTGTGAAGGACACGGGCTGCAAAGAGATATAGACAGATTAAGTCAGTGGGCAACAAGATGGCAGATGGGGTATAACGTGGGGAACAAAGGGCAGGATTTTCAGCACCCGCCCACCGCCGGGATCTTCCAGTCCCGCCGCAACTCAATGGACTTCTGGCCGGGGCTCAACCTCACCCCCGGCGGGTCCCACCCATGATGGGGCCGGCCAAGGAGGTTGTTTACTTTGGAAATAATAGAAAAGCAGATTTTTAAAAATAGTGTGAAGTTTTGAAAAGTTAGTTCACATACTTGATTGTACCCATACAAGGGAAATAGAAAGTCAGCCTGCAGGTGCAGCAAGCAATTAGGAAGGCAAATGGTCCTTATCACAGGGGGCTGGAATACAAGGAAGTCACACAACAACTGTAAAGAGCTTTGGTGAGACCACATCTGAAGTATCATGAACAGCTTTTATCTCCATATGCAAGGAAGGTTTAAGCAGTACAGCTAAGGTTCACTAGGCTAGTCCCTGGGATGAGAGGGTTGTCCTATGATGAGAGGCTGAGTAAATTGGACCTATACTCTCTGGAGTTAAGAATAAGAAGTGATTTCATTGAAACATACCAGATTCTGAAAAGGTTTCACAGGGTAGACATAGCTGGGGAAGCAGAGCATGGGGCAGTGTCTCGAGCTAAAGGGATCAATCATTTACAACCAAGATAAGGAGAAATTTCTTCAGTCAGAGGATCGTGAACCTTTGGAATTGTCTACTCGAGGGTTGGGGATGCTTTAAATCATAGTGTATTCAAGGCTGGGATAGGTAAAAATTTCCTGAGCTCGGGTAATAAAGGGAAATGGAAAAGGGCAGGAAAGTGATGAGGCAGATGATTAGCCTTGATCATGTGCAATGGCAGAGCAGGGCCAAGGGGCCATATGGCCTATTCCTGTTCCTAATTCTTATTGCAACATTCAGATCCTTCTAGAAGTTTATTAACTGTCCCACGTAGATTGAAAAATTCTCTCAGTAGCACTTTGAGATTCTTCATCTGAAAATCAGAAAGAGAAAGAAAATTACTTACATAGAAATAAAAGTTGTTTACCAGCAAGAATCATTTAAAAAGCACCACCACCATAAGCAGTGAAGCTATAATACATTAAGTGCTTACGGATCAGTTATTGGCCATTGGACCAAGTTGAAGTAAGGGTGTTGGAACTTGAAGTACTACATTGCATCTGTCATAAATGGTTCACCAATGGACCATTCACATCATACTCAATTTTTTCATGGATCTTGCTTCAATCTGGAGCAACTCTGAAGAGTGCTCCACTATTAAATTTAATGCATTTCCTAGAGGAAACACACACTTGAATCAACACCTTCAACACCTCTTTGGTCCTTTTGTCTGTGACATCTTTTGATTATCTGCTCCTATCACTGCTTATCTCCACAATCACCACACCCTCAACTTCTCTCTCCCCCCGCCTTAGACCAGCTTATATTTCACTTTTCTCCTAACTATACTCAGTTCTGCCGAAGGGTCATGAAGACTCGAAACGTTAACTGATTTCTTCTCCACCGATGCTGCCAGACCTGCTGAGTTTTTCCAGGTAATTCTGTTTTTGTTTTACACACCTAACCATCCTATTTATATAGGACACTAACAACTGGCACAGGATAAATTGCTTGTCTCAATCCAAGTGTGCATCAGTCCTGAGATATGGAGACCAAAGCTGTGCACAGTGTTTCACATGTGGTTTCACCAAAGCTCTTTACAAGTGCAGTGAGACCTGCCTTGTTGCACTCCCACCCCTGCAACCTAGCAATAAGGGTCATTTACCTTCCTAATTGTTGCTGTACCCACAGGCTAACTTTTTGTTGTCCTTTTACAAGTACAACCAAGTCTTTCTGAACACAAAAGAAAAAATCACCACAGAAACTAAAATGGACTCGATTCATTTTTGTGCAGCTCTCAATTTGCCATTTCCAATTTGCCTTCCAATACGATGCAACTATGAATCTTGGGGAATATTAGATAACAATGTTGTTTGGCTCAAAATGCTCTATTTAGACAATGTAATTCAAGACAGAAAATCTAGAATCATCATGCTTTTTAGTTAAAGTGAATACCATACACAAATTGTACAACCTCATTGTCAAACCCACAAGTATATCGTTCAGATCCATTCCTGGTGGCACCACAACCATTCTCCCTCGGTCAACAGAAGCCACTGAATGGATCATTAACCTCAATTTCCCCAACTATACGAATATAAAACAAACGTGGAAAGAACAGGAGTCTCAGGCTTGGAACCAAAGCTGCAGGTAAATTGAATTTACAGAATTAGGCAAGCATTACCTATTCAGCCTTTTCAAATTGAAAACACCCTTAAGTACTATATAGAAGAGAGTTTGTACCATGGTGAGGATGCATGAGAGGGAGGAGAGTTGGGAAGATTACCCAAAGCAGGTTTGGAAAGTAGAGAGATTTGCAAGTAGGAGACTGGGAAGAGGGTCCTGCAGTCAGTTCTTGTTGAAAATAAGTGACATCACAAGACAGCGCGCGAGAGCGGTGGAGAGATCAGAACCAGCGCAAGTGCGGGGAAGCTTCAAAAAGTGACGTCAGCACAAAGGTGTGAGCTGATTGTTGAGTAGTGGGTAAATGTTTTTCTCCAGTTTAAAATAGATTAAGCTAAGGAGAGGAAAGGATTCTAGTTTTTATTTAAAGTACATAAATAATTAACTTTTTTGCTGTGTTTAACTTAAAGTAAGGTTTTTTTTTTCCAACTAGAGGCATGGCAGGGCAGCCCAGTCCCGTGTTATGTACCGCCTACAACATGTGGGAAGTCCTAGACGCTCCTTGCGCTCTGACTTGATCACGTGTGCAGGAAGTGCCACCAGCTGCAGCTACTTGGGCTCCATGTTTCAGAGCTTGAGCAGCAGCTGGAGGTACTGAGGTGCATCTGCGAGGCTGAGTGTTTCGTGGATAGCACGTTTTTAGACGTGGTCACCCCACAGCTTACGGAAGTGCAGACAGAGAGGGAATGGGTGACCAGTCAGAAGAAAGGTATTCAGGAAATCCCCAGGGTGCATCTCGCTCAAGAACCATTTTTCTGTGTTGGAAAACGGTGAGTGATGGTTCCTCTGGGGAGTGCAGCCACGCTCATGGCACTGTGAGTGGCTCAGCTGCACACGGGGGCACGGGGAGGGGGAGGAAAAAGGGGGAAGAACAATAGTGGTAGGTGACTCGATAGTAAGGCAAACAGACCGTCGTTTCTACAGCCATAGACATGACTCCAAGATGGTATGTTGCCTCCCTGATGCCAGGGTCAAGGGTGTCATTGAACAGCTGCAGGGCATTCTAAACAGGGGAGGGCAGACAGGTAGATCATGGTGCATATTGGTACCAACGGCATAGGTAGAAAGAGGGATGAAGTCCTGCAAGCAGAATTTAGGGAGCTAGGGAACAGATTAAAAAACAGGACTTCAAAAGGCAGTAGCCTCTGGATTACTTCTGGTGCCACGTGCTGGCGAGTGTAGAAATTGGAGGTTACTCCAGATGAACGTGAGACTAGAGAGATGGTGCAAGAGGGAGGGCTTTAGATTTCTGGGACATTGGGACAGTTTCTGGGGGCGGTGGGATCTGTACAAGGTGGACGGGTTGCACCTGAACCGGAATGGGACCAACATCCTTGCGGGGAGGTTTGCTAGTGCTGTTGGGGAGTGTTTAAAACTGACTTGGCAGGGGGATGGTATCCTGAGAGGAGGTTCAGCAGGGGGAGATGCACAGCCAAAATTAGGAGAAAGAGCAAGTGAGTTTGGAAGGCATAGAAATTATAGGCCAGTTAAGGCACAAGGGAGTTTGGCAAGGTTGGATGGTATTTATTTTAATGTAAGGAGTCTGACGAATATGGCAGATGAGTTGAGGGCACAAATTAACACATGGAAGTATGATGTCATTGCTGTCACAGAGACATGGTTGAGAGAGGGGCAGGATTGGCAGCTCAATATTCCAGGATATAGTGTCTTCAGGCAAGACAGGAAAAGAGGGGGTATCGCAATATTGATCAAGGAATCAATTACAGCATTAAGGAGGGATGACATCTTAGAAGGCTCCTCAAATGAAGCCATATGGGTAGAACTGAAACAAGAAAGGAGCAATCACATTGCTGGGTGTGTACTATAGGCCCCCAAACAGTCAGAGTAAATAGAAGAGCAGATATGTTGGCAAATTTCAGAGAAGTATAAAAATAATAGGGTAGTAATAGTGGTGGAATTTCAACTTCCCCAACATTAACTAGGTTAGTCATAGTGTGATAGATTTAGAGGGAGCGGAATTCTTAAAATGCATCCAGGAGAGCTTTTTAAGCCAGTATGTAGAAGGTCCTACAAGACTTAATCTTAGGGAATGAAGCTGGGCAAGTGGTAGAGGTATCAGTGGGGGAGCATTTTACAGATAGTGATCATAACTCCGACTCATAGATTCAAGGTTGTTATGGAACAGGACAAGGATGGGCCAGATATCAGTTCTAAATTGGGGGAAGGCCGATTTTAATAAGGTCAGATATGATTTGGCCAGAGTGGACTTGGAGCAGTTATTTTTAGTTCAATCTGCATCAGAGCAGTGGGATTTATTCAAGAAGGAAATAGGGAGAGTACAGGGCCAACACATTCCAGTAAAGACAAAGTGTGGGACCAACAAATCCAGGGAACACTGGATGTTGAGGGGTATACAGGATTGGATAAAGAGAAAAAGGGAGGTTTATGGCAGATACCGAGGGTTCAAAACAGCAGAAGCCCTAGAGGAGTATAGAATGTGTAGGGGGGAACTTAAAGAGGAAATTAGGAGAGCAAAAAGGGGACATGAAAAGACATTGGCAGGTAAAATAAAGGAAAAACCTAAGTTATTTAACAAGTACATTAAGAGTAAGAGGATAACTAGGGAAAGAGTCAGGCCCATTAAGGACCATAGTGGTAATTTGTGTGTGGAACTGGAAGACATAGGTAGGGTTCTAAATGAATACCTTGTGTCGGTGTTCACAAGTGAGAGGGACGAAGTGGGTATGTAAATCAGGCAGAAGGACTGATGTAATTGAAAAAATTAGCATAGAGAGGGAGGAGGTTCTAATTGTTCTGGTAGGCTTAAAAGTAGATAAATCTCCAGGTCCGGATGAAATGTACTCCAGGCTTTTGAGTGAGGCAAGGAAGGAGATAGCAGGGGCGCTGGCAACTTTCAATACCTCTCTGGTCACAGGAGAGGTGCCAGAGGACTGGAGGGCAACCAATGTGGTACCGTTATTCAAGAAGGCAGGAAGGGATAAACCAGTGAACTACAGGCCAGTCAGTCTAACCTCAGTGGTGGGGAAACTATTGGAAGCAATTCCGGGGGACAGAATTAATCTACACTTGGAGAGGCAGCGAGTAATCAAGGACAGTCGGCATGGTTTTGTTAAGGGTGGTCACGTCTGACCAATTTATTGAATTTTTCGAAGAGGTGACCAGGTGTATAGATGAGGGCAATGCATTTGACATAGTCTACTGGGACCTCAGCAAGGCTTTTGATAAGGCCCCGCATGGGAGACTGATAATGAAGGTAAGAGCCCATGGGATCCAAGGCAATTTGGCAAATTGGATCCAGAATTGGCTGAGTAGCAGGGAGCAGAGGGTGATGGTCAAGGGATGTTTTTGTGACTGGATGCCTGTGTCCAGTGGGGCTCCACAGGGATCAGTGTTGGGTCCCTTGCTGTTTGTGGTATTATAAAACGATTTAGACTTGAATGTAGGAGGGTTGATCAATAAGTTTGCGGATGACACGAAAATTGGTGGGGTGGTAAATAGTGAGGAGGATAGCCTTAGATTACAGGAGGATATAGACGGGCTGGTCAGATGGGCTGATCAGTTGCAAATGGAATTTAATCCAGATAAGTGTGAGGTGATGCACTTGGGCAGGACAAACAAGGCACGGGAATACACAATGAATGGTCGGACCCTGGGAAGTACCGAGGATCAGAGGCACCTTGGCGTGCATGTCCACCGGTCCCTTAAGGTAGCAGGACAGGTAGATAAGGTGGTTAAGGCGGCATTTGGGATACTTGCCTTTTTTAGCCGAGGCATAGAATATAATAGCAGGGGGTTATGCTGGAACTGTATAAAATGCTGGTTTGGCCACAGCTGGAGTATTGCGTGCAATTCTGGAATCCACGTTACAGGAAGGGTGTGATTGCACTAGAGAGAGTGCAGAGGAGATTTACCAGGATGTTGCCTGGGCTGGAGAGTTTTAGCTATGAAGAGAGATTGGATAGGCTGGGGTTGTTTTCCCTGGAGCAGAGGCGATTGAGGGGGGGGGGGGCGGAAGGCATGATTGAAGTGTATAAAATTATGAGGGCATAGATAGGGTGGACAGGAAGGAGCTTTCCCCCTCGGTGGAGGGATCAATAACCAGGGGTCATAGATTTAAGGTAAGGGGCAGGAGGTTTAGAGGGAGAATTTTTTCCACCCGGAGCATGGTGGGAATCTGGAACTCACTGCCTGAAAAGGTGATAGAGGCAGAAACCCTCATAACATTTAGGAAGTATTTGGATGTGCACTTACGATGCCATGGCATACAAGGCAATGGGCCTAGTGCTGGAAAATGGGGTTAGAATTGTTAGGTACTTGTTTGATCAGGGCCTTTTTCTGTGCTGTAGTCCTCTATGACTATGAGATGGGGCAAAATGGAAAGGTTTGAGAAGAAAATGTTAGTGTGAAAGCAAGGTGGTTGAAGGCTGCAAATAATGGTAGATGAGGAGGAAAACTAGAGGTCAGAAGAGTGTAGAGTGAAAAGGAAACTATGGATGTCCAAAATAGCACGCGTATCGTCAAAGGTTGAAAAGAATTTGGGGGGAAAATTCTTTGAAAGGCATTGTAAAGTGAAGCAAGCTTACATTAATTGGATAGGCTATGAAGAATATTTTTAAAAAATTAAAGTTCTCTAACACTGTGCAGATCACAGGTCACAAATGAAATAGTTTGTGCACCTTTCAAAAGGATAGCGCTGGAAAATTTCAGAGCAATAGGCACATTTCTGGGACTCAGATCAACATAATACGATCTGTATGTCATTTGAAATAAATGACATTGATCATCAATGTTGATGAGTATACTGAAACAAGGAGGGTAACAAGGAGTGATTTGATCGAAGTTTAAGATATTAGGGAGAACAGATAGGGTAAATTGGGAAAATATTTCTGCTAGTTGGGAGATTGCCCTCAGCCCTTGGAGAGTCAAAGCCACAAAATTACAGCCAGGCCTTTCATTACTGAAATTAGGAAAATGTTCAGATAGAGGGTTATAAAAATTTGGAGCTTTCTCCAACAATGGCAATGCCTAAACCAATTGTTAATTTTTATTCTGAGATTGATGGATTGTTAGTCAAAGGTATTAAGAACTTTTGGGCCAAAGGCTGAGTTAAAACCCCAGTCAACCAGGATTTCATTGGAATGGTGGGACAGGCTCCAGAGACTAAATAGCCTCGTCCTGTTCCTATGCTGTATGAAATGGATCACATTGTCCTCAAAAATACTTTTTAAAAACAATATGGGCATTTAGCAATCACTCAACATAAAGAAACAGGCTTCCACTCACCTACTGGAAGCAAAATCACAACTATTTATCTGCTAACATTATATGCTAGTAATCAAATTCGTATAAGACAAGTAGGAACAGAAATAGGAGGAGTAGACCATATAGCCTGTCAAGCATGCCCTGCCGGTCAACATGATCATGGCTGATTTTGGGCTTCAACTCCACTTTCCTGCCTGTTCCCCATTTCTCTCGATTTCCTGAGAATCCAAAAATCTGTCTATCTCAGCCTTAAAGTAAATATACTTACTGTTGGAAGGACTGAGCTCGAAGATGACCCCTTTGGCATTTCTAAGTCCTGGGTCATTCAATGGAGAGCTGCCCAAAGAAGCAGGAAATAAGCCAAGCTTTTGGGATTCCACAGACACTGGTGAAAGATCTTTCAAAAATTGTGCTTCCAGGGAAAACAGTTTATCTGTTTCAATTTCCTCACTCATATAATCTATTTCACCATAAAGTTCTGGCTTATATTGGTCTTTATCATCACTGTTACTATTGAAATCAGAAGCTCCCATATGTTCAATTAAGTCTTTTCTTTCACTTCCACCATACGCTGTGGTCATATTTTTACACACTTGCGCAAATCTACTGCGCAAATTCTGTATGTCCAAATGGGAATCATCCAGTTGATCGATCTCCATGCTTTTAGAACTGTTCAAACTATCATTGCCAAGTACATCAGGAATAGTCTCCTGCAAAATGCCAAACGTTAGAGGCTTTGTTGAACTGGAAAGGTTAGCAATAGAATTCTGTGATCCGTTCCAAGGTAATGTACGGTCTGAGTCACATTCAGCAAAGGATGAAAAAACAGAACTTTCCAAAGTTTTATCATTTTTGCACATTTCCATTACAAAACTTTTAGATAGTTTCTCCTTCTTAATTGGAGATTTGGAGCTTAATCTGTCGAGCGTCAAAAATTGCAGACAGTGATCAGCTTCAGTCTCATCTGAGAAAGCTGCATTGCTAGAGACACTTGTTTTAGAAATGACGTGACAATCCTCACCAACATCTAAAACTTGGGAATCAGAAGGAGGAGGGAGAATTTTACTGACCAATGCATCATTTACATCACCATCTGTGACTTTATTACTGAAGCAATGCGGTTCATCTTCAGATCCAAAATCTGAGCAATCTATTCTGGATTCCTCCCAATTACTACATTTGTATTTGTTTTTTTCCCATAGGGGTTCAGCTTTCAGACACTGGCTGTTCTGCTTTTCATTTCTGATGGATTGACAGTTTGAGCTAGTTGATTCTGCATCGAGATTAGGAGCATTTTCACTCCAACAGGTCCTTCCTTTGACAGATGGCAATGCTTCTCTATCAGCTGACACAATCCAGCTTTCCTGTGTTTCATCAAAACAAAGAGCAGTTGCAACTGGGGGAGTATTCTTATCGATAGATCCAGTTGGGTTTACACATGTAATAGATGAAGATTCTTCAGGCTCTAATAGAACTTGGCCAATGGTATAGTTTCTGTATTTTGGATGCATCGAGACAGACTCTTCCTGGTGTTTCCTCTGCGCAAGTTCCGATTCTTGAACTGCACATCTCCAGGAGTTCCTAATATCTGTAACTGTAACAAATTAGTTTTAAAAACAAATTAGTTTTAAAAACAAAAATTACCAAACTCAGGAGTGAAACTTGGAAATGTAAAATTTCTTACAAGGATGTGAAATTCAGCAAATCAACTTTACTCAAACCAAAATATTCACTGTACAGGTCTTCCTTAAAAAGGCAAAATCAGGGTTGGTGTTCAGCTTGTCATGTTCACTTGCTTATATAGTTATGATTTAATTTGAAATTAGACCCTGGATTAACCTTGCCTTACCTTGTATAACTCCAACTTCTTTCCATTCATTTGCTTACTTGCAAAGTTCAGAAGTGTTTTTCTAAACATTTCCTTGTAATTTAATCTTCTGACACCTAAGATTAGCTTCATTGAGCAAGTCCATCAGGTCCAAACGCTGTACTCAAGACAAGGCCTGAGCATAACCATTGGATATCAGAGCTGCCTCAGGCTTGCACTGATGTAGCAGTATAGCGCCGCAATTTTTTAAAATCTTTCATCAATTGTTGTTCTGCAGAGACTGACATGGCAAACGTTGAAACAATCTGCAGGTGTCAACAAGTCTGTAGTTCCCAACTCCTTGCAGTGTCTCAAATAGCTAGTTTCACAACTTCATTAAGAAAAGGAAGAACTGTGCAACACAAACTGGATTTCATCTATGATAGTTCTGACTTTTACAAATTTAATTTGCATACTTCTGCAGGTATTCATCCAGCTGCCAACCTTTCACACTCCAATAACTTAAATTTCATTGGTTAAGGTGAAAAGCTTAAGGACCTGAATGGTTAACATAAAGCTCTCAAGCTAAACAATTTATAAAATCAAGCTACCCAGAGGAAAAAAATGCAACTCTAAGTTTTGTGCTTGAGAAACATGAATCATCAATAAGCACCTCCTGCCGAAGCTCAGCCTACATAATTCATGAACTGAAAGTTACTGCTGCCTACACATGAACACAATCTTATGGCGATTCAAACGCTAAATCTTATGGCGATTCGAATGTTCAATCTTATGGCGATTCAGTCATGATGTTACCTATGGAATCAGTATGGATATTGTATATTCCTTCCTTATTGGAAGCAACATTTACAGGGATGACGCTCAATAAATTAACATGACCTTTCATGTAGAAAACAATTCCTTATGCCCTAAAAGTATATGGGTCACTAGTTTGGAGATAGGGCAATGCAGATAAGGCAACTGAATCTGGACTAGCTGAAATTAATTTAGCAGTGACTTTATTCTCAGCTAGAATCCACAAGTCAAATTTGATGATCTTCCTCTCTGTTCAAACACAGGATTTAGCAGCCAGTTACTAGCCTGCATATGCTCAATAATACTGTGTCCATTAGAACACTTTCCAATAGTTGCTCTGTTTCTTTTCACTCATCTCAATTAGATGTATTTCCTAATGTATTCCCCCAACTTCCAGCAAAGGATTTACTTTCCCAATTTAACTTACACCATGTCAAGTATGCAATCAGGATGTGTGAACAATTCATTGATGACAGGTTTCAAAATGGAAGGCCAGTGGAACAAATACCACCCCATGAAACAGCAATTCTAACTTCCTGCTGCCAAGTTTAATTCATATTTATAGTGCAAATGCAGCAATTTCTTTACACTCTGGTGTCAGTGCATTGCTATTTTTTTCAAAGCCAACATCACAAACTTTCCAGCAATTTGTGGCACATCTCTTCCTCAAGCTGTTAGGTTTTTATTTTACAGCAAATTTTAGGCTGTTGGTCCTCTAACTGGCCTTCTCTGCATTGTCCTGACCCGGCATCATTGGGGAGATAACCTTCGGCCATCTACATTACATGCTCTGGAAAATCCGGCTCAAAACTCTTCACCATAAAACCCACCTCTGGATAAGCTTTTGGTCACCTTTCCAACTAGCTCCTTTTGCTCAGTGTTTTTGATTTTACATCTGATATACTATATAAATGCAAATTGTTATTGTACTAGCCTCTCATGTAACTTTATCAAGGCCATCCTCGAAGTTTAGATGAACTACATTTTGCAGTATTCCTATGTCCTAAAGGTCATTCAAAGAAAGTCAACAAGATTGCTCAGGGAAGATCATCTCCTTCTGAAGCTATTCTGAAATAGTGCTGTGAGGAATACTGCACTCGGGTGAGATATTAAACAGAAGTCGAATCTGCCCATTTCCCCAATACTTCAGACACAGCCAGTGACCTGCCAAACATTCATCCTTCAATTATCGCTACTGAAACAGAACAACATGCAATTTCTCATTCTTGCTTTGATGACATTGTTGTAAGCAAGCTGCAAACATGCTTCTCTACATTAGTAACAATCTTTTAAAATAATCACTTTGTTATGAAGGGCTTTGGGACACCAGGGCATGATAGGAATGCAAGTTTGTTCTCTTTGTACCCATGTAATTTGAAGCTTTGATTTGCTAAAGCTGTGCAAACTGACATCTGCTTCCACATCACAAATTCAAATTCTTGGCTATTTTAACCATAATTTTACAAGCAGTCAGCTGCAAAAAAACAACAAATTTAGGATACTGAAAACTAGTAATTATAGTGTTCACAACTCGGTATCACCGAGCATATGACTAAACTTAAATTCAACTACAAAATGGAAGATTATCAGAAAGCTTACTCAAATGTTCAGGTGTCCTTGGTAACTCAGTTTGTGCAGTGAACGGATTGCTCGCTGGCGAGACAAATAAGTCAAGGGGCACATCTTCCTTTTCAAATAATCCAGATGAATCTTTGATGACAGTATCTGCTACCTGTAGTAGAAAATCATTCACCAATAAATGTGTATTTGGTCCTCAGTGTAAGAATGAATCCAGTTGGAGCATTGAACAAGCTGTACATTGTAATGAGTAATACTCTTCTACAGACCTAAATTAGATCATCTGAATTAATTACCTCACTTGACCCAAATAAATGCCCCTTCCAGATGAGGTACTAGGCCAGGAGATATTTGGCATGTGCTTTGACTAATATAAATGATTATGTATATCAGAGGTGCCTTCAAGGAGGAGAGAGCTTGGAAACAGGCCACACACATTACTGAGGGGGTAAAAGATGGGCATCCAATACTGAAGCTTCCTGGTGACTAAAGAAATAAAGGATCTCTTTTGTTTCATTTTAAATAATTTGAAAAAGTGCAGAGAACCAAAAGGGGAAACGAGAGGACCAATGAATAGGTTAGTAGGTAACACAAATGGGACGTCTTTAATAAACATAAATAATAAAAAAAAGTCAAAAGAAGGGTGGGGTTGATTAGTGATCAAAAAGCAGATGGCATGGCTGGGGCATTGAATGAATACTTTGCACCTGTCACAGTGATGGAGGAGGGGGTAGAGAAATTGGATAGGTTGAAAAATCAATAAAAAGGGGAGGTACTTAAATGCTGGCAGTAGACCAAGTAGAAAAATCATCTGGCCCAGGCAGACTGCATCCAAGGTTGCAGAGGGAATAGTAAAAGCTTTGACTACAATCTTTCAGTCCTCCTTGGATGGAGTAGGTAACTACAAGCCAGTCAGCTTCACATCTATAATTGGGAAAACAGACAACCTAGGACAAAACTGCCACTTGGAAGAATGCAGATTAATACAAGCCAACAAAAATATTAAAAGGCAAAGCACAATGAGTTCTTTGAAGTAGTATCAGAGATATCCACGAACATAGTACCATTGTGCATATATGGACTTTCAGACATTGGGAGATAAAAGTGCCACGTAATAGGCTTGCTCGCAAAGTTGAAGCTCATGGAATTGCTAGGGCAGTATGAATATGAAATTGGTCGAGAGAAAGCAGAGTAGTGGTGAAACTGTTATTTCAGGTTGGAGGAAGTATACAGTGGTGTCCTACATGGACATGATGACCATTGCTCTTTAATCTATTAATGGCCTGGACTTGGGTATAGGTGGCATAATTTCAAAGTTTGCAGTTGACACACAGTATATAAATGTATTAAACGGTGAGGCGGATAGCAGATTTAAGCAGTGCACAGACTAGTGAAATGGGAAAACACTTGGAAGAAATTTAATGCAAAGTGTGGAGTAATGCATTTTGGAAGAATGAATAAGGAAAGAATTAGTTAAACAGTAACATTTTAAGGGATGCAGGAACAGGGAGACCTGGTGGCTCCCATGCACAAATTCTTGTGGGTAGCAGGGCAAGTTGAGATGGCCTTCAAACAAATTGCAGTATATGGGATCCTTAGCTTTATAAAAAGGCACAGAATTCAAAAGGTAAGAAGATATGGCAAAGCTGTATAAATTACAGGTTAGGCCCCAGCTGGAACAGTATCCCCAATTCTAGGCACACGCTAAGGCAGATATCAAGACTTGAGGGTGCAGAGGAGATTTACCAATATGACACCAGGGTTACGAGTTTTCGATGAGCATAGGCTAAAGTTGGGATTGTCTTCCTTAGACAAGAGGTTAAGGAAACATTTAATTGAAGATATCCAAGAAAGGGTAGATGGCAAGAAACTTTCCACTTGCAGGAGGGCGAGTAACCAGAGTTCACAAATTTAAGATAACTGGCAAAAAAGCCAAAGGGGAAAAAGGAAAGGTTTTCTTTTTAAAGGCGGAGAGTTATCATTTGGAATAGACTGCCTGAAAGGGCGGTGGAATCAGGTTCAAGAGTAACTTTCAAGATCGAACTGAATAAATACTCGACAGGGAGAATTTTGCAGGCTATGGGAAAAGTGGGAATAATTGGATAGTTCTTGTAAGAGCCAACATACATGTTGGGCTGAATGGCCTTTTAGGTTGCATGACTCAATGGTTATTTTTTCAAAAATGGGATGTTTACTAACCTCTTCTGCCAACATGTCAACAGCCTTCTGGAGCTGTTCTTCTCTTATCTTAAAGAGATTTTTAGGCTTATTCAGAAGTGCTGGACTTTGAGCCTTGTCCCTTTGCTGTCTTCCCATCATATTTGCATATGGAGTCTGCAACTTACTTCCAAGAGGATGCTCATTTACCAATGGCAATTCAGATTCCTGAGAATAAACATTTTTATATCAGTTTAATACTGGTAAGATGCCCATTTGCATCATTAGAGGCGCAGTTCTAGTGCTGAAAAGATTTCTTACCTCTCCAAGATATGAAAATTGTATTTCCTCAGTTGGATCTCCAACTGCAATGCTGCACCTACAAGATCAAAAGCTTGAATTAAGCGAATATTTCCAGTCATGGTTCTGAGGTGGAATTCAATCTTAAGTGAAGGTCAAAGCAGATATTTAATAAAATATAGATAAACCATTAATATTTAAATTTAACGGTACTTTGGGCTGGCAAGCAACATTTGCAATGATCTCTCATCAGTACCTGTCTCCAGGTCATTCCACTTGGATTCCAACTTAAAAACCATCTTTCTCTTTGCATCTACCCAAGAACACTAGTTCAAGGACTGTTGAATATCTGATCACTCTGTTTTCAATTTCAGTAAAACCACCCTTCCCTATTTTCACTACCACCATAGGCAGTTTTCAACTATCAGTAGCAGTGACTCATTTAAATCTATTATCCTGGTCCTCTGCTCTAAATCTTGACCCATCATACTAGCTTGTTAAAGCTTGTTTTTTTTTTTCTAGTAAGGGTCAGAAAGGCAAGACCCGTAGATCTGGTGAACTTGGATTTCCAAAAGACATTGGATAAGGTACCATATCAAAAGTTACTACACAAAATAAAAGCTCATGGTGTAGGGGGCAATATATTAACATGGATAGAGGATTAGTCAGCTAACAGGAAGCAGAGAGTTGAGATAAATGGGTCATTTTCAGGTTGGCAAACTGTAACCAGTGGAGTGCTACAGGAATCAAAGCTGGGGCCTCAACTATTTACGATCTATATCAATGAATTGGTTGAAGGGACAGAATATTTGGTTGCTAAATTTGCTGATAGGTAAGAAAGTAATTTGTAAGGTGGACATAACCTGTCTATATCCCTTTGCAGACTGAGTGGCCAAAAATTTGGCAAGTGGAGTATAATGTGGGAAAATGTGAACTTGCCCACTTTGGCAGGAAGAATAGAAAGGCAGCATAATATTTAAATGGAGAGATTGCAAAACTCTGTAGTAAAGGGGGATCTGGGTGTCCTGGTGTGTGAATCACAAAGTTAGTACTAAGGTATAGCAAGTGATTAGGAAGATAAAGAAAACTGCTGTTTATTGCAAGGAGAGTTAAATATAAAAATAGGGAACTTTTGCTACAACTGTAAGCAGATATTTAAGAACATTCAGTTTTTCTTTCTCACTGGAATGCATCTTTTCTAAGGGAAGGACACGCCATCCATGGCTAACTAAAGTTGTTAAAGATGGTATCAAATTGAAAGAAAAAGCGTTTTAATTCTGCAAAGATGAACAACAGGTCAGATGGTTGGACAGGATGTGAAGAACAGCTAAACAATAAGGAAGGAGAAATTAGAGTACGAGAGAAAGCTGGCTGGAAACAAACATAGGAGTTTATACAAGTATTTAAAAAGGAAAAATGTAAAGTGAACAGTGGTCCTCTAGAATGGGGAAATAATAATGGAAAATAAGGAAATGGCAAATGAACTAATCGGATAATGTGTCTGACTTCACTGTAGCACATGCAAACAACATCCAGAAATAACTGAATCAGGAGGTGAAAGGGAGGGAGGAACTTAAAACAATTAGAATCACCAGGGAAAGAGTAGAGAAAATTATTAGAACTAAAAGCTGACAAGTGCCCAGGCCCTGACAGACTTCATCCTAGAGTCTTAAAAGCTGCTACTGCTGAGATAGTAGATGCATTATTTACCAAAATTCCCTAAATTCTGGAAAGGTCCCATCAGTTTGGAAAATAGCAAATGTGGTTCCTCTATTCAAGAAAGGGAGGAGACAAAAACAGGAAACTACAGGCAAGTTAGCTTAACATCTGTCATAAGGAAACTGTGGGAATCTATTAAGGATGTTATAGCAGATTTATTGGAGTTCTTTGAGGAAGTAACAAGCAACATAAAGGGGAACCTGTGAATGTGCTGTATTTAGATTTCCAAAACACATCTGACAAGGTGCCACATCAAATGTTACTACACAAAATAAGAGCTCATGGTGTAGAGGGTAACATGTTAGCATGGATAGAGGACTGGTTAGCTAACAGGAAACAGAGTGTAGGAATAAATGTGTCTTTCGGGTTGGCAAGATGTGACGAGTGGGGTACCATAGGGATCAGTGCTGAGGCCTCAACTATTTACAATTTGTAATAATGACTTGGATGATGGGACTGAATGTATGGCTGCTAAATTTGCAGATAGCACAAAGATAGGTAGGTCAGTAAGTTGTGAAGAGGACATAAGGAATCTGCAAAGGGACATAGATAGGTTAAGTGAGTGGGCAAAAAATTTGGCAGATTGAGTATAATATGGCGAACTTGTCCATTGACAGGAAGAATAGAAAAGCAGCATATTATTGCAATGGAGAGAGTTTGCAGATCTTGGAGGTACAGAGGGATCTAGGTGTCCTGGTACATGAATCAGGAAAAGTTAGTGTGCGGGTACAACAAATGATTAGGAGGGCAAATGAAATGTTATTTATTTCAAGGGGAATGGAATATAAAAGTAGGGTTGCTTTGCTACAGTTGTACAGGGCATTGATGGGACCACATCTAGAGTATTGTGTACAGGTTTGGTCTCCTTACTCAATACAATTGCATTAGCAGTTCAGAGAAGGTTAACTTGACTGATTCCTAGGATGAAGGGGTTATCATATGAGGAAAGATTGGGCAGGTTGGGCCTGTATCAATTGGAGTTTAGAAGAATAAGAGGTGATCTTATAGAAACCTACAAGATCCCAAGGGGATTTGACAGGTTGAATGCTGACAGTGTATTTGAACTAGGCCATGCAAGTTTAAAAATAGGTTGCCTCCCAAAGCAGTGACAGAGAAGGACTTTTTTTTTCTCTCAATCATTAGTCTGTGGAATTCCCTACCCCAGAGAGGAAGAGGCAGGTTCATCAAATATTTTTAAGGCTGAGTTAGATTCTTCATTGGCAAGAGAGTCAAAAGATATAGGGGGTAGGTAGGAACAGAGAGGTCACAATTAGGTCAGCCATGATCTCATCCAATGACAGAGCGGGCTCGAGGGGCCAGATGGCCTTATCCTGCTCCTAATTCTTATGCACTTCGAATTCCCTCCCTCCCCCAAGTCACTTTCTGATCAAGTTTGTCAACTGCACTCCAGACAGATTTGCACTATTTAATCCGATTCAGATAATCAGTCTTCAGCAAGATCCTATTCATCAGTCTACAACTCCACTTCAAATTAATTCAGAACTTAAAACATGTACTTCTGCTCCTACCAGCTTTTTTTTTGCCATCAAGGCTTCCCTGATACGTTTTTAAAAATTAATTTACTGCCCTCCAACAACCACAACCCCATCTTCCCGTGCACTAGGTATGACTCCAACCAGTGGAGTTTTCTCCTATTCCTACTGGCTCCAGTTTTGCTAGGGCTTCTTGATGCCACACTCAGTCAAATGCTGCCTCAATGTCAAGGGTAGTCACTCTCACCTCACCTCTGCAGTTCAGCTCTTTTGTCCATGTTTGAACCAAGGCTGTAATGAGGTCAGAAGCTGAGTGACCTTGGCAGAACCCAAACCAAGAGTTAGCCAGCAGGTTATTGCTAAGCAAGTGCCACTTGGAAGCATTTTTAATGGCCCCTTCCATCACTTTACTGATGATTGACAGTAGACTGATGGGTCAGTAATTGGCCAGATTGGATTTGTCCTGCTTTTTGTGTACAGGACATACCTGGGCAATTTTCCACATAGCCAGGTAGATGCCAGTGTTGTAGCTGTACTGAAATAGCTTGGCTAGGGTCATGGCAAGTTCTGGAGCACAAGTCTTCAGTACTATTGCTGGAATGGTGTCAGGGGCCATAGCCTTTGCAGTATCCAGTGCCTTCAGCCGTTTCTTGATATCACAGAGTGAATCAAATTGACTGAAGACTTGCATCTGTGATGCTGAGGACCTCCAAAGGAGGCAGAGATGGATCATCCACTCAGCACTTTTGGCTGAAGATTGCAGCAATTGTTTCAGCCTTATCTTTTGCACTGATGTGCTGGGCTCCTCCATCGTTGAGGATGGGGAAATTTGTGGAGCCTCCTCCAGTGAGTTGTTTAATTGTCCACTGTCATTAGGCCACTTTGTGTCAGCTGTTGCCATTGACTGAACCATCCCACACCCCTCCCTCCAGCCTATGGACTTCTCACTTCTTTCATCAAGAACAGCATCTGAGATACCATCCACTACAGTATCACCATTGAGCAGAAATCTCACTCTCTTGCCACCCCTAAAATATCTAAACAGAAACATTGCAACAACAGCATGAATCTCATATGGCAAATTAACAAAATCATTGTGCACACAATTATTTCATTAGTCCACTTATAGGGAATAAACTACTTATGTATAGCTCATTTTTCCACTCTGATTGTAATTCAGATCAGTTGTTAGCCCCGTATCTGTCCGCTCCGATTTTTCTCAAGTCGGCTCAGTCATCAAAAGGCTCATTTTATTCTAGGGAGATACTGGTGGCAACTAGAGAAAATTTGACTCTAGTTGTGTATCAAGCTCCCAGTGGATTAGGAATATACAACAGGAGTAGGCCATTCAGCCCCTCGAGCTGGTTAACTGTTGTGTGGATACAAAATTCACACGTTGAGGTAAAGATTTTAAAAATGTGATGCACATATTGTAATCTGAAGTAATATTTTCTTAGGAAGTTAAAATGAGTATTTTCAACATGTCTAATTTAAGCACTACAAACGCTAGCAGTCATTTTTCCCTAGGTTTATGATTGGGGAACTGCAATGACCTCATCGTCCACCCAAGTTTCTATACAATATACTGCATGGTTGCCTGCAGATGGGCTGATCAGTGGCAAATGGAATTTAATCCAGATAAGTGTGAGGTGATGCACTTGGGCAGGACAAACAAGGCACAGGAATACACAATGAACGGTAGGACCCTGGGAAGTATCGAGGATCAGAGCGACCTTGGTATGAACATCAACCGGTCCCTTAAGGTAGGACAGGTAGATAAGGTGGTCAAGAAGGCATCTGGGATACTTGCCTTTATTAGCCGAGGCATAGAATATAAAAGCAGGGAGGTTATGCTGGAACTGTATAAAACACTGGTTAGGCCACAGCTAGAGTATTGCATGCAGTTTTGGAGTCTGCATTATAGGAAGGATGTGATTGCACTAGAGAGTGCAGAGATTTACCAGGATGTTGCCTGGGCTGCAGAGTTTTAATTATGAGGAGAGATTAGATAGACTGGGGTTATTTTCCCTGGAGCAGAGGAGATTGAGGGGGTACATGATTGAGGTGTATAAAATTATGAGGGGCATAGATAGGGTAGACAGGAAAGAACTTTCCCCCTTGCTGGAGGAATCAATAACCAGGGAGCATAGATTTAAGGTAAGAGGCAGGAGGTTTAGAGGGGATGTGAGGAAGAATTTTTTCACCCAGAGGGTGGTGGGAATCTGGAACTCACTGCCTGAAAGGGTGGTAGAGGCAGAAACCCTCATAACATTTTAGTATTTGGATGCGCACTTGTGATGCCATGGCACACAAGGCTATGGGCCTAGTGCTGGAAAATGGGGTTAGAATAGATAGGTACTTGTTTGACCAGCATAGACTCGATGGGCCAAAGGGCCTTTCTCTGTGCTGTAGGCTTCTATGACTGAATGTTACTTGCCACTTGTCAACCCAAGCCTGGATATTGTCCAGGTCTTGCTGCATTTGGACATGGACTGCTTCAGCATCTGAGGAGTCGTGAATGGTGAACATTGTGCAATCATCAGCGAACATCCGACTTCTGACCTTATGATGGAAGGAAGGTCATTTATGTAGTGGGGTGTACTTTTCATGTCAGCAGTCTGTTGTATGTTTTATATACTTGACTATTCAAATACAACCGAAAGCTCATGCAATACTCTTTTCAAATCTGTCCTTGCCCTCACCACTTTCCTAGCCCTACCCTCCTCCTGCCATACAACCTTCCGAAATCACTGCATTGCTCCAATTCAGGCCTCTTGCACATCACCAATTTTAAACATACACCGCTCGCAGCTGTGCTTTCAGCTGCATAGGTCCTTTATTGCCAGGGAATGGGGTATAAAAGTAGGGAAGTCTTGCTGAATTGTACAGAGCATTGGTGAGACCACACCCAAGTGCTGCAAACAGTTTTGTTCTCCTTATGTAAGGAGGGATGCACTTGCATGCAAAGCAGCTCAGAGAAGGTTCACTAAGTGGACTCCTGAGATGAAGTGGTTGCCTTATGGAGAAAAGGTCGAGCAAGGTTGGGCTTTCACTTTCTGAACTCCAATGAGTGAGAGATGATCTTGTTGAAACATAAAAGATTCGGAGGAGGCTTGACCAGGATGGATGCAGAGATGATGTTTCCCTCGTTTCCCTTATGGGGAATCCAGAACGAGGGAGCAGTTTCAAAATAAGGGGTCTCTCTTTTAAGACAGAAATGAGGAGGAATGTCTTCTCAGAGGACAATCAATCAATCTTTGGAATTCTTCAGCCCAGAGACCAGTGGAGATTAGGTCATTAAATATATTCAAGGCTGAGCTAGACTTTGATCTACAAGGGGGCCCAGGGTTATAGGGGAGAGGTAGGAAAGTGGACGCGTCCATAATCATATCAAGCATGATTTTACTGAATGGTGGAGGAAACTTGAGGGGCCGAATGGCCTATGCCTTGTTCTTATTTCTGATGTTCTACTTTTAAGATGTATTTACCTCACATGAGCTTCAATACCTCTTTGTCCTTTTGTCTATGACATCTTTTGGTTATCTCCACCTATCACTGGCCTTCTATCCAGCTCTACAGCTTATATTTCACCTCTTTTCTATTTTTCCTTAGTTCTGTTGAAGAGTCATACGGACTTGAAACGTTGACTGTGTTCCTCTCCGCAGATGCTGTCAGACCTGAGTTTTTCCAGATATTTTTGTTTTTGTTTTGGATTTCCAGCATCCTCAGTTTTTTGCTTTTATCTTAATGAATAATGTCATCTTAGGCAAGGAACCTGTTGAATTGTACCCCCAATAAGGATTAAATGCTTTGCAGAGAGAAGAATGGCATTGAAAAAGTTGACAAGATAGATAAAAAACAGAATTGAAACTGCTTCAGAGGAGATTTTAAGAAGCATAAGTTGCTTTCTGTTCTGAGGAAAAACATCTCAAAGCACAATAAGGAGCACAAATTAAACCACCAACGAAAGAAAGCAGCCAAATGGAAATTCAGGTATGCCAAATAAATTTTTTGCAAAACATAACCACTATAGGCCACATACTGTTGAAAAGAAACAAGGATTCTAAAATTCCATGTTAAAAGTAATGATATAAGATGAAAGTTACATTAATTAGAACATGCAAAAGGTGCAGCCTTCACTGGATTCAAGGATATAGCTTGATTGAAAAAGTAGTGAGGGCACTACAGAACATACCTTCCAGAACACTGCAATTTTGATGTGCTCAGATCATTAAAGCTTCTCGTAATGCTCCCTATACCACTGTCACCTTTTTCTGAACCTCTTATACATGTTTCTTCAGGCCCTAACAAAAATGGAGAAATACAAAGAGTTAGGCCTCAAATTGCAGAATGGATTATCACAATCTAAGTAATAAATTAAACCACACTCTCTAGGCATAGGTATTTTCATGTGTGACAGAAGTATAATAATTTTCATAATATTTTTCTGGTTTAGTTTGAAGTATGTTTATAGATGTGATTATAGTTGGGTCTGTGTGAGATTGAATTAAATTTGGAGTTAAGTAGACTGCGAGCTTGAAATCAAAAGAAGCTAGGTGTAAAAATGTGCTTGACATGCTAATGACTAAACATGAATGCTGGCTTAACATGTAAGGTGTGAAGGGAATTTGCATTTTTAGATAAATGAAAGGATTGTTGGATTTCAAAGGATGTTGGTGTTTACAACTAGCCACATAAGGCTAAGGAGTGTGTTTATTTTTCCCAAAGGTTACTGACAATATTGGCAACATGAAAATTTCTATATTATGAGGGAGATACACTTTCAAAGGCATATGGAACAATAGAATTTACATATTAAAGAGAAACATATATAAAGGAGAATGAAAGGCTGTGTGAGAGAAAGCCATGTAAGATTTAACAGGAAGAGTGTGTGAAACAGCCTTCAAGAAGCCTCCAACCATGTGTATAAAAGTCTAAGTAACTGAAGTTGGAGAAAAAATTTGGAATTCCACTGTCAAGTGGGTACTGTGTTAACTTGCTGGGTTTGTTTTAAATCTAAAATCTATTTTGGACTGTTGCCTTAAGGGGGTGTATAACTGGGAGTCAGGTTAGTTAGGAATTTTAGGATTTGTTACAGTAGTAAGTAATTGTAGTCTTGTGCTTGAAATCTTTTGTTTAAAAATTAAGTTAAAATATTTATTAAGTCTCTAAAGGTCTTGGTGGACTCATTACTTCTGAATTCAGTGCACACATCTCGTAATGAATTCAAATTGCAAAACCATTCTGATAGCATGACCAAGTTTCCCTTGTGGATTTGGTCCACCTGGCACACATCAGCCACGTCACTACACATGTTTGTATAAAAAGGAGTTAATTTCAAGTTACAGAACTCAGTATTAAAATTTGCACTTCCTTGCACCCAATTTGTTTTAAAAAGGTAAATCCATATTGTACTTCCATGATGAGGCAGCAAGTAATCTGCAGATTCCCTCCATTGCTGCTCTGAAACCAACTGATTGAAAGACATGAAATGAGCAGGAAAATAAGATGTGGTAGGTCTATATAATTAGAGATTCCAATAACAATTCTTTAAAACATCATGAAAATAATTGAACTTTTCAAGACAACTTAAAAACTGGATTTTCATTATAGGATCATATTTAATCTTCTCTAGACTATGCCAAACTAGGAATGAAAAAGTAGTACTTCCGCTGTAAAGGGCAAAGAAACAGCTATGATATCATTTAGCACAAAAATATGGACACTGACCTTACTGCAACTGTTCTAATTAACATCCAAAGAGGCAAGGTTGGGAAGGTGTGCATGCGTGTGCACGTACGTGTGGTTGGAAAAGAGGTAACAAGATGGAATAGTTTAGGTAGTGCTCTAGAATCTGGAGCCCAGGTTCTTGAAGGTTGCCACAGATGGTGAAATTCAAGTAAGGTAGGGAGTACAAGTAAGGCCAGGGTTTGAAGAACATATTAGAACATAGAATTGAAGGAGACTGAAACCAAAGCCTGGCGTGTACAATTTTTAGAGAAGCCTTTGGTCTGGTTGATGCTAGCTTGACAATTCTGGTGAATTCACTAGATAGTAGGAAAGCAGTCAGACAGCACAGTGCAGTCAAGGGAGGTGGCAGCGGTGGAGAGTTAGAGCACCAATGTTTCAGTGTTGACAGTGAATACTGATGATATCACATCAATAACAAATGCAACAAAGACACAATGAAAATTAAGGACAAGGAATTTTAGCTATGTTGGGAAAGGCTGGAATGGAAACTAATGGGTGACAGTGCTTGACAGCACTAAATGCCATGTAAACTAAGTAAAGTCTTCCATAAATTTAGCAATTACGCTTTTATCATAATGTAAAGCAGCAGAGGCCAGTTGGGACGTTCATCAGGTACTCCTGTCCCCTCTTGAAAGGTAGAAATCACACTACCACATTTGTCAGCATTGGATAAAAAGGGAAAGCATTCAATATTTATACCACTCAGGTGAATGATATAAAAGCAGCAATATTTTTGACTGGTAGTCATTAAGAAATGCCACAATTAATGAATGAGTTCCACATACACCTCAGTGACAAACTTGCGTACATCATTTCAAGAACTTCCAACAAAAGTCAAACAAGCTTTATTCGATTAGGTTCTAATTATTCAGTGGCATCAACGGTGGGCCACCATTCCTTGTAACTTACATCTGCAAAGAGTTGTTTACAGCCTTTCTTTCCCTAAAGCACCTTAGGAGGAGCCTAATTGAAATCAATTGTCTGTGCGCACAAGCATTAAGTTACTTTATATAAAATAAACTATACTAGGCTGAAACTGCAAGGTGGATCAACTTAATCTTGTTTTCAATTGTTCAACATCACACCAGGAAAGGAAGAAATTCAGCTGGGAACATGGGATAATCTAATTAAGAACAGAATTTATGAAGCCATGCTGTTTATAAAGAAAAATACATTTAACATGGTCAGAAGTTGAGGTGGGAAATGAAAGTCAGCAAGAAGCTGGTTGACACACTCTTCAAATCAGTTCAGGAAGGCCAACAATGCAACGCAATGCAAGTTGAGCAGTAGAAAGATGGAAAAGCAGATTTAAAAATCCCAACTGAAAATGCAACATTAACACATTGTTGTATAGAGTTAGGAAAGAGAGCCGTAGGTGGAGGAATTACAAAAATGGGCTTTTGTTTGACTTATAATAAAAGGATTTAAGGCACTGAAGGTACGCAAAAAATATTTATTACAATCTCTCGGTTCTGGTAAAATCCTCTCCATCGGGAAAACAGAGCCCCAGCCGATTAATTCTCCAGAAAAAAAGACCGAGGGAAAAGGCTTGCTATCAAGTCACGAAGATTATGAAAAGGTTCCACAGGGTGAATGCAAGAGATGTTTCCACTTGTGGGTGAGACCAAAGCAAAGGATCGTAATTACAAGATAGCTGCTAATAAATCCACCAAGGAATTCTAAAGAAACTGCTTTATCCAGAGTGATTAGAAAAGCAGAACTCTACCAGAGGGAATAGTTGAGATGATTAATGAGGTGACTAGTGCAGATACATTTAAGGCAAGTTGGATAAACATGAGGGAGAAAGGCATAGAAAAATATGTTCATGGGGCAAGATGAAGGAGGGCATTGGTATAGAACAAGATGACCAGTTTGGACTTATTGGGCTAAATGACCAATTTTTGCTCTGTACATGGCTTCTTGAAGCATAGAATGACAGATATAGTTATGTCAGAAGTAAAACAACACCTTCAATTGGAAAAAGAACAAGCAGTTCGAAATGTGGTCAGCTAATGGAAAGATCAATTTTTAGAAGATATATATCTATCATTAAGTCAATCAAAAATAAAATAAGTTCAAGTAAACGTCAAGGTGGTTCCCAGAAAGGTTATAAAGGGCTTTAAAACCAAGTCACTTAAGGAGACAGTGATCAAAAGCTTGGTCAATTGGATGGGCATCTTAGGAGGACAGAATTCCAGAGTTTTGGCCCTAAGCAGCTGAAGGCACAGCCAGCTGTTGTGGAAGGATTCAAAACCAGATGCTCCAGAGGTCATAATTAGATGGGGCAGATATTTCAGAATGTTGTGGATCTGGAGGAGATTACAAACAGGGAAGGGCAAGGCAATGAGAATTAGAAAACAAATGCAAATTAACTCTTAAATCTAGATAAATAAACAAGGAATAAAAACAGAAAATACTGGAAAAACTGCCAGCACTCATGGAGAGAAACAAAGTTAATGTTTCAGGTCAATGACACTGCATCAGATCTAGAGACCTGAAACAACTGTTTCTCTCCACAGATGCTTCCAGCCCTACTGAATACTTCCAGCATTTTGTGTTTTAATTTCAGAATCTTCAGCATTTTACTTTTATGTTAGAGGCAAATTATAGAGATTGCTCAATGGTGTAATTTGTACCCTTGCTGAACCCACCTGGAAGTGTCGCAGAGTGTGTATAAAATATACTGCTTTTGTAAGCTTCTTCTGAGGCTGGTTCAAAAGACAACGGTGGCATGGTTGGTAGAAGATCAAGGACCTATAAAAATGCAACATGTCCCCATTAATTAAACCACCATAAAACAGTTTGTTTTGATGCATCGGGATCACAGTAAATGACAACTACATAATACACAAGAACTAGTTGAAGGCAATGTGCTAATGAATTGGCAGGCTTGAAAAGATCACAATAATCAAGCCAAGGTTGCAAGGTGGCAAAGTTGTCTTCAATTCACGATTCATTTTTTGCCCTGTCCAACTATCTTATTTCACTCAAATTTTATTCTACAATCAAGTTTAGTAGGGTGTGAAACAAATCATGTAATTTTGGAGGAGCATTCCAGCTTGGAGAATTTTAAGAAAAACAAGTTATCACTTCTAGAACAGTCAAGAATTAGAAAAGACCACTAAGCCCATTAAAGCTCATCTCTCCAATAGCCCAACTTGCTTAGGCTAGCAATGAATCTTACAGCAAAGGAAGCCATGTTGGTTCTTTGAAAGTTGACCAATTTAGTCCATCACCCAGTTATTTCCCCCACAGCTCTGCAAATTACTCCTCTTCAAGTGTATGTCTATCTGCATTCTGTATTCCTCAATATCTGTCCCTACTTAAAAATATCTAGGGGGGGTTAGTGATAATAATTAATTATTGATAATAATCACCAGCGTTTGAGCAAAGAACATGTTTCAAAAATGTCTCACATCTCACATAGAAGTCGAAGTGCCAAAGTTTTTATGCACTGATAACATTGTCCCTTCTTGTACAACTTCTCTCTAGGCTACCGAATTTGAACTTCATTCTTTCCTCACATCAATACACATCATTTTGTTCTGATACACATTTTATCTTTGGATTCAATCAGACAGGAAATCTATTTGTGCGCTCAAAAATTGTAAAAGTTTTGACATCACTGATACAGGAAAACATTCCCACTTTACTACTTACAGGATATTTTCTCCTCACTGGGGAATAACCAGTTCTACTTGAGTACTGTTCCCATTTCTTATCCCACGCGCTTTCCATTTTGCCGACTGACACTTTCACAGAAGGGAAAACTTCTTGTGTTATGTTCTGGCTGTAAAAAAAGTTTCAATACAACTGGAAGTTCAGCAGCTGAGTATTACTGAGAAATAACATATTTTATATATTATTACCTAAGAACGCTTATGGATTACATGCAAATTAGGAAGTGGTTTCAATGAATTTGATCACAAATCGGCTATATGAAATAGTAGCAGAATGCACTAACAGGCAGCTACTGCAAAATTATACCATTATAGTCTCAAAGAAAGGTCCTTGCTAACTACTTAATAAATAGCATATTAAATGGGAATTTTACAGTTTGTTTTTAAAAAGAGGATGTGTTAAAATGTAATAGCAAAATTATATAACACCAGAAGTAGAATTTTAGTCTTGGCAATGTAAATGTTGGTGAATATTACTGCCATGTAAATAAAACAAGAAAAAAATGACACCTTAATTCTATGTAGTTTTACTCAAAGATATTAGAGAATTTGTATTTTAAGCAACTATATTAAAGAAATTGAGGAAAGAGTTGTTAAGCCCAGAGAAGTCGGTCTATGGACAGTTTCAGATTTCCCTGTATGAGGGTTTGAAAAGTAACTTTCTAAATATGAACTTAAGATTTATCACTGGCTATTTCTCCAATTTGCAAATATGCACAAAAACTTAACAGATGCAATTATGTCAAGTTGTTACTCCCCTAAACAACAATTTATCAAAATAAAGTAGAGCCCAAATAAGAACTCATAGGGAAGTCTGGTAATTGCAAATAAAATACAATCCATATTGTGCAACCAGGAAAGAGGGACCAGCTAGTACAACCCAAAAACGGAAAAAAGCACTAGTCCAATTTCTAGGTCTGGAGGTGGAAAAAAGTCAAGGCAGCTTCAACAATTTGCTTCAAACGCCTAAGATAACAGGCCTTAAACAATGACAGCACACAAACATTTGTGAAACAAACATCTGAACAATATAAACTGGTATTGTGTTTTAAAAGCTTTAGAATAAAAATTCAAGAACAATAGATGCTAAAATACATACTGCCAATAAAATGGAGGATTAGTTTTTAAAATAGAACAATACTGCTGACATTGGAAATCTGAAATAAAAATAGAAAATGCTGAAAATACTCAGCAAGTCAGGCGGTAAATGGGGAGCGAGAAACAGTTATATTTCACTTCAATGAGGTTTCATCAGAATGTGGAAAACCGAAGGAAACCCCCCCTAAACAACAAGTAAAAAAAAAGGTTTTAACAGAAAATGTTGGAAATACTTATTCAGATTTCTTGCACTTCACAGTATTTTGGCTTTGTAAACAGAAGTTTTCTAGAGGAAAGTATGATTAGCTGCTGTTCAAAAGCAAAAACAAAAAGGGAAAAAACGAGAATAAGAAGATAAAGGAAATCAATTTTTTTTTTTATTTGTTCATGGGATGTGGGCATCACTGCCTGGGCCAGCATTTATTATCCATCCCTAATCACCCTTGTTCAGGGTGCATTTTAAGAGCTAACCATCTGGAGTCATATGTAGGCCGGGCAAGGATTTCCTTCCCTAAAGGACATTAATGAACCAGATGGGTTTTTACAGCAATGGTTTCATGGTCAGACTTTCAATTCTAATTTTTTTTTTAAAATTAAATTCAAATTTCACCATCTGCTGTGGTGGGATTTGAACCCTGGTCCCCAGAGGACTCTGGGACTCGAGAATACCAGTCTAGTGACAATACCACTACGCCACCCCCTCCCCAAATTGGGGCAGAGATTTTGACAGGCAATCATTGAATTCAATGTTGAATGGGGAAAACTGTAGAGCGCCTAAAACACAAGATGCTGTTCCTCAAGCTTAGGTTGAGGTTCACTGGAACACTGCAGGAAGCAAAGGTCAGCAAGAGCAAGGTGGAGAAATAAAATGACAGCTGACCAGAGTTTAGAATCATGCTTGTGGACTGAATAGAGGTATTCCACAAAGCGGTCATCCAATCTGCATTTGATCTCCAGTGTGGAGCAAGACCGCATCAGGGACAACAAATACAGTATGGAAAGGATACAATACAATACAATGGAAAGGACAAGTAAATTGCTGTTTCACCTGGAAGGAATGTTTGGGGTCTCAGTCTGCAAGGAAAGAGGAGGTAAAAGGGCAGGTGTTGCATTTCCAGTGCTTGAACGAAAAGATGAAGGGAAGGGGAAGAGTGAACCAGGGTGTCATGGAGGGAACAATTCTTTCAGAGGAAGAGAAGAGAAGAGGTGTCTGAGGTGGCAGAAATGGCAAGGATAACCCATTGAATAAAGAGGCTGGTGGAGTGAAGGATGAGGGCAAGAGGAACCCGAGCATGGTTCTGGAAGGGATGGGAAGAGGTGAGAGCAGAAGTGCAGGAAATGGGGTGGGCAATTCGAGGGCCCCATCAATCACAGTGAAGGAGAATCCTTGGCCGAGGAAAAAGGAAATCATTGTGTTATGTCTGAATGGAAGGTTGCAACAGAGATCAGGACAGATACAAAGGAGACCGAGAAACAGGGAGAATGGAATGCAGTCCTTCCTGGAAGTGTCGTCATGGCAGCTGTGGGAGTCAGTAGACTTATAGTGAATATTCAAAGAGGTCAAAGAAAGAGTCAGAGATGGACTATGTGAAGGTGAAAGAAAGGTGAAAGTTGGTGAAATCTTCAGTTCTGTGAAAGAACAGGAAATGGCACCAAAAGTCATCAATATGTGAGAGGTGAGAGCGAGGGATAGGCCCTCCCCACTCCCCAAGTTGAGCCAAAGGAATATTCCACATATCTGACAAAAGGCAGCCATAGCTAGGGCCCATACAGGTACCCATGGCCATCTTTTATTTGGAAGTGGTGAGGGAAGTTTTTTTTTATTCATTCATGGGATGTGGGCTCCACTGGCTAGGCCAACATTTATTGCCCATCCCTTGTTGCCCTTCAGAAGGTGGTGGTGAGCTGCCTTCTTGAACTGCTGCAGTCCATGTGTAGGTACACCCGCAGTGCAGTTAGGGTGGGGTTCCAGGATTTTGACCCAGCGATATATTTCCAAGTCAGGATGGTGAGTGACTTGGAGGGGAACTTCTAGGTGGTGGTATTCCCATCTATTTGCTGCCCTTGTCCTTCTAGGTGGTAGTGGTTGTGGGTTTGGAAGGTGCTGTCTAAGGAGTCTTGGTGAATTCCTGCAGTGCATCTTGTAGATGGTACACACTGCTGCCACTGTGTGTCAGTGGTGGAAGGAGCGAATTGTGGATGTGGTGCCAATAAAGCAGGCTGCTTTGTCCTGGATGGTGTCAAGCTTCTTGAGTGTTGTGGGAGCTGCACTCTTCCAGGCAAGTGGGGAGTATTCCATCACACTCCTGAGTTGTGCCTTGTAGATGGTGGACAGGCTTTGAGGAGTCAGTAGGTGAGTTACTCACCGCAGGATTCCTAGCTTCTGACCTACTCTTGTAGCCACAGTATTTATATGGCTAGTTCAGCTATTGGTCAATGGTAACTCCCAGGATATTGATATTAGTTGGTAAAAAGGAGAAGTTACTCAACGTGAGAATAAGTTCAGCCAGGCAGAGGGTGGTGGTGGGCCTTAGTTCAAACAAGGAGTGGAGAGCCCTCAGGCCGCCCTAGTAGGGATTGATGTCCGTGATTTTAAAATAATGTTAAATTCCTATTGGTTTTAATAGCTCTTAAGAGTGCTACAGCAAAGCCGGAGGCTAAGAATTGTGGATGGGGAAGAAGACTTGAATGGTCTCATCTTAGCAATGAACACAGAAGGAAATAATTAGGGTGAGAAATTAAGTGAAAACTAAGTGCTTGTGTATCACATGCTTTTCAGATTAACCTTCAACTTCCTCCTGAAGATTGATCCAAACAGGCTGATTCACATCTAAGCCAGGCTCTCTATTCCTGTTTCCCAACATTGTCTTTCATTTTAGTTTTCACAGTAACATGTTTTTTGTTATTGGCCATTTTTTTGCTACTTTTAATTGTTTCATGCCTTTATACAACCTCTACATCCCTTTAGTCTTACAATTAAAACTATTGTAATATTCACCTACAACTCCATTGCCTTCCCAATCATCCTTAGGTTGTTTGCTCAGGTTTGTTAAATGTTTGTTTTATCTTCCATTTATACATCTAAAGGTTAGAATGGACTGATGCTGTCCATTTGACATAAAACCATTAGTTGCTTAAATGTTATATTTGTTGCACATGGCTTCCAAAAGTTAGGTTCAATAATTGGTGACATTTAGCAACTTTCATTGGGCACTAATGAATTTCACCTCACTAAGTAGCACTATAAAACCATTAGACATAGGAGCAGAAATGAGGCCATTTGGCTCATCGAGTCTGCTCCGCCATTCAATCATGGCTGATAAGTTTCTCAACCCCATTTTCCCACCTTCTCCCCGTAACCTTTGATCCCCTTACCAATCAAGAACCTATCTATCTCGGTCTTAAATACACTCAATGACCTGACCTCCACAGCCTTCTGTGGCAATGAATTCCATAGATTCACTACTCTGGTTAAAGAAGTTTCTCCTCATCTGTTCTAAAAGGTCTTCCCTTTACTCTGAGGCTGTGCCCTCGGGTCCTAGTCTCTCCTACTAATGGAAACATCTTCCTCACGTCCACTCTATCCAGGCCTTTCAGTATTCTGTAAGTTTCAATCAGATCCCCCTTCATCCTTCTAAACTCCATCGAGTATAGACCCAGAGTCCTCAAACGTTCCTCATATGTTAAGCCTTTCATTCCTGGGATCGTTCTCGTGAACCTCCTCTGAACCCTCTCCAGGGCCAGAACATCCTTCCTGAGATACGGGGCCCAAAATTGCTCACAGTATTCTAAATGTGGTCTGACCAGAGCCTTATAAAGCCTCAGCAGCACATCCCTGCTTTTATATTCTAGTCCTCTCGGAATAAATGCCAACATTGCATTTGCCTTCCTAACTACCGACTCAATCTGCAAGTTAACCTTAAGAGAATCACTATGTCAAGTTTCACCATCAGTAACTGGATTGAAAAAAAAACCCCACCCCTAATTGGTTAGGCTATGCATTTACCTTTTTTCCTTCATTTCAATCAATTCATTTTTCAGGAACTCTGCCAGCTTTTCCAAGGTAAGATGATGTTGTTCCAGTTCTGCTGGGCCCACTTGATTGTGCTGTTCACCATGAAGTCTCAGACACCAATTACATAGCTGGATTATTGCTGCAAGATTCAGTTTACCAGCTTTGTACAGGTCACCAATCTGTTAATAAGCATTACAGATGTTAGGAAAGGATTCAAATTAAGGAGGGCTGTAGTGTTGAAGGTTTTTAAACAAAAAATAAAATCACTAAAATTTCAACCACCCACCCTTCAATAAATATTTGTAATGTTAAACAGGCCATGCTTAATGATTCAAATGGATTTGACAATATATTACAATTAAATATTCATATTTCCCCACTCTATTTGGAGTGAGTTTCTGAATTCAAGTCACTGATATAAATCAGAAGCAGTAGTGCTTCCAACACCAAGCACACTACCACTCAATTCAGAGCTCTCTCCTTCCCAACATAACTCAAGGTATCATCGCTAATCCTTTTTTCATTCTTCAGCCACTTTATCCTTTCCAGGTTTGCCTCAGTTTAAACTTATCCATGCGAAATGCTATTGGTTCTTTTGTCAAATGCCTTTTGATGGCCCAGGTACACCAATTGCTTGGGTGGGGGGGTGGAATGCCCAATCACTTCTGTGAAGTTGAGGAGATTGGTCAAGTGGGATCTTTTCCTTCTGATTCCATGGCAAGTTTAGCAAGTCACAATGACCTAAAAAAGTTAACATCTTCACCATTTCTCTCTGAATACACAAAAATACAAAAAGGCCATTCAACCCAACTTGTCTATGCTAGTGTTTATGTTCCACAAGATACTACTTTCAACCCACTTTAACCTCACCAGCAAATCCTTCTATTCCTTTCTGCCATGCTTATCCAGCTTTCCCTTAATCTATGCTATTTATGAAATGGAGAACTGTGCACCCCTCCCGTCTCCCACTAAGGCAATGTTTGACATACCTTCTGCTTTTTAGCTCTGTCCCTCTAGAAATGAGCCCCACTGTTTGATTTATGCAATTTATGGTCTTAACTTGCGTCACTACTTTTACATACATGCGAACATATGAATTAGGAGGAAGCCATTTAGTCCCTCAAGCCTGCTCCGCCATTAATGAGATTGTGGCTTAGTGCATCTGTAGCACTAGATTCCTTTGCTCCTCTACTCCATTCATTATCCAAGCAGTCTGCAGCCTCATTCTTCCTACCAAAATCTACTGCCTCACATTGTTTATTACATATACATTGTGTTTTTTTTTTAATGTTGTCACCCCTGTGCTTGCTGATCTATATGGACAACTCACCTCTATTCGTTCTACAATTCAAATAATCGCTTATAAAAAATTGAGGTACTTCTTGTATTCGTCACTTACTCACTTCCAATTTTGTGACCATCTCCTTGCAGCCTTATCCAAACTATGACAATATGGCTACAACTAAATTCTATTGTTCTTGCTATTTTCCCCTCCTTGTATTTTTAATTTGGGCTTTCCAAAGTCCTAGATTCAAAACTGTCCTAAAACTATCTACCAGGATCACTAAATACTAAGTTTCACATTTGATCTATATTTCACCTCCAAAGGCTCAGATTTTCTCGGCAGACTCCTTTATTCAACATTTATTTTAATCACAAAACATTTTCTCTAATTCACCTTTCTGGGCTCAGTCTGGCTTCTTCATACACAAGATTCGAGTGTTCAAAATATATAGGATAAGAAGAATCTACTGTCCCTGTCCCAGCTTATGATGGAAATCGGCTTGGATCGCCAGTCAGAGTTATTTACGGCAGAGGAGGTGGTCATTCGGCCCATCAACTCCACACATGCTCCCCAAGGAGCAATCCAGTCAGTCCCACTCCATTCGGTCCCTGTTACCCAGTAGGTTTATTTCCTTCAAGTGCCCATCCAATTTCCCTTTCAAATCATGGATTATTTCAACAAACGCCACCCTCGTGGGCAGTGGGTTCCAGGCCATTACCACTTGTTGCATAAAAAAGTTCTTCCTTGCCTCCTGCATCTCTTGCCCAAAACCTCAAATCTGTCCCCCCTAGTCCTTACACCATTAGCTTAATGGAAACTGTTTTTCTCTTATCTATCTTACCTAAGCATGTCATTATCTTGTATACCTCTATCAAATCTCCCCTTTGTTCCAAGGAAAACAAACAGCCTTTCCAACCTAACCTTTAACTAAAATTCCCCATCTCTGGAACCATTCTTGTAAATTTCCTCCACACGTTAGGAAAGATATGTTGGTCCTTGACAAAGTGTGACGACCAGAACTGGTCTGCACTGGAGTGCTGCTTTGGGCTGCATTAGAGTGCTTCAGTTGGAGTTTGGTAAGAGAGGGAGCATTATGACACAGCCAATGGTAAAGGCAGAGTTGTTCAAATCCCAGAGGGAAACTTGAAACAATTGTCATAGCCCATTTCTGCAATTTGTATATTTTGAGATGCAGGCTTTGAATTCAGTAGTAATAAGACCTGAGTCTCAAGAGGGTTTTTATAAAACTAAATTAAACATTTATTAGTACAAGATAGATTGTAAACACATACTATAGTAATTTTGTAGACATATGTAACTACAAAAATCCCCTAATTAATCTCTCAGTTACACTCCCATTAAGGCAATAGTAAATCTCAGATTTAAAGAGACACCTGGCAGAGCACAACCTGGACAGTCGCATTTAAAATGAGTTTCTTTCAGCTCTGGGTCCTTGCAGGCAGCTTCTTTGAATGTAGCATCCTTTCATTCCACCAATTTTATTAGTAAACTGAAAAAATAACAGATTGCTTGGCGTCTTCTAACTAGGTACAAGATTTCACCCATTCTTTTGAATGGTTTAAAAAATGCAAATTGCCCTCCTCACACCCACGTTTCTAAAAATTCCCCACGTTTAAGGGCAAGTCCCACCACCCTGAATCGAACTCCTGCCAGCGTCTTACTAAACAACAGGTATTTTAAGTATGCACCTTTGCCTAGTGGGTTAATAAAGGTTTTCCACAAAGCGGAGATTGGATCCATAGTTTTTTTGGTGTTGCTGATACCAAAATATGAGGTAAGGACCTTAGGGGGTAGCGAGACCCCCTGTTAAGAGTCTTACACCCCATTCTCCCCACCCACCCTTGGAAGTTCTGCAAAAGGCACAAAGATGTTGGAATCTGCCTGGCTTCTGCACTGGGTTTGCCACATTACAAGCAGAATTTTGATGAGTGTTATTTTAGTTTGTAACTTCAAATATGTCTGCTCTGATCAGAGCTATATTTGAACCTGTATCACACGGAACTATGGCGATACAAATTTAACAGACTGTCTTGAATATATCTCAATGATTGAGCATCCGCAACCTTTTGGAGGTAGAAGATTCCAACACTCCAGAGTGAAGAAATTTCCCATGCCAGTCTTGAACGGTTGACCTTAATCTGAGGTTGTGACCCCTCGTTCCAGAACCTCCAAGCTGGAGGAAAGATTCTTCCACCATATACCCTGTCTAGCCCCTCAAGATGACTGTTCAAAAGAGATCCTCAATTTTTTGTAATTCTAGAAAAATATGCCTAGTCTACTCGATCCCTCCACATAAGACAATCTCATCATCGCAGGAACCAGTTTGGAAATCCTTCATTGCACTCTCTCCAAAGGTAAGGGGCTTAATCTGTGTATATTGCTCTAGGCATGGTCTCACCAAGGCCCTACACAGGTGCAGTAAAACTTCTTTACTTTTGTTTGATTTTTTTCAGTAAGACATGGGCTCGCTGGCAAGACAAATATTTGTTGGCCATCCCCAATTGCCCTCGAGATCGTGGTGAGGCCATGCGACCCCTCCCACTCCACCGACCCTCTTGTTTGCCTCTTCCCGCTCCTAAACCCTTGCTGTGAGAAAGGGATTAGGGACGAGTGGGCGGGACTGCTCCAAAATGGTGCCAATTAGGTCACATGACGCTATGGAAAGCAGAAGCCCCACTGCTAAGTGCACATACTGGTCTCATTAATGACTTAAAATGGGGCAACTTAAATGGGGACAAAAATAAAAACAAAAAACTGTGGATGATGGAAATCCAAAACAGAAACAGAAATACCTGGAAAAACTCAGCAGGTCTGGCAGCATCGGCGGAGAAGAGTACAGTTGACGTTTCGAGTCCTCATGACCCTTCAACAGAACAGTTCTTTTGAAGGGTCATGAGGACTCGAAACGTCAACTGTGTTCTTCTCCGCTGATGCTGCCAGACCTGCTGAGTTTTTCCAGGTATTTGTGTTTCTGTTTTTGTTTTAAATGGGGACACACTGTACTGGGTTTCAGTACCTATTTAACCAGGCTAAAAGTGGCACCTTTGGGAGAGATAAAAATGGGATGGGAAAGCTTTAAAAAAATTTAAGTTCGCTCACCTCGATTCATGGACATGAATTTTCCATATTAAACAACTCGAATCACCCAAGCTTCACCCCTCTTTTTAAAAAATTCTGTTCAATAATCTGGAATCTTTATGCAACGAAAAACTTCCTGAACAAGCATAACATTTGTGATACAATGAAGTGTACTGACCTGATCTGCTTCATCCTCAATCTTAACTATTAATTGTCTTGGGATTTTTAATGTCACATCTGTTCCATCAAGAGTGTATAGATCCACTCTTCCCTCCACTAACGAATCAATTACTTCCTTCTCTTTTTCCAATTTGGACAAAGTGTCCATTACAGTATTCCACATCTCACGGAGCTGAATGGAAAAGATTTCTGGTGTAATAAATTAAGTCTCAACAGCACTCACATTAATTCAATGTTACCCAAAATAAAATAAATCTTTCATCGCATAATATCACAATTGAGTGACCACCAATGTGGCTTCAAATTCAACAGCACAAAGACTATTTGGTCAAATCACATTGCTGATTGCGGGAGTTTGCTGTTTGCAAATTGGTCGCCATGTTTCTGACATTAGAACAGTGTTGGTTAAGCTCTTTGGGATGTCCAGTGGTCATGAAAAGCACTTTATAAATGTAAATCAGTATTTTGTTTCATGCACTTACTATAATTCAAAACTTATCTGAAATAATCTAATCGAGAACCTCAACAGGAAGTTTCTTTGCCCAAAACTTTTGGATCAATCTGAAAAAACATTACTGACAGGAGTATCAGACGACAAGGTGCAAAAATCTTCTTGGCTGATGTTATGTTAGTGAGGGGAATCAGGTTCTCATAACTTTGAAGGCACTAAGATAAACCTAAAAAGTAGTGAAAGGATTTATCCAAGTGTAACTGAACATAAATGTAAAAGTTAGTGATCTTGAAATATTTCAAGAACATGACTATGAAATACAAGCAAATTTCTAGACATGTCTTCGGCACTTCCACGGTACCTCAGTTCAGGGCAAGGATTTTTTTTATTCTTTCACAGGATTGAGCGTTACAGGCTGGGCCAGCATTTATTGCCCATCCCTAGTTGCCCTCGAGAAGGTGGTGAGTCAGCCGATTTCTTGAACCACTATAGTTCATGTGGTGTAGGTACACCCACAGTGTTTTTAGGGCGGGAGTTCCAGGATTTTGACCCAGCAACAGTAAAGGAACAGCGATATAGTTCATGATCAGGATGGTGTGACTTGGAGGGGAACTTGCAAGTAGTGGTGCTCCCATCTATCTACTGCCCTTCTCCTTCCAGGTGGTAGATGTCACAGGTTTGGAAGGTGCCCCACCCCTGGTGATTCACGAGTCACTCCAAGATGTACATTACACAAAAAAGAAACAACACAGACTGGATAGCCTGGCAGGTAAAAGGCTGCACACCCCACTAGCAATAATACCAACAGCCAATTTTTTAAACCAAAAGAACATTTTATGAAGACACTATTTTTTTTTTTAAAATAGAGTAAGAACACAAAAAAAAGGGCCATGGGATACACACAATAAAAATGCTCTTTGGACTTTCTTGAACTTCAGCTGCAGGTTATTGATCAACAATCTTAAAAAACGTCCAACGATTTTGTAGCTTGTCTAACAAACTAGAGTAGAATGACTTAACACAAGTTGGTCATTTAAGCACTAGATAAAAGGTAAATTATACTCGTTATTTGTTTATCCTAGCAACAGGCAATGATTCACCTGCCAAATTAATCCAGGTACAGAAATTCACAAGTAAAACACATACTATCAAGGATCTTGGTAGTGAAAAAATAATATCAAAGGTTTGATGTTAGGTAAAGATTTTGTACAAACCTCTTCCTGTTTCTGAATACGTGCTTCTGTGTAGTCACAAGCGCCTCTAGCAAAAGAAGTCAAATTGTAAGAATTTTGCCAAATGAACTCAAGTGCACAAAACAATTCTTATCTGAGCTATTGCTGATCAGTAAGAAATTTCCGATGCAACCAGATATTTCAGGCCATCCTTTTCAGTCTACCTCAAGGTGAATTATTTGAGACTTGATTAGTAATTACTAGGGACTTGAGCAGTGACTGGGAAAATCATGTCAATTAATAAAATGCCAGATATTTGCCGGCTGCTACCGCATTATAAGTGCTGTAAACAGCCTATCTATTGCAAGCGATATTAGCAGTCTCACCATCCTTTCCCCACAGATTATAGAAATGATCTTTACACTTGATGTTATTGCATGGAGGTGTTACACATTATACAGCAGAAGTTTGAGAGCATGTCTCATTTCACTCTTTCATGCCAAGCACAGTTACAGGTTAAATTTTGTTGTGAGAACTAGCACCTGACAATCTCAAAATTCCCTAGCTACTAATCTGTAACTGACCCAGTTGAATCGCTTCCCTGCAAAAATTGGGAGTAGTCTTAAAGAACAGGACAGGTGAGCAGCAAGACATCACAACCATCTCCAGACTGAATACCACAAGACAATTAATGTTAAACATACAACATATCTAGTAATGCATGCTACACAAGTAATCCCTTAAACTACCAAGTTGAGAATTCTTTGGGTTAACCATGTTACTATTTCCTGGTTCTATGCTGACACTGAAATAAATACTGTGCTACTGGAACTATTCAAATATCACGATTAGCTTTATTTCTGCAAAATTAACCCTATACAACATACCTTTCAATTTCCTGTATCCTCCCTTTCATTTCAACTAACTTATAGATACTATAAACCTATTTTAACCATTTACCCTTAAATACTGCATAAGTCCCAGTTCAGTTTGGATATCAAGCAAATCAGGGAAAAACAAACATCAACTGAAAACATTTTTGAAAAAAAATGACAAAGATCATGACATGGCCAGATGAAATATCAATATTGTTGTTTTGGTATGTAGACTGACTATCACTGGGTCAACTATCCTTGAAAATAGCTTTATGATCTACTACAGACCTACCAGTGGAGTAAAACCAAAATAGCATTACTAGCATCTTACTTTTCCAGGCGACTCCTCATTTCTACATAATGTTTCTTCAAGATTGAATTTTCTTTAACCAATAATCTAGAAACAAAGCAAAAATAAACATGCAATGGTTAAAAATGTTTTGAATTTATTACAAATGAACAGTTAAGTCAATGTCATAAGATTAGGAGTAGCGGACCATTCAGTGCCTCAAGTCTGCTCTGCCATTCAAGGTTATGACTAATCTGATTAAAGTTAAGGCCATACTTTCCTACCAGCTCTTTCCTCCCTCCCCTTCCACAATACCCATGACTTGTTGATCATGTCCTAGTCACCCACTAGAGAAATAAAAACATTTATGATATTTTTAATGTACTAGTAAGTTAAGTGTTCCAAGGTGCCTCACAGAAGCAGGACCAATGAACACCAAAAATGTCCATTCTTGGCCTGCTGCATTTTTCCAGTGAAGCCCAACGCAAACTGGAGAAACAGCACCTCATCTTCCTATTAGGCACTTTTACAACAGAGCTCCGGGGAGCCGAGCGGGAGGGCGAGGGGAGCCCCGGGGAGCCGAGCGGGAGGGCGAGGGGAGCCCCGGGGAGCCGAGCGGGAGGGCGAGGGGAACCCCGGGGAGCCGAGCGGGAGGGCGAGGGGAGCCCCGGGGAGCCGAGCGGGAGGGCGAGGGGAGCCCCGGGGAGCCGAGCGGGAGGGCGAGGGGAGCCCCGGGGAGCCGAGCGGGAGGGCGAGGGGAGCCCCGGGGAGCCGAGCGGGAGGGCGAGGGGAGCCCCGGGGAGCCGAGCGGGAGGGCGAGGGGAGCCCCGGGGAGCCGAGCGGGAGGGCGAGGGGAGCCCCGGGGAGCCGAGCGGGAGGGCGAGGGGAGCCCCGGGGAGCCGAGCGGGAGGGCGAGGGGAGCCCCGGGGAGCCGAGCGGGAGGGAGGGCGGTGCTCGGGGGAGCCGAGCGGGAAGGCGGAGCCCCTGGGAGCTGAGCAGGAGGGCGGAGCCCCAGGGTGCTGAGTATAAAAACCTGACCTCAGGGATTCGCAGACCTCGGGTCTTAAAAAAAAATTAAAAGTGGCGTCACGGTAAATCTGTGACCTGATTGGCTGGTAGAGAATCTACACTGAATTTGAAACTAAAACATTGTTAAACTAATTAAACCAAATAAATTAATCACTTAATTAATTAGTAGAGGGTATCTAGACCAGAATCAGGGGATTACTGTTCTTAGAATTTAGCATTTATAGTAGAAATCTAGCCCTAGGGAACATATAGTTAATAAGGAGTCAATAAGCAGTTATTAGATTTAAATTAATTTATTAAACAGCTCTAGAAATGGCAGTTGCTGGGGTGAAATGCTTCACCTGTGGGATGTGGAAAATCTGTGACGCTTCAAGTGTCCCGGACAACTACATCTGCAGGAAGTGTACCCAATTGCAGCTCCTCACAGACCGCACGGATCGGTTGGAGCAGCAGTTGGATGCACTTAGGAGCATTCAGGCGGCGGAAAGCGTCGTTGACAGGAGTTTTGGAGACGTGGTCACACCCAAGGTACAGACAGATAGATGGGTGACTGCTAGAAGGGGCAGGCAGTCAGTGCAGAAATCCCCTGTGGCTGTCCCCCTCTCAGGTTCTAAACGGCTCAGATAGGTGCTTCTGTGGTCGTGAAAGAGACACCAGGATCGTATGTTGCCTCCATGGTGCCAGGGTCCAGGATGTCTCTGATCGGGTACGGAACATTCTGAAGGGGGAGGGAGAACAGCCAGAGGTAGGAAGAGTGACGAGGTCCTTCAGCGGGAGTTCAGGGAGTTAGGCAGAAAGTTAAAAAACAGAACCTCAAGGGTTGTAATCTCAGGATTACTCCCTGTGCCACGTGCCAGTGAGGCTAGAAACAGGAAGATAGTGCAGCTGAACACGTGGCTGAACAGATGGTGTAGGAGGGAAGGTTTCCGATATCTGGATAAGTGGGATTGCTTCCGTGGCTGGTGGGACCTGTACAAGAAGGACGGGTTGCATCTAAACTGGAGGGGCACCAATATCTTGGCTGCGAGGTTTGCTAGTATCACTCGGGAGGGTTTAAACTAGTATGGCAGGGGGGTGGGAACCAGAGCGATAGGTCAGCAGGTGAAATAAATGACTGGGAACCAGTGAAACTCTTTCGAGTTATCAACAGTCACAGATTGCAACTCTTTCGAGTACAATCACAGTTCTTGGTTTCCAGGAGTGGGACATGAACCCACAACCCTCTGATTCAAAGGCGAAGGTGCTATGAACTGAGCCACAGCTGTGAATATGGCCAGTAGGACTAAGAGAAAGGGTAGGCAGGGAGAAATTACTGAACACAGTGGCACTGGGGGTCTGAAATGCATTTGTTTCAATGCGAGAAATATAACAGGCAAGGGAGATGAGCTTAGAACTTGGATTAGGACTTGGGACTATGATGTTATTGCTATTACAGAGACTTGGTTGAAGGATGGACAAGATTGGCAGATAAACGTTCCAGGATTTAGATGTTTCAGGCAGGATAGAGAGGCATGTAGAAGAGGTGGGGGATTTGCACTGCTGGTTAAGGGGAATATCACAGCTGTACGACAGGAGGACACCTCGGTGGGCTCATGCAGCGAGGCAATATGGGTAGAGCTCCGGAATAGGAAGGGTGCAGTCACAACGTTGGGGGTTTACTAAAGGCCTCCCAATTGCCGGCGGGAGATTGAGGAACAGTTATATAGGCAGATTTTGGAAAGATGTAAAAGCAATAGGGTTATTGTGGTGGGTGATTTTAACTTTCCCTATATTGACTGGGAATCACTTAGTGCTAGGGCTTTGGATGGTGCAGAATTTGTAAGGTTCATCCAGGAGGGCTTCCTGAGACAATATGTAGATAGTCCAACTAGGGAAGGCGCAGACCTGGTATTCGGAAATGAACCTGGCCAGGTGGTCGAAGTTTCAGTAGGGGAGCATTTCGGGAAAAGTGACCATAATTCAGTAAGTTTCAAGGTACTGGTGGATAAGGATAACAGGAGTCCTCGGGTTAGGGAGCTTAATTGGGGGAAGGCTAATTATAACAATATTAGGCAAGAACTGAGGAATCTAGACAGGAGGCGGATGTTTGAGGGCAAATCAACAACTGACGTGTGGGGGGCTTTCAAACGTTAGTTGATAAGAATTCAGGACCGGCATGTTCCTGCTAGGATGAAGGATAAGTATGGCAAGTTTCAGGAACCTTGGATAACGAAGGATATTGTGAGATTAGTCAAAAAGAAAAGGGAAGCATTCGTAAGGGCTAGAAGGCTGGGAACAGATGAAGCCCGTGGAGAATATAAAGAAAGTAGGGAGAAACTTAAGCAGGGAGTCAGGAGGGCTAAAAGGGGTGATGAAAAGTCACTGGCAACCAGGATTAAGGAAAATCCCAAGGTCTTTTATACATATGTAAAAAGCAAGAGGGTAGCCAGGGAAAGGGTAGGCCCATTCAGGGACAGAGGTGGGAATCTGTGTGTGGAGCCAGAAGAAATGGGAGAGATACTAAATGAGTATTTCTCATCAGTATTCACCAGCAGTTGACTTGTCTAGGGAAGAGTGTGTAGATAGCCTGGATCATGTTGAGATCAAAGAAGAGGTGTTAGGCGTCTTGAAGAATATTAAGGTGGATAAGTCCCCAGGGCCAGATGGGATCTACCCCAGAGTACTGAGGGAGGCAAGGGAGGAGATTGCTGGGGCCTTGACAGAAATCTTTGTATCCTCACTGGCTACGGGTGAGGTCCCAGAGGACTGGAGAATGGCCAGTGTTATTCCATTGTTTAAGAAGGATAGCAGGGATAATCCAGGAAATTACAGGCCGGTGAGCCTTACGTCAGTGGTAGGGAAATTATTGGAGAAGATTCTTCGTGACAGGATTTACTACTATTTGGAAGCAAATGGGCGTATTAGTGAGAGGCAGCATGGTTTTGTGAAGGGGAGGTCGTGTCTCACTAACTTGATTGAGTTTTTCGAGGAAGTGACAAAGATGATCGACGAAGGAAGGGCAGTGGATGTTATATACATGGATTTCAGTAAGGTCTTTGACAAGGTCCCTCATGGCAGACTGGTACAGAAGGTAAAGTCGCAAGGGATCAGAGGTGAGCTGGCAAGATGGATACAGAGTTGGCTTGGTCATAGAAGACAGAGGGTAGCAGTGGAAGGGTGCTTTTCTGAATGGAGAGCTGTGACTAGTGGAGTTCTGCAGGGATCAGTGCTGGGACCTTTGCTGTTTATAGTATACATAAATGATTTGGAGGAAAATGTAATTGGGCTAATTAGTAAGTTTGTAGACAACACTAAGGTTGGAGGAGTGGCAGATATTGAAGAGGATTGTCAAAGGATACAACGGGATCTCGATCGGTTGGAGACTTGGGCGGAGAAATGGCAGATGGAGTTTAATCCGGACAAATGTGAGGTAATGCATTTTGGAAGGTCTAATACAGGCAGGAATTATACAGTAAATGGCAGAACCCTTAAGTGCATCGACAGGCAGAGGGATCTGGGTGTACAGGTCCACAGGTCACTGAAAGTGGCAACACAGGTGGATAAGGTAGTCAGGAAGGCATATGGCATGCTTGCCTTCATTGGCAGGGGTATTGAGTATAAAAGCTGGGAAGTGATGCTGCAGTTGTAGAGAACCTTGGTTAGGCCACACTTGGAATATTGCGTGCAATTCTGGTCACCACATTACCAGAATGATATGGAGGTGTTGGAAAGGGTGCAGAGGAGGTTTACCAGGATGCTGCCTGGTCTGGAGGTTATTAGCTACGAGGAGAGGTTGGAGAAACTCGGATTGTTCTCACTAGAGCGACGGAGATTGAGGAGCGACTTGATAGAAGTTTACAAAATTATGAGTGGCATGGACAGAGTAGATAGTCAGAAGCTTTTTCCCAGGGTGGAAGAGTCAATTACTAGGGGATATAGATTTAAGGTGAGAGGAGAAAACTATAGAGGAGATGTGCGGGGCAAGTTTTTTTACGCAGAGGGTAGTGAGTGTCTGGAATTCGCTGCCAGAGGAGGTGGTGGAAGCAGGTACGATAGTGGTGTTTAAGAGGCAGCTTGACAAATACATGAATAGGATGGGAATAGAGGGATACGGACCCCGGAAGTGCAAAATGTTTTAGTTGATGGGCAATATGATTGGCGCAGGCTTGGAGGGCCTAAGGGCCTGTTCCTGTGCTGTACTTTTCTTTGTTCAACAACTTCAGACCATGAACACTCTCCTCCATCCTCCCCCCTTTTCTCAATATTAATTTTTATTTTTTATCCACTTTTAATTATTTTAATAGTTTCATCCCCACCTTTTATCCTATTTGATCTTTTTTCCCACCACTGTCCCCTCCCTCCACCCCATGGGCCATCTGTTACTTGTTCTTCCCGGAGCGCTTACCGTTTTCCTATTGTCACATTCTGCTTTCTTACCTTAATACAATCAACATCTCCTTTAGCCGTTACCACTACCATTAACACCCTTTTGTCCTTTTGTTCATGACACCTTTGTCAATCTCTCCTTTGCCCTACCTATCGCTGGCCTTCTATCCAGCTTCACCTTAAACAGTATAAATTTCATCAGATCTTTACTTCTCTTTAGCTCTGAAGAGTCATATGGGCTTGAAACGTTAACTGTTTTTCTCTCTACAGATGCTGTTAGACATGTTGAGTTTTTCTAGCATTTTCTGTTTTTGTTAAAGAAAACACTAGATAACTAAAAACTTGGTCAAAGAAGGGAATGGACAGGAAGAAGGTAGAGGTATGGGGAGAATGTGCAAGAGGCCAATGTTTTAGAGGTAGAGGCAAAAAGGAAGCTGGAGAATATAAGAGTAAAAAGGTCTTAAACAAAAAAAAGAGGCAAAATTGAATTGGAGGCACTGGAGCTCTTCAAGGGCCAAAGGATAGTACACCCTCAACATCCCACTCAATTGGGATTTTCAAACTGTTCCCCACATGCAGCCACTAGGGCCAAGCAACTCTATTTTCAAGTTTTGTGGGCTTTGAGGTTTGGAAGAGGCTCTGTCCAGCACTGTTGCTTCATTTCAAATTACTGAAAGTTTATCTAGCAATGTGTAACTCCATTTGGAAGTAGTATCGAGGATAGCATGCACAGAATGTACTCTGGGTGGGGTACATTAATGCCAGTCACCAAAAGTGACTTGGCAGCACCACTACTGACCAAGCCCTGAAGAACATAGCCACCTGACGAGTCCTGTGCAAGGTGATGACAGAACCAACAGCAGGAAAAACCTGCTTGACCTCACCCTCACCCATGCGCCTGTCGCAGATGTATCTGTCCCTGACAGTACTAGCAAGACTGATTGCTGCACAACTAGCAGGATTGATCGCCGCGCAGTCCCTGGGAGACAAAATTTGGCTTCACCAAGTGTATTGTTCATCATGTTGTGCAGCACTACCACTGCGTGCATATGATCATCTTTTATTCATTTATGGGATGTGGGCATCGCTGGCTAGGCCAACATTTATTGCCCCTCCCTAATTGCCCTTGGGTTGTTGTGAGCTACCTTCTTGAACCACTGCAGTCCATGTGGTGTGGGTACACCCACAGTGCTGTTAGGGAGTTCCAGAATTTTGACCCAGCGACAGTGAAGGAACGACGGTATATTTCCAAGTCAGGATGGTAAGTGGCTTGGAGGGGAACTTCTAGATGATGGCATTCCCATGAATCTGTTGCCCTTGTCATTCTAGATGGTAGCAGTCGTGGATTTGGAAGGTGCTACCGAAGAAGCCTTGGCAAGTTTCTGCAGTGCATCTTGTAGGTAGTACACACTGATGCCACTGTGCGGCGGTGGAGGGAATGTTTGTGGAAGGGGTGTCAATCAATCAGGCTTTGCCCTGGATAGGTGTCAAGCTTCTTGTGCTGTTGGAGCTGCACTCATGCAGGCAAGGGGAGAGTATTCCATCACATTCCTGACTTGTGCCTTGTAGATGGTGGACAGACTTTGGAGAATCAGGTGGAGAGTTACTCGCCACAGGATTCCTAGTCCCTGACCTGCTCTTATAGCCACAGTATTTATATGGCTAGTCCAGTTCACTTTCTGGTCAATGGTAACCCCCAGAATGTTGATAGTGGGAGATTCAGCAATGGCAATACCATTGAATGTCATGGGGTGATGGCTAGATGCTCTCATAGGAGATGGTCATTGCCTGGCACTTGTGTGGCACAAATGTTACCTTGCCATTTGTCAGCCTAAGTCTGGATATTGTCCAGGTCTTGAAGCATTTGCACATGGACTGCTTCAGTATCTGAGGAGTCACAAATGGTGAACATTCCCACTTCTGACCTTATGATGGAAGGAAGGTCATTGATGAAGCAGCTGAAGATGGTTGGGCCTAGAACACTACCCTGAGGAACTCCTGCAGTGATGTACTGGAGCTGAGATGATTGGTCAACAACCACAACCATCTTCCTTTGTGCTAGGACTCCAACCAACAGATAGTTTTCCCCCCGATTCCAACTGACTCCAGTTTTGCTCAGACTCCTTGATGCCGCACTCAAATGCTGCCTTGATGTCAAGGGCAGTCAGTCACTCTCACCTCAGGAGTTCAACTCTTTTGCCCATGTTTGAACAAAGGCTGTAATGAGGTCAGGAGCTGAGTGATCCTGGTGGAACCCAAACCCAGCATCAGTGAGCAGGTTATTGCTGAGCAAGTGCTGCTTGGTAGCGCTGTTGAAGACCCTTTTCATCACTTTACTGATGGGACGGTAACTGGCCAGGTTGGATTTGTCCTGCTTTGTGTGCACAGGGCATAACTGATAGATGCCAGTGTTACAGCTGTACTGGAACAGCTTGGCTAGGGATGCAACAAGTTCTGGAGCACAAGTCTTCAGTACTATTGCCGGAATATTGTCAGGGCACATAGCCTTTGCAGTATCCAGTGCCTTCAGCCATTTCTTGATATCACGTGGAGTGAATCTAATTGACTGAAAACTGGCATCAAGGTGGCAGAGATGGATCATCTGCTTGGCGCTTTTGGCTGAGGATTGTTGCGAATTCTTTAGCCTTATCTGTTGCACTAATGTGCTGGGCTCCTCCATCGTTGACGATGGGGATATTTGTGGAGCCGCCTCCTCCAGTGAGTTGTTTAATTGTCGACCACCATTCATGACTGGATGTGGCATGACTGCAGAACTTAGATCGGATTCGTTGGTTGTGGAATCACTTAGCTCTGTCCATCACTTGCTGCTTATGCTGTTTGGCACACAAGTAGTCCTGTGTTGCAGCTTCATCAGTTTGACACCTTTTTAAGGTATGCCTGGTGTTGCTCCTGGCATGCCTTCCTGCCCTCTTCGTTGAGTGAGGGTTGATCCTCCAGCTTGATGGCTATGGTAGAGTGGTGGATATGCCAGGCCATGAGGTTACAGATTATGGTAGAGTACAATTCTGCTGCTGATGGCCCACAGCACCCAGTCTTGAGTTGCTAGATCTATTCAAAATCTATCCCATTTAGTCCGACTATTGCGCATTCTAACGTGGCTATAGAGCCCAACTGCAGACCTGCATGGATTCCAGTGTGGGAAAGGATGAATTGTCTAAATTGTTGGGAGGCCCAGTCTTTCTAGCTTGCCTTTTGTCTTTGGCTGTCTGCATTCTTTGCTGTTCAAAGGAAACAACATCACTACAAGATCCCTCCCTAGGTAGTCTGTTCTTGTGCATTTTTCTCCCAGCCTTTAGTTTTCATGCCACATTCCCCTACCTTGCAGGTTGTATCCAAATTCAAGTTGCGAAAATATGACCAACTTAGGGGTTTTATCTGTCATAGGTACAACATGGTCACTCTAATGAGTGCTCCAATTCCAGACATTTCTGCTTTGAAGTACTTCAGCGTTGGGAACTTAGTTCTCCCATTTGATACCCATGATGTTCCAAACATCTCATGGAATCTGTCCAACTTAATGTTTGGGGTACATAATCCATGTCTCATGGGCACAGAGAAGGGTAGGTATGACCAGTTTTGTATACAGCAAGTTTTGTTGTAAATCTGATACCTCATTTCCTCCACGGTCTTTTGTACAAACAGACAAATGCTGAGCTTGCTCTGGCAATTATTTGTCACCTTGCTGTTAATGCAGGCATTTCTGGACATTGTACTTCCAAGATAGGTGAAGTTATCCACCTCCTGCTGAGCTGTGTCATCAATGGCGTGTGTGTATGTTCATTGCTTTCATCAAACAAATCTTGGTAATTTCTTTTGTATCCCAGGACATCTTTGGCAACTTCCAGAACTCTTCATCGGAAGGCTGGCCTTGCCACTTCAACATTACCACTTTGGTTTTCTAAGGGCAGCTGTTCATCAGTGCTAAGCCTGAATTGTTCACAGCACTCTGCAGACGACAGTTTCTGTACATCTCGCTTTCTTGGGTGTATAGCATATGTTGTTATGCTTTTCAGTGAGTTAGTAAATTTCATCTTCAAGTACAGCATCCTGCTGTTTGTAGAGCACTCCACTCCACTCATAACTCTGGTGGTCAGAGCATCTCATCACCCAGCAGAGCAACATAAAGCCCATCTGTTGGCAGTGTTTAGGTGTAGGGTGCATCCAAGTGATTTTGAACTTTGCCTTCTGTCTAAAGACGGTGTTGGTGATTGAAATATTCCAGTGGGTGCAAAGACACAGGGAAACCATGCCACCTCTGCAGGAGACCATCCCAAGCCTAATGGTCAAAACAATGAAACATAGAAAGTAAGAGCAGAAGTAGGCCATTCGGCCCTTTTAGCCTGCTCTGCCATTCAATATGATCATGGCTGATCCTTTATCTCAATGCCATATTCCTGCTTTCTCTCCATACCCCCTGATGTCCCTAATATCCAAAAATTTATCAATTTCTTTCTTGAATATACTCAGTGACCCGGCCTCCACAGCCTTCTGTGGTGGAGAATTCCACAGGTTGACCACCTTGAGTGAAGGACTTTTTCCTCAACTCAGTCCTAAATGGACTGCCCTGTATCCTGAGACTGTGGCCTCTGGTTCTAGACTCCCAAACCAGGGGAAACATCCTCCCCGCATCTAGTCTGTCTAGCCCTGTTAGAATTTTACATGTTTCAATCAGATCCCCTCATTCTTCTAAACTCTAGTGAATACTGGCCCAATCAAATCAATCTCTCCTCATACAACAGTCCTGCCATCCGTGTTATCAGCCTACTGAACCTTCGCTGCACTCCCTCTATGGCATCTATATCCTTTCTTAGGTAGGGAGACCAAAACTGCACGCAATGCTCCAGGTGTGGTCTTACCAAAGCCCTGTATAACTGCAGTAAGACATCCCTTATTTCTGAACTCAAATCCTCTTGCAATGAAGGCCAACATACCATTTGCCTTCCTAATTGCTTGCTGCACCTGCCTATTTACTTTCATTGACTGGCATACAAGGACACTTTGTACATCCACATTTCCCAATATATCACCATTTAAATAATACTCTGCCTGCTTTTCACACTGAAGCATATGACTTCACATTTATCCACATTATGTTGCATTTGCCATGTGTTTGCCCACACACACACACAACTTGTCTAAACTCCTACTCTTGCATTGAAGTTCCCCTGTCACAATGAGCTTACCCTCTTGGAGTATTGACAACAGCTCTGTCCAGGTCCTCAATGTTCTTGATATCATCAGGATTAGTCATTGTTGGAGTGTATGCACTGGTGATTGTCACATACTTGCTCACAAAAGGTATGCGTAAAGTCATGAAGTGCTTGTGCACCTAAGCCCCAAATCTTTTGCAATGTCAGATTTGATTGCAAAGCCAACACCTGCCTTACCCTTTGGCTTGCCTATCCAGAAGAATGTGTAGCCTACTGATAGCTGTCAGCTCACCCTCCTTTGCTGGATGGATTTTGTTTAAAGCAGCAATGTCAATATTGAATCACAATAGCTTCCTGCCAACCAGAGTGGTTACGTGCTGTGGTCAAGAGCTGCTGTCTTTATCAAGTAGAGTTCATATGTTCCAAGAAGCTAAGTTGAGTTCCTGTTTCTTCTTTTTGTCTCTCTCACAATATACTATAGTACATGGGCGAACACTAAAAGGAGTGCATTTTGGGATACAAGGAGATGGGCAAGGTGCATAGACAAGAAACATCTGACATAAGCTGATTACAGTGGGGATGGATTGCACTTGGCCAGTCCCACACTCGGTCTTACACACCTGTTCCCAGTGGCTTGATAAGTCAAGATAACTGGAGACTGCAATGGATGACCTGCAGCACCTTCTGTGCCTGTGGCAATGAGCTTTTCAGCTTTCCACACAGCTGTGCTGCAACGCTTTCAATACCATTTCCTCTGCTACATCCATCAAGGTAGCTTTTTTTGTGCACTTCAAAAAGGTTAGCTTGGAGAAAAGCATTCCCCCTCACATATGGAGGCCTGCCTGCCTGCTAACCTCACCTGGTTTGGCCTTCGAACCAACACTGTTACCAGGGTGTGGCTGCTGCCATGTAAAAACAGCTATATGGAGCAACAGGTGAGCTGCGCGAGTGTCAAGGACCAGGTGCAATTATCCATCCAGCTACTAAGTAGGATGTGGCCAGCTCCTGCAGAAGGGACGACCTCTGGTAAACAGCCCACACCCCAAGTACAGCTACCACACTAGGATGGGCAACAAATGCTGGCCTCACCAGCAATGCTCATTTCAGAAAGAATTAAAACACAAATTGGCAGAAATTTGGACTCAAGCATTGATGTGGCCCCAAGGTACACTGTGTTCCACCAAGTGCTTGGGCACTCATGTCAATTCACTGACATCTACACATATAAATGTCCTTATCACCCAACAAGAACATGCACTCTTCAAACATCTGCAGTCTTACTTGATTGCTATATTCACAAATCCAAATTCTTCCATGTTTACTCAAAATAATTTTTTTCACAGCAAGACTGCAAGACAACATTCATATAGGAAGCCTTTTTTCCTACACATTTGCTGAATTGGTGAAACTAATTACATCAATGGGTAGCAGAGTTTATTCCAAGGTCTCTGGTTGATACTTTAATGGAAAGATACCAGGATTAGCTTTTCAGTAAAGATCAAATAGCTGTAGGAATTTAAAATTTAGGCTGTGATCATTTTTGTTTTAATTAAATGGCTGGTCAATGTTTCGTGTAACATTCCAGAGGTACATCTGCACTGGATCAGGCTAAGGGAAGCAGAAAACCTTGGTATGCCCTTAAGATTCATGTGTATATATCCAGGACTTTGCACATTGTAAAATTCAGACACCCAAATACACTCACGCTTCTCGTCTTTTATATTCTCCAACAATAAAAGCTTCTTTCTGAATTCCTTCTAAAAACCAGTTAGCTGCAATGCAACTTTTCATTGCCGTTAAATGGGGATCATCTTGTTTTCCTCGGAATGTCATGGTTTTCCAGGTACCATCTTCTTTTGTTAAGCGTGCCAGGAGTAAAAAAAAACAAACATCATACCAATTAATTTAATTCAGTGCCAGAGGTTTGACTCTAAATTGACAAAAGTAGAAAGAATCCATGCATGCACAGTAAACTCTCCTTCAAACCAAAGCAAATGCCAAAAATATTACTGCATAAATCTTTTTCGGCCCCTCTTAACAGATGTGCTAATTTGTGAACCTTCAAGAATTCATCAATTCGACATTAATTTTAATAAGAATGTCAATACATTAGAATTTTCAAATCACTTGAAAAACTAGTGATGTTCATAGTTCAGGGGTTCTTTACTCAGGGGGTTGCAAATTTTCTGAATCGTTTATCCAAGAAGGTTATCAAAGCTCATATTGTCAAATATATTTAAGGTCAAGATAAAAATTTATGGTCAGAGGCATTCAAGGGATATGAGGAGCGAGCAGGAAAGTGGAGTTGAGGCCGATCAGCCATGAATAGTGGATCAAGCTCGAGGGGCCATAAGGTCCACTTCTACACCCCAACCATCACTCTTAACAAGTACCATTGCTTTTAAAACAGAAATGAGCAGAAACACCCAGAAAGCTTTAAAGTGTAGGAGCGACCTATTTTTCCTGAAGCTATCATGCAATCGAAACAAAGTACTTTCCCACTCTACAGAAAGTCTTATGCACAAATTGCTTTCATTCATAGAATTGTTTTATTTCAGGTTAATGAAGGTTACTTGCTGTTAATTTTTAATCTGCATTAGCGAAGAGAAAAGGTTCTGTTACAAGTTTCAGTTCCCAAACAGAATGAGAAATTTCTAAGCACTAGAAAACAGCCCAATAAGTTACCACTTGAACAGGCCCATATAGAAAATAGTTCTGTACAAAAACAATCAACTGGTTAAAGAAAGGTTTCTGAGGAAAACACTTGTGCAGTTCAATTTGCTAAATACTGGTGGAAAAACAGCTGCCCTCTCATGGGTAGCTATATTAGGAGGTTGAAGATATCAGCTAAGTAGTTAAGGTGGAAGCTAAAGTGGTGTCAACTTGTTGTAAACTAGACCATAATTAAATCAATGATGCAATGGCAATCCTTTGCCATCAGATAGCATTTCAATTATATACATTGCACACAAACCGCCATAACAGGGCTAAAAATCAAGCAGGACATCACCCGGCATACACCATTAAGACATTTTGTCGACTCTCAGTTCTCTATTTTGCATTTTGCACCACAACTTGTTGGAAGTGTGAAGCAAGAACAGCGTGTTGAGGGCAATGGGACATCAGGCACGAACAAGACTAATTAATTTATTTTCAAACAGATAAATACCACCCAGGCAGCATACTGTGGAAGTTCAAGTAAATACCCAGGTTATACATTTGAAGATTACTTATCTGGCAAGCAATCAACACTTAAACACCATGAAGAGAGAAGCTAGTCTGTGAAATTTACACAAAACAATGTGCCATGCAATCAAGGAGTGTAAGAAAGTGCTGGCACTTATCCCTAAACAGGAGAGCAAAAAGTTCATTCTGATTCAACTCTACATATTGCAGTAACTACAGGGCAGTAAATAGTTAGGAAAGATCAACAACTGGCCCTCTTGACAAGGCAAATCAGGTAGATTTGTACAGTGCAAGCCTTTAAAACTGTTTTCAGTCAATGAAAGTCCATTATAAAAGTTTTGCTCCCAATTCTCAAATAGGCAGTGACGCTGCCCAATAGGACAGCGAATACAGGATTAGTGACATTTGAAAGGAAATTGAAGAGATACGAGGAAGGAGTGGCTTGAATCTAACCAGATGGCTCTTGAAAAGAGCCAATGCAGAACTTTTATACTATACTATGATTTTATGATCTCAGTCAGTAATGTTACTTTAACTTTTATTCTATAAGAATGCGCATTACCAAGAACATTCCCTGCTACAATCAGGTAAAAAATACGATTCATGAATGCAACTCAATAGTTCGAATAAAGTCATTACAAAGAACATTTTAAGACTAAAAAAAAACAACTTACTTTCAGTTTCATTAAACTTGCGCATGAGCACATATTTTATAAAATGGTACATCAGGTTACCAAATTTAGGGCCTCCGGGGGACAGGAATAACGATGCCGTGACTTGAGGAAACTCATTTCCAACTTCATCCTGGAGGAAATAAAGACAAATAAGCTAATTTAAGATGTTAACTTCCTCATTCCATGAATATAGTTCAATTTCATATTAATCTACCACTGGGGAATACATCCAAGAATACTATCCCAATAACCACTGAAAGGCTTGTCTACTGCTCTCGTTCGACATTACCTACAGTGCCCTCCAACATGAAATCACAGCATCAGATTCAAAGTCCGCGTTGACAACACCCAGCTCTGCCTCACCCACACCTCCTTTGATCCCTTTATGTCACCAAACCATCCAACTGTTTGTCCAACAACTAGTCTGGTGGGACAGAAACTTCCTCAAACTAAATATTGGAAAGAGGCTTGGTCTTAAACTCTGTTCCCAAGCCGGCTCCATCCCACTCTCTGGCAACTGTCTGAAGTTGAATCAGGCTGTTTGCAACCTTGGTGTCATATTTGACAATGAAGAGAGTTTCCAACCATATGTCCAATACCAAGATCACATTTATACCTCTAACAGTGCCCAATTCCAGCACCATCTCAGCTCATCTGCTGAAATCCTCATCTATGCCTTTGTTACCTCTAGACTTGACAATATAAACACACTCCCCAGCATGCTCCCACTATCTACCTGCATTAAATTTCAGGCCATCCAAAGCTCTGCTGTCTTAACTCAAACCAAGTCCTGCTCACCCATTACCCGTGCTCACAGACCTACATGACCTCCCAGTTGAGAAATGCCCCTATTTTAAAATTTCCACCATTGGTTTCAAATTTCTACCCCCCCTAACTCCATGGCCTCACCCTCCGTATCTCCAACCTCCTCCAGCCCTACAACCTTCCCAGATGTGTTTCTCCAATTCTGGCTTCTTGAGCACCCGATATTTTAAAACAACACTGCACCATTGGTGGCCGTACCTTCAGCTGACAAGGCCCTAGGCTTTGAAATTCCCTCCCAAAACCATTCTACCTTCTTTTAGACATTCTTTAAAACCTACCTCTTTGACCAAACTTTGATGATCTACCCTAGTATCTCCTTATGCAACTGCTAAAATTTGGCTGGCAACACTCCTGTGAAGCAACTTGGGACACTTTACTACATTAAAGATGCTAGATAAATACAAGTTATTGTTGATCATAACTAAGAGAGGTATATCTGAGAAATAAGCAAGGGCATGCACAATAAAGTCGATTGTGTCATGTGCAAGAACAGTAAAACATGCAAGATATGGGAGATTTATCTGCACTAGTGGCAGTTATCTCCTGAGCCATCAAAAGGTGAGCACAATCACCCGAGAGGCCCTTGCCATATGTCAGGATTAGACAGTTTGAAAGATTCCATTCTTAATTTCTCCATCACATTTGTTCTGATGATCACTTTCCATGCCATTGCTTCAATTGGCTGAGTGGCAGGAAGCAGAGGGTAATGGTCAAGGGGTGTTTTTGTGACTGGATGCCTGTGTCCAGTGGGGTTCCACAGGGAACGATGTTGGGTCCCTTGCTGTTTGTGGTATATATAAACGATTTAGACTTGAATGTAGGAGGGTTGATCAGTAAGTTCACAGATGACACAAAAATTGGTGGGGTGGTAAACAGTGAGGAGGGTAGCCTTAGATTAAAGGAGAATATAGACGGGCTGGTCAGGTGGGCTGATCAGTGGCAAATGGTATCTAATCTGGATAAGTGTGAGTTGACGCACTTGGGCAGAACAAACAAGGCACGGGAATACATGATGAATGGTAGGACCCTGGGAAGTACCGAGGATCAGAAGGACTTTGGTGTGTATGCCCACCGGTCCCTTAAGGTAGCGGGACAGTTAGATAAGGTGGTTAAGGCGGCATATGGGATACTTGCCTTTATTAACCGAGGCATAGAATATACGAGCAGGGAGGTTATGCTGGAACTGTATAAAACGCTGGTTAGGCCACAGCTAGAGTATTGTGTGCAGTTCTGGAATCCTCATTATAGGAAGGATGTGATTGCACTAGAGAGAGTGCAGAGGAGTTTACCAGGATGTTGACTGGATTGGAGAGTTTTAGTTATGAGGACAGACATGATTGAGGTGTATAAAATTATATGGGGCATAGATAGGGTAGACAGGAAGGAACCAGATTGGAGAGTTAAGCTGTGGGGAAGATGGGTATGGATTTAGGAAGCAATAATCTATGCAACGACTTGAGAGTAAAGGGAGGGAGTTTAGAGCATACAAATATATGAAAATGATTGACGTGACTAGATCAGCTAGTTTATCAAGCCTGACCCACAAGCAGAATGCCTTCAGCATCATAATGTCCAACAACACCACATTAACCTGGACTCAACTATATGTAATACATGCCACCACTTGCTGCACAACTACTGTTTACTTACCGCAATTTTCTTCATCCACTCAAAGCACACTTTTCTAAAGCATGCAGCCCTTTTCTTATCATAAATAGGCCAGCAATCCCTTGAGATAAACAAATGTTAAAAAGTTAGACAAAAATTACCATGCAGTTATCTGAATTTGCTATAAATTCAAATGAGGATTTCTAATAATGACAATCCAGGTGTGCACACAAACTAACCTCCAAATTGTTAAAAACATGTGTAATCTTTAAAAAAAAACTCTAGAAAATAAGCTCACTCCTCCACCAGAAGCAGGGCAAATTTACATCTGGAATTCTGATCAGACAGGTTTGAAATGGAGGCACATTAGAGGAGCAGAACTAGCACATTACTGTCCAACTCCATTCATCCCCCCCAGCAGCCAACATGAGCGGGTTAGCAAATCAGGAAGATTACGGCACAGAAAAAGAGGCCACTTGGCCTATCGTGTCTGCACTGGCCGAAGAATGAGTCACCCAGCCTAATCCCACTTTCCAGCTGGTCCCTAGTCCTGCAGGTTAGGACACTCGAGGTGCATGTCCAGACACCTTTTGAATGAGATGAGGGTTTCTGCCTCTACTACCCTTTCAGGCAGTGAGTTCCAGATTCCCACCACCCTCTGGAGTGAAAAAAAAGATTTTCCTCATCTCCCCTCCAATCACTTTAAATCTATGCCCCACCGCCACCCCCCCGCCAGTCACTGACCTCTCTGCTAAAGTAAATAGGCCCTTCTCATCCACTCTATCCAGGCCCCTCACTATTTTGTGCATCTCAAATCTCCCCTCAGCCTCCTCTTTTCCAAGGAGAACAACCCCAGCCTATCCAAACTTTCCACATAGCTGCAATTTTCCAGTCCAGGCAACACCCTCAAATTTCCTCTATGCCCTAATGCAATTACATCCTTTCTGTATGAGGTGACCAGAGCTACACACAGTACTGAAGTTGCGGCCTAACTAATGCTTTATACAGTTCCAGCATAACACCTCTGCTCTTATATTCTATGTCTTGCCTTCTTAACCACCTTATCAGCCTGTCTTGCTACCTTCAGGGACCTGTGGACATTCTGTCCATAGATCTTCACCTTCTTACACCTCTCAGTATCCTCCCATTTATTGTGTAATCCTTTGCCTTGATTGGCCTCTCCAAATGCATCACTTGAGTTTTCTCGGAGTTGAATTCCGTTTTCCCCTTTTCTGCCCATCTGACCAGTCCATTGATATCTTCCTGTAATCCACAGCAATCTTCCTTGCTATCAACCATGCAGCCAATTATTGTGCCACCTGAAAACTTCTTGATCATTCCCCTTACATTTACACCCAAATCAGTAATATAAACCACAAAAGGCAGGGGACCTAGTTCTGGGCCCTGCAGAACTCACTGGAAACAGCCTTCCAGTCACAAAAACATCCATCAACAATTGCTCTTTGTTCCTTGCCAATGAGCCAATTTTGTATTCAGCTTGTTACATTCCCCTGGGCTTTTATGTGGGACTTTGTCAAAAGCCTTACTAAAATCCATGTAGACCACATCAACCGCACTACCCTTAATTCTCATTATTTCCTCAAAGAATTCAATCAACCTGGGATACATTTCCTCCGGCCCTGGTGATTCATTCATTTAAGGATGGAAAGCCCTTTAATACTTCCTCTTTCCCTATGTTTATCACATCTAATACTTAAGCACCACTCCTCCTTAACTACAAGGTCTGCATCATTCCCCCTCTTTTGTGAAGATGGACACAAAGTATTCATTATGAACCATACTCTCATCCTCCGCCTCCACACTAAGTTACCTTTTTGGTCTTATGGGCACTCATCTTTCCTTAGTTATCCTCTTACCCTTAATGTTGATAAACATCTTTGGGTTCTTCTTGACTTTGCTTGCCAATATTCTTTCATGGCCTCTCTTTGCTTTCCTAATTTCCTTTATGATTTCACTCCTGCACATTCTGTACTCCTCTCGGCTTTCTGTAGTATTGAGTTCTCAGTGTCCAACAAAAGCTTTCCTTTCCTGCCTCATCTTAATCTAAATTCCTCGATGTCCGGGGGCTCTAGATTTGGTTGTCCCACCCTTTTTCTTTCTGGGAACATACTTACTTTTAATCCTCTTGAATCTCCCCTTTGAATGCCTCCCACTGCTCTGACACTGACTGTTTCCAGTCCACTTTTGCTAAAATCACCCCTCAGCTTAATAAAATTGGCCCTGCCCTAATTTAGAACTTTTAACTCCTGTTTTATCTTTGTCCATTTCCATGATTATGTTAAAACAACTGAACTATGATCGCTACCACCAAATGGTCTCGCATTGTCACTCCTTCCACTTGCACAGCTTCATTTCCTAAAATGAAGTCCAGAATTGTGCCCTCTTGTTAGGTTCACATGCTCCCTGGAAGTGGTACATGATCCAGGAAACAATCAAATATGAATGACTCCAGTTAAGAACCAGATATGCTGGAATCAGGTTTTGCCATTCTTTCCAGCAGGCTAGAAAACAAATACCAACTGAGCAATTCAGCCCATTTTTTATTTACAGCTGATTTCTTTTTAAAAATGCAGTAAATGGATTTGAGCAACAAGGCTCCAATTTATAGGTCAGTAAAAATAATCTATTTGAATAAACCTTACCCTGCAAAACAATCAATTGAATGGTTGCGTAACAGCATGTCACTTTTCCTGAAAAGTTTAAATATCAACTTCCATTGCTTTAAGCTACAATTCTGTCCACAGCCACCCAATTAAAGAGGGAACTGATAAGTAAATGGACAAGTACGCAAAATGAGCACTTCAAAAGAAAAACAGTTTACAATAAATCTGAAAATTAAAATGGTGAACACAATTGTAAGGCAGCCTCTTTTCCACTGCTAGTATCTCAATAATTTTATGGTGCTATTTTACAGCCACAATCTCAACTGCCCAATCAATAAAAGGATTCTCTGAAATTACCTAGCAATCCACTCAGTTGTGCCAAACCACTACAGAAAAGTCAAAAAGGAATAAAACCAGACAGGCCATCTGGCATCATCTTAGGCACTGGAAATGACAACACACCCCACCCTGTTGACCTTGCAAAGTCCTCCTTCCTAACATCTGGGGGCCTATGACAAAATTGAGAGAGCTGTGTCACAGATTAGTCAAGCAACAACCTGACAATCATACTCTCAATCATGATGGTGATGGCTGCCCTTAAGAGTTCAAAGACAACAATGGATCTGCAGACTCATCAACAATGAATACGGAGAAGGTTACAGATCCCAATCTGAATGCAGAGTCAAACAGTTGGGGCATTGGAACAGACATGGACAGATGCTGCTCTATGACGTTGTTCACAGGCAGCAATAAGACGTTGACGTCAATCATTTTCAAAAGTGACAGAAGCTCTACAGATCAAGGCTCTCCAGCAAGTTCCTTCTCACGCTGATTCTTCCAGCTTATCAGGCTTGATGCCGCACCACTTCAGGTTTCCCTTAAGCATGCCTCTGTAAAGTGCGCGACTGAACTTGACTTCTTTTGCCAGCTGCTAGCTCTCAGAATGGTCCTCCATTCTAATTACACACCCTACCCAGCACAGTTGGGGTCTCGGGAGCATTGCTACAATATTTTTTGTCTGTGCTTGATCTAAGATTTTGAGGTTTGCGATCCAGTCTTTCCAGTGGATGCAAAGGATGGAGTGAAGAGTATGCTCGTGAATTTGTTCCAACTGCCTTATGTATTTGCAGTATAAAGTCCATGACTCTCAGCCAGAGTAATGACAAGAGCATTGTACATCTTGATACATACAAACATATGAATTAGGAGGAGTAGGCCACTTGGCTCTTCGAGTCTGCTCTGCCATTCAATAAGATATGGCTGATCTGATTTTCACCTCAACTTCACATTCCTGCCTACCCCTGGTAAACAACAGGGTGAAAGGTTGTCAAGAATCTATCTACCTCTGCCTTAAAGATATTCAAGGACTCTGTCTCAACTACTTTTTGAGGAAAAGAATTTCAAAGTTTCACAACCCTCAGAAAAAGTTTTCCCTCCGCTGTCCTCAATGGGTGGCCCATTATTTTGAAACAGTGACCCTGGACTCTCCCACAAGAGGAAACATCTTTTTCACATCCACTACCAAGTCCCCTCAAAATATTATATGCTTCAATTAAGGCGCCTCTTACTCAAAATTCCATTGGATACAAGCCTAGCCCGTCCAGCCTTTCCTCATAAGACAACCCACCCATTCCAGGTATTAGTCTGCTAAACCTTCTCTGAACTGCTTATAATTCATTTATATCTTTCCTTAAATAAGGAGAACAATACTGTACACAGTACTCCAAATGTTGTCTCACCAATGCTCTGTATAACTGAAGTATAACCTCTCCACTATTGTATTCAATTATCCTCGCAATCAACGATAACATTCTATTGGCTTTGCTAATTACTTGCTGTACCTACATAGTAGCCTTTTGCGATTCATGCACTAAGGCACCGAGGTCCCTCTGCATCCCAGAGCTCTGCAATCTCTCATTTAGACATGCGTCCTTTTTATCCATCCTGCCAAAATGAATTTTCCTCATTTTCCAGATCTTTGCCCACTCACCTAACCTACCTTTATCCTTTTGTAGCCTGTCATCTTCACAACCTATTTTCCTACCTATCTATGTCATCCACAAATTTAGCAACCATACTATCAGTCCCATTACCAAAATAATTTATATAATTTCTAAAAAGGAGGTTCCAGTACTGATCCCTGTGCCACACCACTTGTCACATCCTGCTACTCAGAAAATGCCCCATTTATGCCAACTGTTTCTTGTTAGCAAGCCAATCTTCTATCCATGCCAATATTAGCCGCTACACCATGAGCTTTTATTTTTCCCCACAATAACCTCTGTGGAGGCATGCCTTCTGGAAATCTAAGTACAGTACATCCACCAGTTCCCCTTTATCCACAGCTCCTTACTTCTTCAAAAAACTCCAATAAATTGGTTAAACATGATTTCCCTTTCACAAAACCATGTTGGCTCTACACGGTTACCTTGGATTTAACTAAATGCCCTGTTATAATGCTTTTAAGAATAGCTTCTAATATTTTCCCTATGACAGATGGTAAGCTAACTGGCCTACATTTTCCTGCTTTCTGTCTCCTTCCCTTTTAGGATAAAGGAGTTACATTCGCTATTTTCCAATCTAATGGAACTTTGCCTGGATCCAGTCAATTTTGGAAAATTAAAATCAATGCAAACTATCTCACTAATGACTTCTTTTAAGACCTTAGGATGCAATCCATCAGGACCTGGGGACTTCGCAAATAGTTGGAACCGCGGGTTGACAAGTACCACCTCCCTAGTGATTATAACTTTCTCTAGTTCTTCCCTCCCTTCCAATTCCTGACTTACAGCTATTCTGAGTTGCTGCTTGTATCCTCTATACTGAAGATCAATGCAAAATACATTGTGTTGTGCGGCACTACTACCGTGCTAAATGGGATAGATTCAGAACAGATACATCATCTCAAAACTGGGCATCCAAGACACACTAAGGGCCATCAGCAGCAGAATTGCATTCAACCCACAATCTAGCCTCATGGCCCAACATACCTCTCGCTCTACCGTTCCTATCAAGCCAAGGGATCAATTCTGGTTCAAAGAAGAATGCACGAGTGCAGGCCAGAAGCAGCACCAGCATACCTAAAAATGAGGTACCAACCTAGTGAAGCTACAACACAGGACTACTTGCATGCCAAATAGCAGAAGCAGCATGTGATAGAGCTAAGCAATCCCACAACCAGTGGATCAGATCAATGCTCTGCAGCTCTGCCACATCCAGTCGTGAATGGAGGATGATAATTAAACTAACCAGAGGCGGCGGCTTCAGAAATATCCCCATCCCCAAGTGCTGGGCTCCTTCATAAATCACTGCAAAAGTCAAGGCTGAAGCATTTGCATCCACCTTCAGCCAGAAGTATCAAGTGGATGACATCTCAGCCTTCTCCTGAGGCCCCTACATCACAGATGCCAGTCTCCAGTCAATTTGATTCACTCCACGTGATATTAAGAAACGGCTGAAGGCACTGGATACTGCAAAGGCTATGGGCCCTGACAATATTCCAGCAATAGCACTGAAGACTTGTGCTCCAGAACTTGTCGCACCCCTAGCCAAGCTGTTCCAGTACAGCTACAACATTGGTATCTACTCAACAACGTGGAAAATTGCCTAGTTACGTCCTTTCCAAAAAAATGCAGGACAAATCTAACCCCACCAATTACCACCCCATCAGTCTACACTCCATCAGCAAAGTAATGGAATGTGTCATCGACAGTACTATCAAGTAACACTTGCAAAGTTACCTGCTCACTGATGCTCAATTTAGGCTCCACCAGGGCCATTGGCTCCTGACCTCATTACAGCCTTGGTCCAAACATGGACAAAAGCTGGATTCCAGAGGCGAGTTTCCCACACCCCCTATTCGCATTGACTTTAAGGCAGCATTTGACCGAGCGTGGCATCAAGGAGCCCGGGCAAAATTGAAGTCAATGGGAATCGGGGAAGATTCTCCATTGGTTGGAGTCATACCTAGCAGAAAGGAAGATGGCTATGGTTGTTGGAAGTCAATCACCTCAGCCCCAGGACATTGCTGCAGGGATTCCTCAGGGTAGCATCCATCTTCAGCTGCTTCAATGTCCTTCCCTCCATCATAAGATCAGAAGTAGGGATGTTTGCTGACCATTGCACAATGTTCAACTCCTCGGACACTGAGGTAGTCCGTGTCCATACGCATCAAAACCTGGACAACATTCAGGCTTGGGCTGATAACTAACATTCATGCCACATAAGTGCCAGGCAACAATAATTTCAACAAGAGAGAATCTAAAGAACACCCCATGACATTCAAAGGCATTACCATCACTAAGTCTCTCACTATCAACATCCTGGGGGTTACCATTGAGCAGAAACTGAACTGGACTAGCCATATAAATGCTGTGGCTAAAAGAACAGCTCATGAGGCTATGAATTCTGCAGTGAGTAACGCACCTACTCCACAAAGCCTGCCCACCATCTAAGAGGCACAAGTCAGGGTTGCAATGAAATACTCTCCACTTGACTGGACAAGTGCAGCTCCAACACTACTAAAGGAGCTCGACATCATCCAGGAAAAGCAGCCCACTTGATTTGGCACCCCATCCAGGACCTTAAATATTCACTCCCTCCACCAACACACAGTGTGGCATGATATAGAAGATGCACTGCAGCAACTCACCAAGGCTCCTTCCAAACCCACGATCTCTACCACATAGAAGGATAAGGATAGGAGATGCATGGAAATGCAACCACCTGCAAGCTCCCCTCCAAGTCACACACCATCCTGACTTGGAACTATATCGCTGTTCCTTCACTGTCCTCGACCAAAACCCTGGAACTCCCTTCCTAACAGCACTGTGGGTGTTCCTACAACACATAACTGCAGCTCATGAAGAAATCAGCAAACTACCACCGTCTCAAGGGCAAATAGGGATGGGCAACAAATGTTGGCCATTGCCAGCAGTGCTCAGGAAAAGAATAAAAAAAAGATTATTGCACAGACAGCTACTCGTGCCATTTTATATATTTTTATATCGTTTTTAGTTTTCAAAGAGGTAATAACTAGTTACACAGACGTTCTATCCACCCTTTCAACTGTAGAATAAAAGAATCTATTCAAGAAAAATTACTTCCCAATATAAATTCACTGCTCGGTTTGGAACAGAGTTAGAAAGAATAGAAAGGCTCCCCCACCGCCCGCCAGGGCTCTTATATGACCTCAACCTCACACTCACATAAATAGCCTCTAGGGCAAGTTACTCAACACCCACCACCTATTAAACTGCACTTTACATCATGAGTTAATATCTCAGAGTACATGAGAAGAATAGTTTTCATATTGCGATATTGTGAATACCCAGTTCAGTGATAATTATATTTATCTCTATTCTAAACTGTAGGACAAACAAACCTAGGCAAACACAAAGTTGAAGTTCATTAGCATAATAAAAATTCAGTTTACCTGAAAAGAGAAATGGCACGAGTTTGGTCCAATTGCAGGAACAAGTAATGCACAACTACTTGAAATGCTTCCATATTTGGTTTGTCAAACATATCCCTGTTTGAAGAAATATGCAGCGATCTTTATTGTGGGGACAGTATATTGAAATTTCAGGCATATTCAACAGGTTTATTATACAGCATTTCCAAAGGATTCTGTACCAGAACACGCCATCATCAATACAGCATCACAATCCTGACTGTAGCCAAGTTAATTTTCTTTTACACTTCAGTTATTAATGTAGATTTAAAAACAAAGCAAGGAAATTGTATTTCTAGAACTAAACCTGAAAAAGAATGATGCAATAGCAATAAAAGAGACCAGGAGGAATAGTAAACTTAATATTCCCAGCTACAAGCTATTCAGAAAAAAAATAGCTAAAGAAAGGGGAATAGTAGCATTACAGATCAAAGACACATGGTCAACCTTGAAAGGAATGTGCTCGAAAGGCACAAAGTATTTCATAAATATACAAATAGTAAAGGATAGTCAGAGGAAGGGCAAAGTCAATTAGCTTTTGTGGATGCAGACAGCATTAGTTGAGAAACTGAGTGAGTATCTTTGTGTCTTTACTGAGGCAGCATCCTTTTCAGTGAAGAAGGGAGTTGAAAAATTGAATAGGATAAAAAGTAGAGGGGGCCTGGGGGAAGGAGGGAGGGAGGAGTGGGCAGAGGGGGGCCTGGGGGAAGGAGGGGGGCCTGGGGGAAGGAGGAGTGGGCGGAGGGGGCCTGGGGGAAAGAGGAGGGGGAGGAGTGGGCGGAGGGGGGCCTGGGGGGAGGAGGGGAGGGAGGGGGGGAGGAGGGGGGAGGGGGGAGGAGGGGAGGGAGGGGGGAGGAGGGGAGGGAGGGAGGAGGGGGCGGAGGGGGGCCTGGGGGGAGGAGGGGAGGGAGGAGGGGGAAGGAGGGGAGGGGAAGGAGGGGAGGGGGGAAGGGAGGGGAGGGGGAAGGAGGGAGGGGGAAGGAGGGGAGGGGGAAGGGGGGAGGGAGGGAGGGCCTGGGGCGGCAGAAACAGGGCCTAAGGATTTCAATCTCACACCTGCCGAAGACGATGCGGCTTCTCCCGCCGCCGCTCCCGCTCTCCAGCGGCCGAGTCTCATCTCCGGGCGGGGTGAAGCCCAGCGACAACAGCCCGCTCCATAGGCGCTCCTTCCGCCAGCTCCCGGGCCCCGCCGGCCCCCTGCTCATCCTCCCGCCTCCCGGTTCCCGGCCCCGGGCCCTGACTCTCTCTCTCTCCACACGGTTTCTTTCTGTTTCTCTCTCCCGCCTCCAGATTTTGAACCGTTCCGGCCGCAGTCACAGCAAAAAAAAACCGTCCCAATGCCCCACCGCCAATCACAGCCAAGCACCCTCACAGCCAATCACAGCTCAGCTCGCCCACGGCCAATCACAAATTTAACACAAGCCCGCCTTCGGCCGCCGGAGCGCCTCACATCTTTGCCGCTCTGATTGGCTGCGGGGCAGAATAGGCGGGGCTGAGAAGATGATGATGTTTCCGAGCCCCCCCCCCCCCCCACGCCGAAGATGCGCTGGTGGAAAATCCTAGGTCAG